>NW_026734569.1:0-310099 GCF_949786415.1 Peromyscus eremicus | reverse complement strand
CCTACACACAGGGGCCATATCTAGTTCAACTCTGCTTAGCAAACTGACAAGAACAGTAGCTCGGCTTCAGTCCAATACACTGTACATGATGGGAACAGACGGCAGTGCTGTTTGCCCTGTGTCTGACAATGGGAGCGCAATAGTGACTTTCCTTACCAGAAAACAACTCTTCCTCGTAGGACCAAAAACAGGATGTGATTCAACTCCATTTTGGACTGGGAAACAAACGCTAGCTCGCCTTACAAGAAACACACTCTGCTTTTGAGAAAAGAGCACTCTTTACTCTACTGTGTTTCCTATGGGGTCCGAAAAGTGAGCTTGCTCAGAACAAAAGAACTGTCCTTCATACAAATAAGGCCATATCTAGTTCAATTCTGCTTAGGAAACTGACAAGAACTGTAAGTCCTCTTCATTCCAATACACTGTACATGCTGGGAACAGACGCCAGTGCTGTTTGCCCTGTGTATGACAATTGGAGAACAATAGTGACTCTTCTTACCAAAAAACAACTCTTGCTCGTAGGACAAGAAACTGCATGTGATTCAACTCCATTTAGGACTGGGAAACAAACGCTAGCTCGCCTTACAAGAAACACACTCTGCTTTTGAGAATAGAGCACTCTTCTACTCTACTGTGTAACCTATGGTGTCCCAACAGTGAGCTTGCTAAGAACAAAAGAACTGTGCTTCCTCCACACACGGGCCATATCTAGTTCAACTCTGCTTAGGAAACTGACAAGAACAGTAGCTCCTCTTCAGTCCAATACACTGTACATGCTGGGAACAGACACGAGTGCTATTTGTACTGTGTATGGCAATAGGAGCGCAATAGTGACTCTTCTTATCAGAAAACAACTCTTGCTCGTAGGACCAAAAACAGGATGTGATTCAACTCCATTTAGTACTGGGAAACAAACGCTAGCTTGCCTTACAAGAAACACACTCTGCTTTTGAGAAGAGAGCACTCTTCTACTCTACTGTGTTTCCTATGGGGTCCGAACAGTGAGCTTGCTCAGAACAAAAGAACTGTGCTTCCTACACACAGGGGCCATATCTAGTTCAACTCTGCTTAGCAAACTGACAAGAACAGTAGCTCCGCTTCAGTCCAATACACTGTACTTGCTGGCAACAGTCGCGAGTGCTATTTGCACTGTGTCTGACAATGGGAGCGCAATAGTGACTTTCCTTACCAGAAAACAACTCTTGCTCATAGGACCAAAAACAGGATGTGATTCAACTCCATTTAGTACTGGGAAACAAACGCTAGCTTGCCTTACGAGAAACACACTCTGCTTTTGAGAAAAGAGCACTCTTCTACTCTACTAAGTTTCCTAGGGGGTCCGAAAAGTGAGCTTGCTCAGAACAAAAGAACAGTGCTTCCTACACACAGGGGCCATATCTAGTTCAACTCTGCTTAGCAAACTGACAAGAACAGTAGCTCCGCTTCAGTCCAATACACTGTACTTGCTGGGAACAGACGCGAGTGCTATTTGCACTGTGTATGGCAATGGGAGTGCAAGAGTGACTTTCTTTACCAGAAAACAACTCTTGCTCATAGGACCAAAAACTGCATGTGATTCAACTCCATTTAGGACTGGGAAACAAACGCTAGCTCGCCTTACAAGAAACACACTCTGCTTTTGAGAAAAGAGCACTCTTCTACTCTCCTGTGTTTCTTATAGGGTCAGAACAGTGAGCTTGCTCAGAACAAAAGAACTGTGCTTCATACAAATACGGCCATATCTAGTTCAATTACGCTTAGGAAACTGAAAAGAACAGTAGATCCTCTTCAGTCCAATACAGTGTACATGCTGGGAAAACACGCCAGTGTTATTTGCCCTGTGAATGACAATGGGAGCACAATAGTGACTCATCTTACCAGAAAACAACTCTTGCTCGTAGTACAAGAAACTGCATGTGATTCAACTCCATTTAGGACTGGGAAACAAATGCTAGCTCGCTTTACAAGAAACACACTCTGCTTTTGAGAAAAGAGCACTCTTCTACTCTACTGTGTTTCCTATGGGGTCCGAACAGTGACCTTGCTCAGAACATTAGAACTGTGCTTCCTACACACAGGGGCAATATCTAGTTCAACTCTGCTTAGGAAACTGACAAGAACAGTAGCTCCGCTTCAGTCCAATACACTGTACTTGCTGGGAACAGACCTCCAGTGCTATTTGCACTGTGTATGTCAATGCAAGCGCAATAATGACTTTCCTTAACAGAAAACAACTCTTGCTCGTAGGACCAAAAAACTGCATGTGATTCAACTCCCTTTAGGACTGGGAAACAAACGCTAGCTCGCCTTACAAGAAACACACTCTGCTTTTGAGAAAAGAGCACTCTTCTACTCTACTGTTTTTCCTATAGGTCCAGAACAGTGAGTTTGCTCAGAACAAAAGAACTGTGATTCCTACAAATACGGCCATATCTAGTTCAATTCTGCTTAAGAAACTGACAAGAACAGTAGATCCTCTTCAGTCCAATACACTGTACATGCTGGGAACAGACGCCAGTGCTATTTGCCCTGTGTTTGACAATGGGAGCACAATAGTGACTCTTCTTACCAGAAAACAACTCTTGCTTGTAGGACAAGAAACTGCATGTGATTCAACTACATTTAGGACTGGGAAACAAAAGATAGCTCGCCTTACAAGAAACACACTCTGCTTTTGAGAAAAGAGCACTCTTCTACTCTACTGTGTATCCTATGGGGACCGAACAGTGAGCTTGCTCAGAACAACAGAACTGTGCTTCCTCCACAGAGGGGCCATATCTAGTTCAACTCTGCTTAGGAAACTGACAAGAACAGTAGCTCCACTTCAGTCCAATACACTGTACATGCAGGGAACAGACACCAGTGCTATTTGTCCTCTGTATGACAATGGGAGCGCAATAGTAACTCTTCTTATCAGAAAACACCTCTTGCTCGTAGGACCAGAAACTGCATGGGATTCAACTCCATTTATGACTGGGAAACAAACACTAGCTCGCCTTACAAGAAACACACTCTGCTTTTGAGAAAAGAGCACTCTTCTACTCTACTGTATTTCCTAAGTGGTCCGAACAGTGAGCTTGCTCAGAACAAAAGAACTGTGCTTCCTACACACAGGGACCATATCTAGTTCAACTCTGCTTAGTACTGACAAGAACAGTAGCTCCGCTTCAGTCCAATACACTGTACATGCTGGGAACAGACGCGAGTGCTATTTGCACTGTGTATGGCAATGGGAGTGCAAGAGTGACTGTCCTTACCAGAAAACAACTCTTGCTCATAGGACCAAAAACTGCATGTGATTCAACTCCATTTAGGACTGGGAAACAAACGCTAGCTCGCCTTAGAAGAAACACACTCTGCTTTTGAGAAAAGAGCACTCTTCTACTCTACTGTGTTTCCTAGGGGGTCCGAACAGTGAGCTTGCTCAGAACAAAAGAACAGTGCTTCCTACACACAGGGGCCATATCTAGTTCAACTCTGCTTAGCAAACTGACAAGAACAGTAGCTCGGCTTCAGTCCAATACACTGTACATGATGGGAACAGACGGCAGTGCTATTTGCCCTGTGTCTGACAATGGGAGCGCAATAGTGACTTTCCTTACCAGAAAACAACTCTTCCTCGTAGGACCAAAAACAGGATGTGATTCAACTCCATTTTGGACTGGGAAACAAACGCTAGCTCGCCTTACAAGAAACACACTCTGCTTTTGAGAAAAGAGCACTCTTTACTCTACTGTGTTTCCTATGGGGTCCGAAAAGTGAGCTTGCTCAGAACAAAAGAACTGTCCTTCATACAAATAAGGCCATATCTAGTTCAATTCTGCTTAGGAAACTGACAAGAACAGTAAGTCCTCTTCATTCCAATACACTGTACATGCTGGGAACAGACGCCAGTGCTGTTTGCCCTGTGTATGACAATTGGAGAACAATAGTGACTCTTCTTACCAGAAAACAACTCTTGCTCGTAGGACAAGAAACTGCATGTGATTCAACTCCATTTAGGACTGGGAAACAAACGCTAGCTCGCCTTACAAGAAACACACTCTGCTTTTGAGAATAGAGCACTCTTCTACTCTACTGTGTAACCTATGGTGTCCCAACAGTGAGCTTGCTAAGAACAAAAGAACTGTGCTTCCTCCACACACGGGCCATATCTAGTTCAACTCTGCTTAGGAAACTGACAAGAACAGTAGCTCCTCTTCAGTCCAATACACTGTACATGCTGGGAACAGACACGAGTGCTATTTGTACTGTGTATGGCAATAGGAGCGCAATAGTGACTCTTCTTATCAGAAAACAACTCTTGCTCGTAGGACCAAAAACAGGATGTGATTCAACTCCATTTAGTACTGGGAAACAAACGCTAGCTTGCCTTACAAGAAACACACTCTGCTTTTGAGAAGAGAGCACTCTTCTACTCTACTGTGTTTCCTATGGGGTCCGAACAGTGAGCTTGCTCAGAACAAAAGAACTGTGCTTCCTACACACAGGGGCCATATCTAGTTCAACTCTGCTTAGCAAACTGACAAGAACAGTAGCTCCGCTTCAGTCCAATACACTGTACTTGCTGGCAACAGTCGCGAGTGCTATTTGCACTGTGTCTGACAATGGGAGCGCAATAGTGACTTTCCTTACCAGAAAACAACTCTTGCTCATAGGACCAAAAACAGGATGTGATTCAACTCCATTTAGTACTGGGAAACAAACGCTAGCTTGCCTTACGAGAAACACACTCTGCTTTTGAGAAAAGAGCACTCTTCTACTCTACTAAGTTTCCTAGGGGGTCCGAAAAGTGAGCTTGCTCAGAACAAAGGAACAGTGCTTCCTACACACAGGGGCCATATCTAGTTCAACTCTGCTTAGCAAACTGACAAGAACAGTAGCTCCGCTTCAGTCCAATACACTGTACTTGCTGGGAACAGACGTGAGTGCTATTTGCACTGTGTATGGCAATGGGAGTGCAAGAGTGACTTTCTTTACCAGAAAACAACTCTTGCTCATAGGACCAAAAACTGCATGTGATTCAACTCCATTTAGGACTGGGAAACAAACGCTAGCTCGCCTTACAAGAAACACACTCTGCTTTTGAGAAAAGAGCACTCTTCTACTCTCCTGTGTTTCTTATAGGGTCAGAACAGTGAGCTTGCTCAGAACAAAAGAACTGTGCTTCATACAAATACGGCCATATCTAGTTCAATTACGCTTAGGAAACTGAAAAGAACAGTAGATCCTCTTCAGTCCAATACAGTGTACATGCTGGGAAAAGACGCCAGTGTTATTTGCCCTGTGAATGACAATGGGAGCACAATAGTGACTCTTCTTACCAGAAAACAACTCTTGCTCGTAGTACAAGAAACTGCATGTGATTCAACTCCATTTAGGACTGGGAAACAAATGCTAGCTCGCTTTACAAGAAACACACTCTGCTTTTGAGAAAAGAGCACTCTTCTACTCTACTGTGTTTCCTATGGGGTCCGAACAGTGACCTTGCTCAGAACATTAGAACTGTGCTTCCTACACACAGGGGCAATATCTAGTTCAACTCTGCTTAGGAAACTGACAAGAACAGTAGCTCCGCTTCAGTCCAATACACTGTACTTGCTGGGAACAGACGTGACTGGTAATTGAACTGTGTATGGCAATGGGAGCGCAATAGTGACTTTCCTTACCAGAAAACAACTCTTGCTGGTAGGACCAGAAACTGCATGTGATTCAACTCCATTTAGGACTGGGAAACAAACACTAGCTCGCCTTACAAGAAACACACTCTGCTTTTGAGAAAAGAGCAATCATCTACTCTACTGTGTTTCCTATAGGGCCAGAACAGTGTGTTTGCTCAGAACAAAAGAACTGTGCTTCCTACAAATAAAGCCATATCTAGTTCAATTCTGCTTAGGAAACTGACAAGAACAGTAGCTCGGCTTCAGTCCAATACACTGTACATGATGGGAACAGACGGCAGTGCTATTTGCCCTGTGTCTGACAATGGGAGCGCAATAGTGACTTTCCTTACCAGAAAACAACTCTTCCTCGTAGGACCAAAAACAGGATGTGATTCAACTCCATTTTGGACTGGGAAACAAACGCTAGCTCGCCTTACAAGAAACACACTCTGCTTTTGAGAAAAGAGCACTCTTTACTCTACTGTGTTTCCTATGGGGTCCGAAAAGTGAGCTTGCTCAGAACAAAAGAACTGTCCTTCATACAAATAAGGCCATATCTAGTTCAATTCTGCTTAGGAAACTGACAAGAACAGTAAGTCCTCTTCATTCCAATACACTGTACATGCTGGGAACAGACGCCAGTGCTGTTTGCCCTGTGTATGACAATTGGAGAACAATAGTGACTCTTCTTACCAGAAAACAACTCTTGCTCGTAGGACAAGAAACTGCATGTGATTCAACTCCATTTAGGACTGGGAAACAAACGCTAGCTCGCCTTACAAGAAACACACTCTGCTTTTGAGAATAGAGCACTCTTCTACTCTACTGTGTAACCTATGGTGTCCCAACAGTGAGCTTGCTAAGAACAAAAGAACTGTGCTTCCTCCACACACGGGCCATATCTAGTTCAACTCTGCTTAGGAAACTGACAAGAACAGTAGCTCCTCTTCAGTCCAATACACTGTACATGCTGGGAACAGACACGAGTGCTATTTGTACTGTGTATGGCAATAGGAGCGCAATAGTGACTCTTCTTATCAGAAAACAACTCTTGCTCGTAGGACCAAAAACAGGATGTGATTCAACTCCATTTAGTACTGGGAAACAAACGCTAGCTTGCCTTACAAGAAACACACTCTGCTTTTGAGAAGAGAGCACTCTTCTACTCTACTGTGTTTCCTATGGGGTCCGAACAGTGAGCTTGCTCAGAACAAAAGAACTGTGCTTCCTACACACAGGGGCCATATCTAGTTCAACTCTGCTTAGCAAACTGACAAGAACAGTAGCTCCGCTTCAGTCCAATACACTGTACTTGCTGGCAACAGTCGCGAGTGCTATTTGCACTGTGTCTGACAATGGGAGCGCAATAGTGACTTTCCTTACCAGAAAACAACTCTTGCTCATAGGACCAAAAACAGGATGTGATTCAACTCCATTTAGTACTGGGAAACAAACGCTAGCTTGCCTTACGAGAAACACACTCTGCTTTTGAGAAAAGAGCACTCTTCTACTCTACTAAGTTTCCTAGGGGGTCCGAAAAGTGAGCTTGCTCAGAACAAAAGAACAGTGCTTCCTACACACAGGGGCCATATCTAGTTCAACTCTGCTTAGCAAACTGACAAGAACAGTAGCTCCGCTTCAGTCCAATACACTGTACTTGCTGGGAACAGACGCGAGTGCTATTTGCACTGTGTATGGCAATGGGAGTGCAAGAGTGACTTTCTTTACCAGAAAACAACTCTTGCTCATAGGACCAAAAACTGCATGTGATTCAACTCCATTTAGGACTGGGAAACAAACGCTAGCTCGCCTTACAAGAAACACACTCTGCTTTTGAGAAAAGAGCACTCTTCTACTCTCCTGTGTTTCTTATAGGGTCAGAACAGTGAGCTTGCTCAGAACAAAAGAACTGTGCTTCATACAAATACGGCCATATCTAGTTCAATTACGCTTAGGAAACTGAAAAGAACAGTAGATCCTCTTCAGTCCAATACAGTGTACATGCTGGGAACAGACGCCAGTGTTATTTGCCCTGTGAATGACAATGGGAGCACAACAGTGACTCATCTTACCAGAAAACAACTCTTGCTCGTAGTACAAGAAACTGCATGTGATTCAACTCCATTTAGGACTGGGAAACAAATGCTAGCTCGCTTTACAAGAAACACACTCTGCTTTTGAGAAAAGAGCACTCTTCTACTCTACTGTGTTTCCTATGGGGTCCGAACAGTGACCTTGCTCAGAACATTAGAACTGTGCTTCCTACACACAGGGGCAATATCTAGTTCAACTCTGCTTAGGAAACTGACAAGAACAGTAGCTCCGCTTCAGTCCAATACACTGTACTTGCTGGGAACAGACCTCCAGTGCTATTTGCACTGTGTATGTCAATGCAAGCGCAATAATGACTTTCCTTAACAGAAAACAACTCTTGCTCGTAGGACCAAAAAACTGCATGTGATTCAACTCCCTTTAGGACTGGGAAACAAACGCTAGCTCGCCTTACAAGAAACACACTCTGCTTTTGAGAAAAGAGCACTCTTCTACTCTACTGTTTTTCCTATAGGTCCAGAACAGTGAGTTTGCTCAGAACAAAAGAACTGTGATTCCTACAAATACGGCCATATCTAGTTCAATTCTGCTTAAGAAACTGACAAGAACAGTAGATCCTCTTCAGTCCAATACACTGTACATGCTGGGAACAGACGCCAGTGCTATTTGCCCTGTGTTTGACAATGGGAGCACAATAGTGACTCTTCTTACCAGAAAACAACTCTTGCTCGTAGGACAAGAAACTGCATGTGATTCAACTACATTTAGGACTGGGAAACAAAAGATAGCTCGCCTTACAAGAAACACACTCTGCTTTTGAGAAAAGAGCATTCTTCTACTCTACTGTGTATCCTATGGGGACCGAACAGTGAGCTTGCTCAGAACAACAGAACTGTGCTTCCTCCACAGAGGGGCCATATCTAGTTCAACTCTGCTTAGGAAACTGACAAGAACAGTAGCTCCACTTCAGTCCAATACACTGTACATGCAGGGAACAGACACCAGCGCTATTTGTCCTCTGTATGACAATGGGAGCACAATAGTGACTCTTCTTATCAGAAAACACCTCTTGCTCGTAGGACCAGAAACTGCATGGGATTCAACTCCATTTCTGACTGGGAAACAAACACTAGCTCGCCTTACAAGAAACACACTCTGCTTTTGAGAAAAGAGCACTCTTCTACTCTACTGTATTTCCTAAGTGGTCCGAACAGTGAGCTTGCTCAGAACAAAAGAACAGTGCTTCCTACACACAGGGGCCATATCTAGTTCAACTCTGCTTAGCAAACTGACAAGAACAGTAGCTCCGCTTCAGTCCAATACACTGTACTTGCTGGGAACAGACGCGAGTGCTATTTGCACTGTGTATGGCAATGGGAGCGCAAGAGTGACTTTCCTTACCAGAAAACATCTCTTGCTCATAGGACCAAAAACTGCATGTGATTCAACTCCATTTAGGACTGGGAAACAAACGCTAGCTCGCCTTACAAGAAACACACTCTGCTTTTGAGAAAAGAGCACTCTTCTACTCTACTGTGTATCCTAGGGGGTCCAAACAGTGAGCTTGCTCAGAACAAAAGAACTGTGCTTCCTACACACAGGGGCCATATCTTGTTCAACTCTGCTTAGGAAACTGACAAGAACAGTAGATCCTCTTCAGTCCAATACAGTGTACATGCTGGAAACAGACGCGAGTGCTATTTGCCCTGTGTATGACAATGGGAGCGCAATAGTGACTCTTCTTACCAGAAAAAAAACTCTTGCTCATAGTACAATAAACTAAATGTGTTTCAACTCCATTTAAGACTGGGAAACAAATGCTAGCTCGCCTTACAAGAAACACACTCTGCTTTTGAGAAAAGAGCACTCTTCTACTCGACTGTGTTTCCTATGGGGTCCGAACAGTGAGCTTGCTCAGAAAAAAAGAACTGTGCTTTCTACACACAGGGGCCATATCTAGTTCAACTCTGCTTAGGAAACTGACAAGAACAGTAGCTCCGCTTCAGTCCAATACACTGTACTTGCTGGGAACAGACGCGAGTGCTATTTGCACTGTGTATGCCAAAGGGAGCGCAAGAGTGACTTTCCTTACCAGAAAACATCTCTTGCTCATAGGACCAAAAACTGCATGTGATTCAACTCCATTTAGGACTGGGAAACAAACGCTAGCTTGCCTTACAAGAAACACACTCTGCTTTTGAGAAAAGAGCACTCTTCTACTTTACTATGTTTCCTATAGGGCAAGAACAGTGAGCTTGCTCAGAACAAAAGAACTGTGCTTCATACAAATACGGCCATATCTAGTTCAATTATGCTTAGGAAACTGAAAAGAACAGTAGATCCTCTTCAGTCCAATACAGTGTACATGCTGGGAACAGACGCCAGTGTTATTTGCCCTGTGAATGACAATGGGAGCATAACAGTGACTCTTCTTACCAGAAAACAACTCTTGCTCGTAGGACAAGAAACTGCATGTGATTCAACTCCATTTAGGACTGGGAAACAAACGCTAGCTCTCTTTACAAGAAACACACTCTGCTTCTGAGAAAAGAGCACTCTTCTACTCTACTGTGTTTCCTAAGGGGTCCGAACAGTGAGCTTGCTCAGAACAAAAGAACTGTGCTTCCTACACACAGGGGCCATATCTAGTTCAACTCTGCTTAGGAAACTGACAAGAACAGTAGCTCCGCTTCAGTCCAATACACTGTACTTGCTGGGAACAGACGTGACTGGTAATTGAACTGTGTATGGCAATGGGAGCGCAATAGTGACTTTCCTTACCAGAAAACAACTCTTGCTGGTAGGACCAGAAACTGCATGTGATTCAACTCCATTTAGGACTGGGAAACAAACGCTAGCTCGCCTTACAAGAAACACACTCTGCTTTTGAGAAAAGAGCAATCATCTACTCTACTGTGTTTCCTATAGGGCCAGAACAGTGTGTTTGCTCAGAACAAAAGAACTGTGCTTCCTACAAATAAAGCCATATCTAGTTCAATTCTGCTTAGGAAACTGACAAGAACAGTAGCTCGGCTTCAGTCCAATACACTGTACATGATGGGAACAGACGGCAGTGCTATTTGCCCTGTGTCTGACAATGGGAGCGCAATAGTGACTTTCCTTACCAGAAAACAACTCTTCCTCGTAGGACCAAAAACAGGATGTGATTCAACTCCATTTTGGACTGGGAAACAAACGCTAGCTCGCCTTACAAGAAACACACTCTGCTTTTGAGAAAAGAGCACTCTTTACTCTACTGTGTTTCCTATGGGGTCCGAAAAGTGAGTTTGCTCAGAACAAAAGAACTGTCCTTCATACAAATAAGGCCATATCTAGTTCAATTCTGCTTAGGAAACTGACAAGAACAGTAAGTCCTCTTCATTCCAATACACTGTACATGCTGGGAACAGACGCCAGTGCTGTTTGCCCTGTGTATGACAATTGGAGAACAATAGTGACTCTTCTTACCAGAAAACAACTCTTGCTCGTAGGACAAGAAACTGCATGTGATTCAACTCCATTTAGGACTGGGAAACAAACGCTAGCTCGCCTTACAAGAAACACACTCTGCTTTTGAGAATAGAGCACTCTTCTACTCTACTGTGTAACCTATGGTGTCCCAACAGTGAGCTTGCTAAGAACAAAAGAACTGTGCTTCCTCCACACACGGGCCATATCTAGTTCAACTCTGCTTAGGAAACTGACAAGAACAGTAGCTCCTCTTCAGTCCAATACACTGTACATGCTGGGAACAGACACGAGTGCTATTTGTACTGTGTATGGCAATAGGAGCGCAATAGTGACTCTTCTTATCAGAAAACAACTCTTGCTCGTAGGACCAAAAACAGGATGTGATTCAACTCCATTTAGTACTGGGAAACAAACGCTAGCTTGCCTTACAAGAAACACACTCTGCTTTTGAGAAGAGAGCACTCTTCTACTCTACTGTGTTTCCTATGGGGTCCGAACAGTGAGCTTGCTCAGAACAAAAGAACTGTGCTTCCTACACACAGGGGCCATATCTAGTTCAACTCTGCTTAGCAAACTGACAAGAACAGTAGCTCCGCTTCAGTCCAATACACTGTACTTGCTGGCAACAGTCGCGAGTGCTATTTGCACTGTGTCTGACAATGGGAGCGCAATAGTGACTTTCCTTACCAGAAAACAACTCTTGCTCATAGGACCAAAAACAGGATGTGATTCAACTCCATTTAGTACTGGGAAACAAACGCTAGCTTGCCTTACGAGAAACACACTCTGCTTTTGAGAAAAGAGCACTCTTCTACTCTACTAAGTTTCCTAGGGGGTCCGAAAAGTGAGCTTGCTCAGAACAAAAGAACAGTGCTTCCTACACACAGGGGCC
This sequence comes from Peromyscus eremicus, assembly GCF_949786415.1. Lineage (NCBI taxonomy): Eukaryota > Metazoa > Chordata > Mammalia > Rodentia > Cricetidae > Peromyscus > Peromyscus eremicus. Next base: position 298,021 of record NW_026734569.1, on the reverse strand, counting down.
ATATCTAGTTCAACTCTGCTTAGCAAACTGACAAGAACAGTAGCTCCGCTTCAGTCCAATACACTGTACTTGCTGGGAACAGACGCGAGTGCTATTTGCACTGTGTATGGCAATGGGAGTGCAAGAGTGACTTTCTTTACCAGAAAACAACTCTTGCTCATAGGACCAAAAACTGCATGTGATTCAACTCCATTTAGGACTGGGAAACAAACGCTAGCTCGCCTTACAAGAAACACACTCTGCTTTTGAGAAAAGAGCACTCTTCTACTCTCCTGTGTTTCTTATAGGGTCAGAACAGTGAGCTTGCTCAGAACAAAAGAACTGTGCTTCATACAAATACGGCCATATCTAGTTCAATTACGCTTAGGAAACTGAAAAGAACAGTAGATCCTCTTCAGTCCAATACAGTGTACATGCTGGGAACAGACGCCAGTGTTATTTGCCCTGTGAATGACAATGGGAGCACAATAGTGACTCATCTTACCAGAAAACAACTCTTGCTCGTAGTACAAGAAACTGCATGTGATTCAACTCCATTTAGGACTGGGAAACAAATGCTAGCTCGCTTTACAAGAAACACACTCTGCTTTTGAGAAAAGAGCACTCTTCTACTCTACTGTGTTTCCTATGGGGTCCGAACAGTGACCTTGCTCAGAACATTAGAACTGTGCTTCCTACACACAGGGGCAATATCTAGTTCAACTCTGCTTAGGAAACTGACAAGAACAGTAGCTCCGCTTCAGTCCAATACACTGTACTTGCTGGGAACAGACCTCCAGTGCTATTTGCACTGTGTATGTCAATGCAAGCGCAATAATGACTTTCCTTAACAGAAAACAACTCTTGCTCGTAGGACCAAAAAACTGCATGTGATTCAACTCCCTTTAGGACTGGGAAACAAACGCTAGCTCGCCTTACAAGAAACACACTCTGCTTTTGAGAAAAGAGCACTCTTCTACTCTACTGTTTTTCCTATAGGTCCAGAACAGTGAGTTTGCTCAGAACAAAAGAACTGTGATTCCTACAAATACGGCCATATCTAGTTCAATTCTGCTTAAGAAACTGACAAGAACAGTAGATCCTCTTCAGTCCAATACACTGTACATGCTGGGAACAGACGCCAGTGCTATTTGCCCTGTGTTTGACAATGGGAGCACAATAGTGACTCTTCTTACCAGAAAACAACTCTTGCTCGTAGGACAAGAAACTGCATGTGATTCAACTACATTTAGGACTGGGAAACAAAAGATAGCTCGCCTTACAAGAAACACACTCTGCTTTTGAGAAAAGAGCACTCTTCTACTCTACTGTGTATCCTATGGGGACCGAACAGTGAGCTTGCTCAGAACAACAGAACTGTGCTTCCTCCACAGAGGGGCCATATCTAGTTCAACTCTGCTTAGGAAACTGACAAGAACAGTAGCTCCACTTCAGTCCAATACACTGTACATGCAGGGAACAGACACCAGCGCTATTTGTCCTCTGTATGACAATGGGAGCACAATAGTGACTCTTCTTATCAGAAAACACCTCTTGCTCGTAGGACCAGAAACTGCATGGGATTCAACTCCATTTCTGACTGGGAAACAAACACTAGCTCGCCTTACAAGAAACACACTCTGCTTTTGAGAAAAGAGCACTCTTCTACTCTACTGTATTTCCTAAGTGGTTCGAACAGTGAGCTTGCTCAGAACAAAAGAACAGTGCTTCCTACACACAGGGGCCATATCTAGTTCAACTCTGCTTAGCAAACTGACAAGAACAGTAGCTCCGCTTCAGTCCAATACACTGTACTTGCTGGGAACAGACGCGAGTGCTATTTGCACTGTGTATGGCAATGGGAGCGCAAGAGTGACTTTCCTTACCAGAAAACATCTCTTGCTCATAGGACCAAAAACTGCATGTGATTCAACTCCATTTAGGACTGGGAAACAAACGCTAGCTCGCCTTACAAGAAACACACTCTGCTTTTGAGAAAAGAGCACTCTTCTACTCTACTGTGTATCCTAGGGGGTCCAAACAGTGAGCTTGCTCAGAACAAAAGAACTGTGCTTCCTACACACAGGGGCCATATCTAGTTCAACTCTGCTTAGGAAACTGACAAGAACAGTAGCTCTGCTTCAGTCCAATACACTGTACTTGCTGGGAACAGATGCGAGTGCTATTTGCACTGTGTATGGAAATGGGAGCACAATAGTGACTTTCCTTTCCAGAAAACAAATCTTGCTCATAGGACCAAAAACTGCATGTGATTCAACTCCATTTAGAACTGGGAAACAAACGCTAGCTCGCCTTTCAAGAAACACACTCTGCTTTTGAGAAAAGAGCACTCTTCTACTCTACTGTGTTTCCTATAGGGCCAGAACAGTGCGTTTGCTCAGAACAAAAGAACTGTGCTTCCAACAAATACGGCCATATCTAGTTCAATTCTGCTTAGGAAACTGACAAGAACAGTAGATCCTCTTCAGTCCAATACACTGTACATGCTGGGAACAGACACCAGTGCTATTTGCCCTGTGTATGACAATGGTAGCGCAATAGTGACTCTTCTTACCAGAAAACAACTCTTGCTCGTAGGACCAGAAACTGCATGTGATTCAACTCCATTTATGACTGGGAAACAAACGCTAGCTTGCCTTACAAGAAACACACTCTGCTTTTGAGAAAAGACCACTCTTCTACTCTACTGTTTTTCCTATGGGGTCCGAACAGTGAGCTTGCCCAGAACAAAAGAACTGTGCTTCCTACACACATGGGCCATATCTAGTTCAACTCTGCTTAGGAAACTGACAAGAACAGTAGCTCCTCTTCAGTCCAATACACTGTACTTGCTGGGAACAGACGCGAGTGCTATTTGCACTGTGTATGGCAAAGGGAGCACAATAGTGACTTTCCTTACCAGAAAACAACTCTTGCTCGTAGGACCAAAAACTGCATGTGATTCAACTCCATTTAGGACTGGGAAACAAACGCTAGCTCGCCTTACAAGAAACACACTCTGCTTTTGAGAAAAGAGCAGTCTTCTATTCTACTGTGGTTCATATGGGGTCCGAACATTGAGCTGCTCAGAACAAAAGAACTGTGCTTCCTACACACACTGGCCATATCTAGTTCAACTCTGCTTAGGAAACTGACAAGAACAGTAGCTCCTCTTCAGTCCAATACACTGTACTTGCTGGGATCAGACGCGAGTGCTATTTGCACTGTGTATGGCAATGGGAGTGCAATAGTGACTTTCCTTACCAGAAAACAACTCTTGCTCGTAGGACCAAAAACTGGATGTGATTCAACTCCATTTAGGACTGGGAACCAAACACTAGCTCTCCTTACAAGAAACACACTCTGCTTTTGAGAAAAGAGCACTCTTTTACTCTACTGTGTTTCCTGTAGGGCCAAAACAGAGAGCTTGCTCAGAACAAAAGAGATGTGCTTCCTACACACACGGGTCATATCTAGTTCAACTCTGCTTAGGAACCTGACAAGAACAGTAGATCCTCTTCAGTCCAATACACTGTACATGCTGGGAACAGACGCCAGTGCTATTTGCCCTGTGTATGACAATGGGAGCGCAATAGTGACTCTTCTTACCAGAAAACAACTCTTGGTCGTAGGACCAGAAACTGCATGGGATTCAACTCCATATGGACTGGTAAACAAACGCTAGCTCGCCTTACAAGTAGCACACTCTGCTTTTGAGAAAAGAGCACTCTTCTACTCTACTGTGTTTCCTATAGTGCCAGAACAGTGAGCTTGCTCAGAACAAAAGAACTGTGCTTCCTATACACACGGGCCATATCTAGTTCAACTCTGCTTAGGAAACTGACAAGAACAGTAGCTCCTCTTCAGTCCAATACACTGTATTTGCTGGCAACAGACGCGAGTGCTATTTGCACTGTGTACAGCAATGGGAGCACAATAGTGACTCTTCTTACCAGAAAACAACTCTTGCTCATAGGACCAGAAACTGCATGGGATTCAACTCCATTTAGGACTGGGAAACAAACGCTAGCTCGCCTTACAAGAAACACACTCTGCTTTTGAGAAAAGAGCACTCTTCTACTCTACTGTGTTTCCTAAGGGGTCCGAAAAGAGAGCTTGCTCAGAACAAAAGAACTGTGCTTCCTACATCCGGGCCATATCTAGTTCAACTCTGCTTAGGAAACTGACAAGAGAAGTAGCTCCTCTTCAGTCCAATACACTGTACTTGCTGGGAACAGATGCGAGTGCTATTTGCACTGTGTATGGCAATGGGAGCGCAATAGTGTCTTTCCTTACTTGAAAGCAACTCTTGCGTGTAAGACCAAAAACTGCATGTGATTCAAGTCCATTTAGGACTGGAAAACAAACGCTAGCTCGCCTTACAAGAAACAAAATCTGCTTTTGAGGAAAGAGCACTATTCTACTCTACTGTGTTTCCTATAGGGCCAGAACAGTGAGCTTGCTCAGAACAAAAGAACTGTGCTTCCTACACACACGGGCCATATCTAGTTCAACTCTGCTTAGGAAACTGACAAGAACAGTATCCTTTCTTCAGTCCAATACACTCTACTTGCTGGGAACAGACGCGAGTGCTATTTGCACTGTGTATGGCAAAGGGAGCGCAATAGTGACTCTTCTTGTCAGAAAACAACTCTTGCTCTTAGGACCAGAAACTGCATGTGATTCAACTCCACTTAGGACTGGGAAACAAACGCTAGCTTGCCTTACAAGAAACACGCTCTGCTTTGAGAAAAGGGCACACTTCTACTCTACTGTGTTTCCTATGCGGTCCTAACAGTGAGCTTGCTCAGAACAAAAGAACCGTGCTTCCTACACACACCGGCCATATCTAGTTCAACTCTGCTTAGGAAACTGACAAGAACAGTAGATCCTCTTCAGTCCAATACACTGTACTTGCTGGGAACAGACGCCAGTGCTATTTGCACAGTGAATGACAATGGGAGCACAATAGTGACTCTTCTTACCAGAAAACAACTCTTGCTAGTAGGACCAGAAGCTGCATGTGATTCAACTCCATTTAGGACTGGGAAACAAACACTAGCTCGCCTTACAAGAAACACATTCTGCTTTTGAGAAAAGAGCACTCTTCTACTCTACTGTGTTTCCTGTAGTGCCAGAACAGTGAGCTTGCTCAGAACAAAAGAACTGTGCTTCCTACACACACGGGCCATATCTAGTTCAACTCTGCTTAGGAAACTGACAAGAACAGTAGCTCCTCTTCAGTCCAATACACTGTACTTGCTGGGAACAGACACGAGGGCTATTTGCACTGTGAATGGCAAAGGAAGCGCAATAGTGACTCTTCTTACCAGAAAACAACTCTTGCTCTTAGGACAAGAAACTGCATGTGATTCAGCTCCATTTAGGACTGGGAAACAAACGCTAGCTCGCCTTACAAGAAACACACTCTGCTTTTTAGAAAAGAGCACTCTTCTACTCTACTGTGTTTCCTATAGGGCCAGAACAGTGAGCTTGCTCAGAGCAAAAGAACTGTGCTTCCTACACACACGGGCGATATCTAGTTCAACTCTGCTTTGGAAACTGACGAGAACAGTAGCTCCTCTTCAGTCGAATACACTCTACTTGCTGGGAACAGACACCAGTGCGATTTGCACTGTGTACGGCAATGGGACCGCAATAGTGACTATTCTTACCAGAAAAAAACTCTTGCTCGTAGGACCAGAAACTCCATGTGATTCAACTCCATTTAGGACTGGGAAACAAACACTAGCTCGCCTTACAAGAAACACATTCTGCTTTTGAGTCAAAGAGCACTCTTCTACTCTACTGTGTTTCCTGTAGTGCCATAATAGTGAGCTTGCTCAGAAGAAAAGAACTGTGCTTCCTACACACGGGCCATATCTAGTTCAACTCTGCTTAGGAAACTGACAAGAACAGTTGCTCCTCTTCAGTCCAATACACTGTACTTGCTCGGAACAGATGCCAGGGCTATTTGCACTGTGTATGGCAAAGGGAGCGCAATAGTGACTCTTCTAACCAGAACACAAACCTTGCTCGTAGGACCAGAAACTGCATGTGTATTTGAACTCCATTTAGGACTGGGAAAAAAACGCTAGCTCGCCTTACAAGAAACACACTATGCTTTTCAGAAAAGAGCACGCTTCTACTCTACTGTGTTTCCTATGTGGTTTGAAGAGTGAGCTTGCTCAGAACAAACGAACTGTGCTTCCTACACACACGCGCCATACCTAGTTCAACTCTGCTTCAGAAACTGACAAGAAGAGTAGCTCCTCTTCAGTCCAATACACTGTACTTCCTGGAAACGGACACCAGTGCTATTTGTACGGTGTATGTCAATGGGAGCACAATAGTTACTCTTCTTACCAGAAAACAACTCTTGCTCGTAGGACCAGAAACTGCATGTGATTCAACTCCATTTAGGACTGGGAAACAAACTCTAGCTCGCCTTACAAGAAACACACTCTGTTTTTGAGAAAAGAGCACACTTCTACACTACTGTGTTTCCTATAGGGCCAGAACAGTGAGCTTTCTCAGAACAAAAGAACTGTGCTTCCTACACACATGGGCCATATCTAGTTCAATTCTGCTTAGGAAACTGACAAGAACAGTAGCTCCTCTTCAGTCCAATGCACTGTACTTGTTGGGAACAGACGCGAGTGCTATTTGCATTGTGTATGGCAAAGGGAGCGCAATAGTGACTCTTCTTACCAGAAAACAACTCTTGCTCGTAAGACCAGAAACTGCATGTGCATTTCAACTCAATTTAGGACTGGGAAACAAATGCTAGCTCGCCTTACAACAAACACACTCTGCTTTTGAGAAAAGAGCACACTTCTACTCTACTGTGTTTCCTATGGGGTTCAAACAGTGAGCTTGCTCAGAATAAAAGGACTGTGCTTACTACACACACGGGCCATATCTAGTTCAACTCTGCTTAGGAAACTGACAAGAACAGTAGCTCCTCTTCAGACCAATACACTGTACTTGCGTTAAACAAACGCGAGTGCTATTTGTACTGTGTATGGCAATGGGAGCGCAATAGTGACTCTTCTTACCAGAAAACAACTCTTGCTCGAAGGACCAAAACTGCATTTGATTCAACTCCATTTAGGACTGAGAAACAAATGCTAGCTCGACTTACAAGAAACACACTCTCCTTTTGAGAAAAGAGCACTTTTCTACTCTACTGTGTTTCCTATAGGGCCAGAACAGTGAGATTGCTCAGAACAAAAGAACTGTGCTTCCTACACACACGGGCCATATCTAGTTCAATTCTCCTTAGGAAACTGACAAGAACAGTAGCTCCTCTTCAGACCAATACACTGTACTTGCTGGGAACAGACGCCAGTGCTATTTGCCCTGTGTATGACAATGGGAGCTCAATAGTGACTCTTCTTACCACAAAACAACTCTTGCTCGTAGGACCAGAAACTGCATGTGATTCAACTCCATTTAGGATTGGGAAACAAACGCTACCTCCCCTTAAAAGAAACACATTCTGCTTTTGAGAATAGGGCACACATCTACTCTACTGTGTTTCCTATGGTGTCCAAACAGTGAGCTTGCTCAGAACAGAAGAACTGTGCTTCCTACACACACGGGTCATATCTAGTTCAACTCTGCTTAGGAAACTGACAAGAACAGTAGCTCCTCTTCAGTCCAATACACTGTACATGCTAGGAACAGACGCCAGTGCTATTTGCCCTGTGTATGACAATGGGAGCGCAATAGTGACTCTTCTTACCAGAAAACAACTCTTGCTCATAGTACAATAAACTAAATGTGTTTCAACTCCATTTAAGACTGGGAAACAAATGCTAGCTCGCCTTAAAGAAACACACTCTGCTTTTGAGAAAAGAGCACTCTTCTACTCGACTGTGTTTCCTATGGGGTCCGAACAGTGAGCTTGCTCAGAAAAAAAGAACTGTGCTTTCTACACACAGGGGCCATTTCTAGTTCAACTCTGCTTAGGAAACTGACAAGAACAGTAGCTCCGCTTCAGTCCAATACACTGTACTTGCTGGGAACAGACGCGAGTGCTATTTGCACTGTGTATGCCAAAGGGAGCACAAGAGTGACTTTCCTTACCAGAAAACATCTCTTGCTCATAGGACCAAAAACTGCATGTGATTCAACTCCATTTAGGACTGGGAAACAAACGCTAGCTTGCCTTACAAGAAACACACTCTGCTTTTGAGAAAAGAGCACTCTTCTACTTTACTATGTTTCCTATAGGGCAAGAACAGTGAGCTTGCTCAGAACAAAAGAACTGTGCTTCATACAAATACGGCCATATCTAGTTCAATTATGCTTAGGAAACTGAAAAGAACAGTAGATCCTCTTCAGTCCAATACAGTGTACATGCTGGGAACAGACGCCAGTGTTATTTGCCCTGTGAATGACAATGGGAGCATAACAGTGACTCTTCTTACCAGAAAACAACTCTTGCTCGTAGGACAAGAAACTGCATGTGATTCAACTCCATTTAGTACTGGGAAACAAACGCTAGCTCGCTTTACAAGAAACACACTCTGCTTCTGAGAAAAGAGCACTCATCTACTCTACTGTGTTTCCTAAGGGGTCCGAACAGTGAGCTTGCTCAGAACAAAAGAACTGTGCTTCCTACACACAGGGGCCATATCTAGTTCAACTCTGCTTAGGAAACTGACAAGAACAGTAGCTCCGCTTCAGTCCAATACACTGTACTTGCTGGGAACAGACGTGACTGGTAATTGAACTGTGTATGGCAATGGGAGCGCAATAGTGACTTTCCTTACCAGAAAACAACTCTTGCTGGTAGGACCAGAAACTGCATGTGATTCAACTCCATTTAGGACTGGGAAACAAACGCTAGCTCGCCTTACAAGAAACACACTCTGCTTTTGAGAAAAGAGCAATCATCTACTCTACTGTGTTTCCTATAGGACCAGAACACTGTGTTTGCTCAGAACAAAAGAACTGTGCTTCCTACAAATAAAGACATATCTAGTTCAATTCTGCTTAGGAAACTGACAAGAACAGTAGCTCGGCTTCAGTCCAATACACTGTACATGCTGGGAACAGACGGCAGTGCTATTTGCCCTGTGTCTGACAATGGGAGCGCAATAGTGACTTTCCTTACCAGAAAACAACTCTTCCTCGTAGGACCAAAAACAGGATGTGATTCAACTCCATTTTGGACTGGGAAACAAACGCTAGCTTGCCTTACAAGAAACACACTCTGCTTTTGAGAAAAGAGCACTCTTTACTCTACTGTGTTTCCTATGGGGTCTGAAAAGTGAGCTTGCTCAGAACAAAAGAACTGTCCTTCATACAAATAAGGCCATATCTAGTTCAATTCTGTTTAGGAAACTACAAGAACAGTAGGTCCTCTTCATTCCAATACACTGTACATGCTGGGAACAGACGTCAGTGCTGTTTGCCCTGTGTATGACAATTGGAGAACAATAGTGACTCTTCTTACCAGAAAACAACTCTTGCTCGTAGGACAAGAAACTGCATGTGATTCAACTCCATTTAGGACTGGGAAACAAACGCTAGCTCGCCTTACAAGAAACACACTCTGCTTTTGAGAAAAGAGCACTCTTCTTCTCTACTGTGTAACCTATGGTGTCCCAACAGTGAGCTTGCTAAGAACAAAAGAACTGTGCTTCCTCCACACACGGGCCATATCTAGTTCAACTCTGCTTAGGAAACTGACAAGAACAGTAGCTCCTCTTCAGTCCAATACACTGTACATGCTGGGAACAGACACGAGTGCTATTTGTACTGTGTATGGCAATAGGAGCGCAATAGTGACTCTTCTTATCAGAAAACAACTCTTGCTCGTAGGACCAAAAACAGGATGTGATTCAACTCCATTTAGTACTGGGAAACAAACGCTAGCTTGCCTTACAAGAAACACACTCTGCTTTTGAGAAGAGAGCACTCTTCTACTCTACTGTGTTTCCTATGGGGTCCGAACAGTGAGCTTGCTCAGAACAAAAGAACTGTGCTTCCTACACACAGGGGCCATATCTAGTTCAACTCTGCTTAGCAAACTGACAAGAACAGTAGCTCCGCTTCAGTCCAATACACTGTACTTGCTGGCAACAGTCGCGAGTGCTATTTGCACTGTGTCTGACAATGGGAGCGCAATAGTGACTTTCCTTACCAGAAAACAACTCTTGCTCATAGGACCAAAAACAGGATGTGATTCAACTCCATTTAGTACTGGGAAACAAACGCTAGCTTGCCTTACGAGAAACACACTCTGCTTTTGAGAAAAGAGCACTCTTCTACTCTACTAAGTTTCCTAGGGGGTCCGAAAAGTGAGCTTGCTCAGAACAAAAGAACAGTGCTTCCTACACACAGGGGCCATATCTAGTTCAACTCTGCTTAGCAAACTGACAAGAACAGTAGCTCCGCTTCAGTCCAATACACTGTACTTGCTGGGAACAGACGCGAGTGCTATTTGCACTGTGTATGGCAATGGGAGTGCAAGAGTGACTTTCTTTACCAGAAAACAACTCTTGCTCATAGGACCAAAAACTGCATGTGATTCAACTCCATTTAGGACTGGGAAACAAACGCTAGCTCGCCTTACAAGAAACACACTCTGCTTTTGAGAAAAGAGCACTCTTCTACTCTCCTGTGTTTCTTATAGGGTCAGAACAGTGAGCTTGCTCAGAACAAAAGAACTGTGCTTCATACAAATACGGCCATATCTAGTTCAATTACGCTTAGGAAACTGAAAAGAACAGTAGATCCTCTTCAGTCCAATACAGTGTACATGCTGGGAACAGACGCCAGTGTTATTTGCCCTGTGAATGACAATGGGAGCACAATAGTGACTCATCTTACCAGAAAACAACTCTTGCTCGTAGTACAAGAAACTGCATGTGATTCAACTCCATTTAGGACTGGGAAACAAATGCTAGCTCGCTTTACAAGAAACACACTCTGCTTTTGAGAAAAGAGCACTCTTCTACTCTACTGTGTTTCCTATGGGGTCCGAACAGTGACCTTGCTCAGAACATTAGAACTGTGCTTCCTACACACAGGGGCAATATCTAGTTCAACTCTGCTTAGGAAACTGACAAGAACAGTAGCTCCGCTTCAGTCCAATACACTGTACTTGCTGGGAACAGACCTCCAGTGCTATTTGCACTGTGTATGTCAATGCAAGCGCAATAATGACTTTCCTTAACAGAAAACAACTCTTGCTCGTAGGACCAAAAAACTGCATGTGATTCAACTCCCTTTAGGACTGGGAAACAAACGCTAGCTCGCCTTACAAGAAACACACTCTGCTTTTGAGAAAAGAGCACTCTTCTACTCTACTGTTTTTCCTATAGGTCCAGAACAGTGAGTTTGCTCAGAACAAAAGAACTGTGATTCCTACAAATACGGCCATATCTAGTTCAATTCTGCTTAAGAAACTGACAAGAACAGTAGATCCTCTTCAGTCCAATACACTGTACATGCTGGGAACAGACGCCAGTGCTATTTGCCCTGTGTTTGACAATGGGAGCACAATAGTGACTCTTCTTACCAGAAAACAACTCTTGCTCGTAGGACAAGAAACTGCATGTGATTCAACTACATTTAGGACTGGGAAACAAAAGATAGCTCGCCTTACAAGAAACACACTCTGCTTTTGAGAAAAGAGCATTCTTCTACTCTACTGTGTATCCTATGGGGACCGAACAGTGAGCTTGCTCAGAACAACAGAACTGTGCTTCCTCCACAGAGGGGCCATATCTAGTTCAACTCTGCTTAGGAAACTGACAAGAACAGTAGCTCCACTTCAGTCCAATACACTGTACATGCAGGGAACAGACACCAGCGCTATTTGTCCTCTGTATGACAATGGGAGCACAATAGTGACTCTTCTTATCAGAAAACACCTCTTGCTCGTAGGACCAGAAACTGCATGGGATTCAACTCCATTTCTGACTGGGAAACAAACACTAGCTCGCCTTACAAGAAACACACTCTGCTTTTGAGAAAAGAGCACTCTTCTACTCTACTGTATTTCCTAAGTGGTCCGAACAGTGAGCTTGCTCAGAACAAAAGAACAGTGCTTCCTACACACAGGGGCCATATCTAGTTCAACTCTGCTTAGCAAACTGACAAGAACAGTAGCTCCGCTTCAGTCCAATACACTGTACTTGCTGGGAACAGACGCGAGTGCTATTTGCACTGTGTATGGCAATGGGAGCGCAAGAGTGACTTTCCTTACCAGAAAACATCTCTTGCTCATAGGACCAAAAACTGCATGTGATTCAACTCCATTTAGGACTGGGAAACAAACGCTAGCTCGCCTTACAAGAAACACACTCTGCTTTTGAGAAAAGAGCACTCTTCTACTCTACTGTGTATCCTAGGGGGTCCAAACAGTGAGCTTGCTCAGAACAAAAGAACTGTGCTTCCTACACACAGTGGCCATATCTTGTTCAACTCTGCTTAGGAAACTGACAAGAACAGTAGATCCTCTTCAGTCCAATACAGTGTACATGCTGGAAACAGACGCGAGTGCTATTTGCCCTGTGTATGACAATGGGAGCGCAATAGTGACTGTTCTTACCAGAAAAAAACTCTTGCTCATAGTACAATAAACTAAATGTGTTTCAACTCCATTTAAGACTGGGAAACAAATGCTAGCTCGCCTTACAAGAAACACACTCTGCTTTTGAGAAAAGAGCACTCTTCTACTCGACTGTGTTTCCTATGGGGTCCGAACAGTGAGCTTGCTCAGAAAAAAAGAACTGTGCTTTCTACACACAGGGGCCATATCTAGTTCAACTCTGCTTAGGAAACTGACAAGAACAGTAGCTCCGCTTCAGTCCAATACACTGTACTTGCTGGGAACAGACGCGAGTGCTATTTGCACTGTGTATGCCAAAGGGAGCGCAAGAGTGACTTTCCTTACCAGAAATCATCTCTTGCTCATAGGACCAAAAACTGCATGTGATTCAACTCCATTTAGGACTGGGAAACAAACGCTAGCTTGCCTTACAAGAAACACACTCTGCTTTTGAGAAAAGAGCACTCTTCTACTTTACTATGTTTCCTATAGGGCAAGAACAGTGAGCTTGCTCAGAACAAAAGAACTGTGCTTCATACAAATACGGCCATATCTAGTTCAATTATGCTTAGGAAACTGAAAAGAACAGTAGATCCTCTTCAGTCCAATACAGTGTACATGCTGGGAACAGACGCCAGTGTTATTTGCCCTGTGAATGACAATGGGAGCATAACAGTGACTCTTCTTACCAGAAAACAACTCTTGCTCGTAGGACAAGAAACTGCATGTAATTCAACTCCATTTAGGACTGGGAAACAAACGCTAGCTCTCTTTACAAGAAACACACTCTGCTTCTGAGAAAAGAGCACTCTTCTACTCTACTGTGTTTCCTAAGGGGTCCGAACAGTGAGCTTGCTCAGAACAAAAGAACTGTGCTTCCTACACACAGGGGCCATATCTAGTTCAACTCTGCTTAGGAAACTGACAAGAACAGTAGCTCCGCTTCAGTCCAATACACTGTACTTGCTGGGAACAGACGTGACTGGTAATTGAACTGTGTATGGCAATGGGAGCGCAATAGTGACTTTCCTTACCAGAAAACAACTCTTGCTGGTAGGACCAGAAACTGCATGTGATTCAACTCCATTTAGGACTGGGAAACAAACGCTAGCTCGCCTTACAAGAAACACACTCTGCTTTTGAGAAAAGAGCAATCATCTACTCTACTGTGTTTCCTATAGGGCCAGAACAGTGTGTTTGCTCAGAACAAAAGAACTGTGCTTCCTACAAATAAAGCCATATCTAGTTCAATTCTGCTTAGGAAACTGACAAGAACAGTAGCTCGGCTTCAGTCCAATACACTGTACATGATGGGAACAGACGGCAGTGCTATTTGCCCTGTGTCTGACAATGGGAGCGCAATAGTGACTTTCCTTACCAGAAAACAACTCTTCCTCGTAGGACCAAAAACAGGATGTGATTCAACTCCATTTTGGACTGGGAAACAAACGCTAGCTCGCCTTACAAGAAACACACTCTGCTTTTGAGAAAAGAGCACTCTTTACTCTACTGTGTTTCCTATGGGGTCCGAAAAGTGAGTTTGCTCAGAACAAAAGAACTCTCCTTCATACAAATAAGGCCATATCTAGTTCAATTCTGCTTAGGAAACTGACAAGAACAGTAAGTCCTCTTCATTCCAATACACTGTACATGCTGGGAACAGACGCCAGTGCTGTTTGCCCTGTGTATGACAATTGGAGAACAATAGTGACTCTTCTTACCAGAAAACAACTCTTGCTCGTAGGACAAGAAACTGCATGTGATTCAACTCCATTTAGGACTGGGAAACAAACGCTAGCTCGCCTTACAAGAAACACACTCTGCTTTTGAGAATAGAGCACTCTTCTACTCTACTGTGTAACCTATGGTGTCCCAACAGTGAGCTTGCTAAGAAAAAAAGAACTGTGCTTCCTCCACACACGGGCCATATCTAGTTCAAGTCAGCTTAGGAAAATGAGAAGAACAGTAGATCCTCTTCAGTCCAATACAGTGTACATGCTGGGAACAGACGCCAGTGCTATTTGCCCTGTGTATGACAATGGTAGCACAATAGTGACTCTTCTTACCAGAAAACAACTCTTGCTCCTGGGACCAGAAACTGCATGTGATTCAACTCCATTTAGGACTGGGAAACAAACGCTAGCTTGCCTTACGAGAAACACACTCTGCTTTTGAGAAAAGAGCACTCTTCTACTCTACTAAGTTTCCTAGGGGGTCCGAAAAGTGAGCTTGCTCAGAACAAAAGAACAGTGCTTCCTACACACAGGGGCCATATCTAGTTCAACTCTGCTTAGCAAACTGACAAGAACAGTAGCTCCGCTTCAGTCCAATACACTGTACTTGCTGGGAACAGACGCGAGTGCTATTTGCACTGTGTATGGCAATGGGAGTGCAAGAGTGACTTTCTTTACCAGAAAACAACTCTTGCTCATAGGACCAAAAACTGCATGTGATTCAACTCCATTTAGGACTGGGAAACAAACGCTAGCTCGCCTTACAAGAAACACACTCTGCTTTTGAGAAAAGAGCACTCTTCTACTCTCCTGTGTTTCTTATAGGGTCAGAACAGTGAGCTTGCTCAGAACAAAAGAACTGTGCTTCATACAAATACGGCCATATCTAGTTCAATTACGCTTAGGAAACTGAAAAGAACAGTAGATCCTCTTCAGTCCAATACAGTGTACATGCTGGGAACAGACGCCAGTGTTATTTGCCCTGTGAATGACAATGGGAGCACAATAGTGACTCATCTTACCAGAAAACAACTCTTGCTCGTAGTACAAGAAACTGCATGTGATTCAACTCCATTTAGGACTGGGAAACAAATGCTAGCTCGCTTTACAAGAAACACACTCTGCTTTTGAGAAAAGAGCACTCTTCTACTCTACTGTGTTTCCTATGGGGTCCGAACAGTGACCTTGCTCAGAACATTAGAACTGTGCTTCCTACACACAGGGGCAATATCTAGTTCAACTCTGCTTAGGAAACTGACAAGAACAGTAGCTCCGCTTCAGTCCAATACACTGTACTTGCTGGGAACAGACCTCCAGTGCTATTTGCACTGTGTATGTCAATGCAAGCGCAATAATGACTTTCCTTAACAGAAAACAACTCTTGCTCGTAGGACCAAAAAACTGCATGTGATTCAACTCCCTTTAGGACTGGGAAACAAACGCTAGCTCGCCTTACAAGAAACACACTCTGCTTTTGAGAAAAGAGCACTCTTCTACTCTACTGTTTTTCCTATAGGTCCAGAACAGTGAGTTTGCTCAGAACAAAAGAACTGTGATTCCTACAAATACGGCCATATCTAGTTCAATTCTGCTTAAGAAACTGACAAGAACAGTAGATCCTCTTCAGTCCAATACACTGTACATGCTGGGAACAGACGCCAGTGCTATTTGCCCTGTGTTTGACAATGGGAGCACAATAGTGACTCTTCTTACCAGAAAACAACTCTTGCTCGTAGGACAAGAAACTGCATGTGATTCAACTACATTTAGGACTGGGAAACAAAAGATAGCTCGCCTTACAAGAAACACACTCTGCTTTTGAGAAAAGAGCATTCTTCTACTCTACTGTGTATCCTATGGGGACCGAACAGTGAGCTTGCTCAGAACAACAGAACTGTGCTTCCTCCACAGAGGGGCCATATCTAGTTCAACTCTGCTTAGGAAACTGACAAGAACAGTAGCTCCACTTCAGTCCAATACACTGTACATGCAGGGAACAGACACCAGCGCTATTTGTCCTCTGTATGACAATGGGAGCACAATAGTGACTCTTCTTATCAGAAAACACCTCTTGCTCGTAGGACCAGAAACTGCATGGGATTCAACTCCATTTCTGACTGGGAAACAAACACTAGCTCGCCTTACAAGAAACACACTCTGCTTTTGAGAAAAGAGCACTCTTCTACTCTACTGTATTTCCTAAGTGGTCCGAACAGTGAGCTTGCTCAGAACAAAAGAACAGTGCTTCCTACACACAGGGGCCATATCTAGTTCAACTCTGCTTAGCAAACTGACAAGAACAGTAGCTCCGCTTCAGTCCAATACACTGTACTTGCTGGGAACAGACGCGAGTGCTATTTGCACTGTGTATGGCAATGGGAGCGCAAGAGTGACTTTCCTTACCAGAAAACATCTCTTGCTCATAGGACCAAAAACTGCATGTGATTCAACTCCATTTAGGACTGGGAAACAAACGCTAGCT
Organism: Peromyscus eremicus; assembly: GCF_949786415.1. Classification (NCBI taxonomy): domain Eukaryota; kingdom Metazoa; phylum Chordata; class Mammalia; order Rodentia; family Cricetidae; genus Peromyscus; species Peromyscus eremicus. Next base: position 281,256 of record NW_026734569.1, on the reverse strand, counting down.
CGCCTTACAAGAAACACACTCTGCTTTTGAGAAAAGAGCACTCTTCTACTCTACTGTGTATCCTAGGGGGTCCAAACAGTGAGCTTGCTCAGAACAAAAGAACTGTGCTTCCTACACACAGTGGCCATATCTTGTTCAACTCTGCTTAGGAAACTGACAAGAACAGTAGATCCTCTTCAGTCCAATACAGTGTACATGCTGGAAACAGACGCGAGTGCTATTTGCCCTGTGTATGACAATGGGAGCGCAACAGTGACTCTTCTTACCAGAAAAAAACTCTTGCTCATAGTACAATAAACTAAATGTGTTTCAACTCCATTTAAGACTGGGAAACAAATGCTAGCTCGCCTTACAAGAAACACACTCTGCTTTTGAGAAAAGAGCACTCTTCTACTCGACTGTGTTTCCTATGGGGTCCGAACAGTGAGCTTGCTCAGAAAAAAAGAACTGTGCTTTCTACACACAGGGGCCATATCTAGTTCAACTCTGCTTAGGAAACTGACAAGAACAGTAGCTCCGCTTCAGTCCAATACACTGTACTTGCTGGGAACAGACGCGAGTGCTATTTACACTGTGTATGCCAAAGGGAGCGCAAGAGTGACTTTCCTTACCAGAAAACATCTCTTGCTCATAGGACCAAAAACTGCATGTGATTCAACTCCATTTAGGACTGGGAAACAAACGCTAGCTTGCCTTACAAGAAACACACTCTGCTTTTGAGAAAAGAGCACTCTTCTACTTTACTATGTTTCCTATAGGGCAAGAACAGTGAGCTTGCTCAGAACAAAAGAACTGTGCTTCATACAAATACGGCCATATCTAGTTCAATTATGCTTAGGAAACTGAAAAGAACAGTAGATCCTCTTCAGTCCAATACAGTGTACATGCTGGGAACAGACGCCAGTGTTATTTGCCCTGTGAATGACAATGGGAGCATAACAGTGACTCTTCTTACCAGAAAACAACTCTTGCTCGTAGGACAAGAAACTGCATGTAATTCAACTCCATTTAGGACTGGGAAACAAACGCTAGCTCTCTTTACAAGAAACACACTCTGCTTCTGAGAAAAGAGCACTCTTCTACTCTACTGTGTTTCCTAAGGGGTCCGAACAGTGAGCTTGCTCAGAACAAAAGAACTGTGCTTCCTACACACAGGGGCCATATCTAGTTCAACTCTGCTTAGGAAACTGACAAGAACAGTAGCTCCGCTTCAGTCCAATACACTGTACTTGCTGGGAACAGACGTGACTGGTAATTGAACTGTGTATGGCAATGGGAGCGCAATAGTGACTTTCCTTACCAGAAAACAACTCTTGCTGGTAGGACCAGAAACTGCATGTGATTCAACTCCATTTAGGACTGGGAAACAAACGCTAGCTCGCCTTACAAGAAACACACTCTGCTTTTGAGAAAAGAGCAATCATCTACTCTACTGTGTTTCCTATAGGGCCAGAACAGTGTGTTTGCTCAGAACAAAAGAACTGTGCTTCCTACAAATAAAGCCATATCTAGTTCAATTCTGCTTAGGAAACTGACAAGAACAGTAGCTCGGCTTCAGTCCAATACACTGTACATGATGGGAACAGACGGCAGTGCTATTTGCCCTGTGTCTGACAATGGGAGCGCAATAGTGACTTTCCTTACCAGAAAACAACTCTTCCTCGTAGGACCAAAAACAGGATGTGATTCAACTCCATTTTGGACTGGGAAACAAACGCTAGCTCGCCTTACAAGAAACACACTCTGCTTTTGAGAAAAGAGCACTCTTTACTCTACTGTGTTTCCTATGGGGTCCGAAAAGTGAGTTTGCTCAGAACAAAAGAACTGTCCTTCATACAAATAAGGCCATATCTAGTTCAATTCTGCTTAGGAAACTGACAAGAACAGTAAGTCCTCTTCATTCCAATACACTGTACATGCTGGGAACAGACGCCAGTGCTGTTTGCCCTGTGTATGACAATTGGAGAACAATAGTGACTCTTCTTACCAGAAAACAACTCTTGCTCGTAGGACAAGAAACTGCATGTGATTCAACTCCATTTAGGACTGGGAAACAAACGCTAGCTCGCCTTACAAGAAACACACTCTGCTTTTGAGAATAGAGCACTCTTCTACTCTACTGTGTAACCTATGGTGTCCCAACAGTGAGCTTGCTAAGAACAAAAGAACTGTGCTTCCTCCACACACGGGCCATATCTAGTTCAACTCTGCTTAGGAAACTGACAAGAACAGTAGCTCCTCTTCAGTCCAATACACTGTACATGCTGGGAACAGACACGAGTGCTATTTGTACTGTGTATGGCAATAGGAGCGCAATAGTGACTCTTCTTATCAGAAAACAACTCTTGCTCGTAGGACCAAAAACAGGATGTGATTCAACTCCATTTAGTACTGGGAAACAAACGCTAGCTTGCCTTACAAGAAACACACTCTGCTTTTGAGAAGAGAGCACTCTTCTACTCTACTGTGTTTCCTATGGGGTCCGAACAGTGAGCTTGCTCAGAACAAAAGAACTGTGCTTCCTACACACAGGGGCCATATCTAGTTCAACTCTGCTTAGCAAACTGACAAGAACAGTAGCTCCGCTTCAGTCCAATACACTGTACTTGCTGGCAACAGTCGCGAGTGCTATTTGCACTGTGTCTGACAATGGGAGCGCAATAGTGACTTTCCTTACCAGAAAACAACTCTTGCTCATAGGACCAAAAACAGGATGTGATTCAACTCCATTTAGTACTGGGAAACAAACGCTAGCTTGCCTTACGAGAAACACACTCTGCTTTTGAGAAAAGAGCACTCTTCTACTTTACTATGTTTCCTATAGGGCAAGAACAGTGAGCTTGCTCAGAACAAAAGAACTGTGCTTCATACAAATACGGCCATATCTAGTTCAATTATGCTTAGGAAACTGAAAAGAACAGTAGATCCTCTTCAGTCCAATACAGTGTACATGCTGGGAACAGACGCCAGTGTTATTTGCCCTGTGAATGACAATGGGAGCATAACAGTGACTCTTCTTACCAGAAAACAACTCTTGCTCGTAGGACAAGAAACTGCATGTAATTCAACTCCATTTAGGACTGGGAAACAAACGCTAGCTCTCTTTACAAGAAACACACTCTGCTTCTGAGAAAAGAGCACTCTTCTACTCTACTGTGTTTCCTAAGGGGTCCGAACAGTGAGCTTGCTCAGAACAAAAGAACTGTGCTTCCTACACACAGGGGCCATATCTAGTTCAACTCTGCTTAGGAAACTGACAAGAACAGTAGCTCCGCTTCAGTCCAATACACTGTACTTGCTGGGAACAGACGTGACTGGTAATTGAACTGTGTATGGCAATGGGAGCGCAATAGTGACTTTCCTTACCAGAAAACAACTCTTGCTGGTAGGACCAGAAACTGCATGTGATTCAACTCCATTTAGGACTGGGAAACAAACGCTAGCTCGCCTTACAAGAAACACACTCTGCTTTTGAGAAAAGAGCAATCATCTACTCTACTGTGTTTCCTATAGGGCCAGAACAGTGTGTTTGCTCAGAACAAAAGAACTGTGCTTCCTACAAATAAAGCCATATCTAGTTCAATTCTGCTTAGGAAACTGACAAGAACAGTAGCTCGGCTTCAGTCCAATACACTGTACATGATGGGAACAGACGGCAGTGCTATTTGCCCTGTGTCTGACAATGGGAGCGCAATAGTGACTTTCCTTACCAGAAAACAACTCTTCCTCGTAGGACCAAAAACAGGATGTGATTCAACTCCATTTTGGACTGGGAAACAAACGCTAGCTCGCCTTACAAGAAACACACTCTGCTTTTGAGAAAAGAGCACTCTTTACTCTACTGTGTTTCCTATGGGGTCCGAAAAGTGAGTTTGCTCAGAACAAAAGAACTCTCCTTCATACAAATAAGGCCATATCTAGTTCAATTCTGCTTAGGAAACTGACAAGAACAGTAAGTCCTCTTCATTCCAATACACTGTACATGCTGGGAACAGACGCCAGTGCTGTTTGCCCTGTGTATGACAATTGGAGAACAATAGTGACTCTTCTTACCAGAAAACAACTCTTGCTCGTAGGACAAGAAACTGCATGTGATTCAACTCCATTTAGGACTGGGAAACAAACGCTAGCTCGCCTTAAAAGAAACACACTCTGCTTTTGAGAATAGAGCACTCTTCTACTCTACTGTGTAACCTATGGTGTCCCAACAGTGAGCTTGCTAAGAACAAAAGAACTGTGCTTCCTCCACACACGGGCCATATCTAGTTCAACTCTGCTTAGGAAACTGACAAGAACAGTAGCTCCTCTTCAGTCCAATACACTGTACATGCTGGGAACAGACACGAGTGCTATTTGTACTGTGTATGGCAATAGGAGCGCAATAGTTACTCTTCTTATCAGAAAACAACTCTTGCTCGTAGGACCAAAAACAGGATGTGATTCAACTCCATTTAGTACTGGGAAACAAACGCTAGCTTGCCTTACAAGAAACACACTCTGCTTTTGAGAAGAGAGCACTCTTCTACTCTACTGTGTTTCCTATGGGGTCCGAACAGTGAGCTTGCTCAGAACAAAAGAACTGTGCTTCCTACACACAGGGGCCATATCTAGTTCAACTCTGCTTAGCAAACTGACAAGAACAGTAGCTCCGCTTCAGTCCAATACACTGTACTTGCTGGCAACAGTCGCGAGTGCTATTTGCACTGTGTCTGACAATGGGAGCGCAATAGTGACTTTCCTTACCAGAAAACAACTCTTGCTCATAGGACCAAAAACAGGATGTGATTCAACTCCATTTAGTACTGGGAAACAAACGCTAGCTTGCCTTACGAGAAACACACTCTGCTTTTGAGAAAAGAGCACTCTTCTACTCTACTAAGTTTCCTAGGGGGTCCGAAAAGTGAGCTTGCTCAGAACAAAAGAACAGTGCTTCCTACACACAGGGGCCATATCTAGTTCAACTCTGCTTAGCAAACTGACAAGAACAGTAGCTCCGCTTCAGTCCAATACACTGTACTTGCTGGGAACAGACGCGAGTGCTATTTGCACTGTGTATGGCAATGGGAGTGCAAGAGTGACTTTCTTTACCAGAAAACAACTCTTGCTCATAGGACCAAAAACTGCATGTGATTCAACTCCATTTAGGACTGGGAAACAAACGCTAGCTCGCCTTACAAGAAACACACTCTGCTTTTGAGAAAAGAGCACTCTTCTACTCTCCTGTGTTTCTTATAGGGTCAGAACAGTGAGCTTGCTCAGAACAAAAGAACTGTGCTTCATACAAATACGGCCATATCTAGTTCAATTACGCTTAGGAAACTGAAAAGAACAGTAGATCCTCTTCAGTCCAATACAGTGTACATGCTGGGAACAGACGCCAGTGTTATTTGCCCTGTGAATGACAATGGGAGCACAATAGTGACTCATCTTACCAGAAAACAACTCTTGCTCGTAGTACAAGAAACTGCATGTGATTCAACTCCATTTAGGACTGGGAAACAAATGCTAGCTCGCTTTACAAGAAACACACTCTGCTTTTGAGAAAAGAGCACTCTTCTACTCTACTGTGTTTCCTATGGGGTCCGAACAGTGACCTTGCTCAGAACATTAGAACTGTGCTTCCTACACACAGGGGCAATATCTAGTTCAACTCTGCTTAGGAAACTGACAAGAACAGTAGCTCCGCTTCAGTCCAATACACTGTACTTGCTGGGAACAGACCTCCAGTGCTATTTGCACTGTGTATGTCAATGCAAGCGCAATAATGACTTTCCTTAACAGAAAACAACTCTTGCTCGTAGGACCAAAAAACTGCATGTGATTCAACTCCCTTTAGGAGTGGGAAACAAACGCTAGCTCGCCTTACAAGAAACACACTCTGCTTTTGAGAAAAGAGCACTCTTCTACTCTACTGTTTTTCCTATAGGTCCAGAACAGTGAGTTTGCTCAGAACAAAAGAACTGTGATTCCTACAAATACGGCCATATCTAGTTCAATTCTGCTTAAGAAACTGACAAGAACAGTAGATCCTCTTCAGTCCAATACACTGTACATGCTGGGAACAGACGCCAGTGCTATTTGCCCTGTGTTTGACAATGGGAGCACAATAGTGACTCTTCTTACCAGAAAACAACTCTTGCTCGTAGGACAAGAAACTGCATGTGATTCAACTACATTTAGGACTGGGAAACAAAAGATAGCTCGCCTTACAAGAAACACACTCTGCTTTTGAGAAAAGAGCACTCTTCTACTCTACTGTGTATCCTATGGGGACCGAACAGTGAGCTTGCTCAGAACAACAGAACTGTGCTTCCTCCACAGAGGGGCCATATCTAGTTCAACTGCTTAGGAAACTGACAAGAACAGTAGCTCCACTTCAGTCCAATACACTGTACATGCAGGGAACAGACACCAGTGCTATTTGTCCTCTGTATGACAATGGGAGCGCAATAGTGACTCTTCTTATCAGAAAACACCTCTTGCTCGTAGGACCAGAAACTGCATGGGATTCAACTCAATTTCTGTCTGGGAAACAAACACTAGCTCGCCTTACAAGAAACACACTCTGCTTTTGAGAAAAGAGCACTCTTCTACTCTACTGTATTTCCTAAGTGGTCCGAACAGTGAGCTTGCTCAGAACAAAAGAACTGTGCTTCCTACACACAGGGACCATATCTAGTTCAACTCTGCTTAGTAAACTGACAAGAACAGTAGCTCCGCTTCAGTCCAATACACTGTACATGCTGGGAACAGACGCGAGTGCTATTTGCACTGTGTCTGAATATGGGAGCGCAAGAGTGACTTTCCTTACCAGAAAACAACTCTTGCTCATAGGACCAAAAACTGCATGTGATTCAACTCCATTTAGGACTGGGAAACAAACGCTAGCTCGCCTTAGAAGAAACACACTCTGCTTTTGAGAAAAGAGCACTCTTTTACTCTACTGTGTTTCCTAGGGGGTCCGAACAGTGAGCTTGCTCAGAACAAAAGAACAGTGCTTCCTACACACAGGGGCCATATCTAGTTCAACTCTGCTTAGCAAACTGACAAGAACAGTAGCTCCGCTTCAGTCCAATACACTGTACTTGCTGGGAACAGACGCGAGTGCTATTTGCACTGTGTATGGCAATGGGAGCGCAAGAGTGACTTTCCTTACCAGAAAACATCTCTTGCTCATAGGACCAAAAACTGCATGTGATTCAACTCCATTTAGGACTGGGAAACAAATGCTAGCTCGCCTTACAAGAAACACACTCTGCTTTTGAGAAAAGAGCACTCTTCTACTCTACTGTGTTTCCTATAGGGCCAGAACAGTGAGCTTGCTCAGAACAAAAGAAATGTGCTTCATACAAATACGGCCATATCTAGTTCAATTATGCTTAGGAAACTGAAAAGAACAGTAGATCCTCTTCAGTCCAATACAGTGTACATGCTGGAAACAGACGCCAGTGTTATTTGCCCTGTGAATGACAATGGGAGCACAATAGTGACTCTTCTTACTAGAAAACAACTCTTGCTCGAAGGACAAGAAACTGCATGTGATTCAACTCCATTTAGGACTGGGAAACAAATGCTAGCTCACTTTACAAGAAACACACTCTGCTTTTGAGAAAAGAGCACTCTTCTACTCTACTGTGTTTCCTATAGGGCCAGAACAGTGAGCTTGCTCAGAACAAAAGAAATGTGCTTCATACAAATACGGCCATATCTAGTTCAATTATGCTTAGGAAACTGAAAAGAACAGTGGATCCTCTTCAGTCCAATACAGTGTACATGCTGGAAACAGACGCGAGTGCTATTTGCCCTGTGTATGAAAATGGGAGCGCAATAGTGACTCTTCTTACCAGAAAAAAACTCTTGCTCATAGTACAATAAACTAAATGTGTTTCAACTCCATTTAAGACTGGGAAACAAATGCTAGTTCGCCTTACAAGAAACACACTCTGCTTTTGAGAAAAGAGCACTCTTCTACTCGACTGTGTTTCCTATGGGGTCCGAACAGTGAGCTTGCTCAGAAAAAAAGAACTGTGCTTTCTACACACAGGGGCCATATCTAGTTCAACTCTGCTTAGGAAACTGACAAGAACAGTAGCTCCGCTTCAGTCCAATACACTGTACTTGCTGGGAACAGGCGCGAGTGCTATTTGCACTGTGTATGCCAAAGGGAGCGCAAGAGTGACTTTCCTTACCAGAAAACATCTCTTGCTCATAGGACCAAAAACTGCATGTGATTCAACTCCATTTAGGACTGGGAAACAAACGCTAGCTTGCCTTACAAGAAACACACTCTGCTTTTGAGAAAAGAGCACTCTTCTACTTTACTATGTTTCCTATAGGGCAAGAACAGTGAGCTTGCTCAGAACAAAAGAACTGTGCTTCATACAAATACGGCCATATCTAGTTCAATTATGCTTAGGAAACTGAAAAGAACAGTAGATCCTCTTCAGTCCAATACAGTGTACATGCTGGGAACAGACGCCAGTGTTATTTGCCCTGTGAATGACAATGGGAGCATAACAGTGACTCTTCTTACCAGAAAACAACTCTTGCTCGTAGGACAAGAAACTGCATGTGATTCAACTCCATTTAGGACTGGGAAACAAACGCTAGCTCGCTTTACAAGAAACACACTCTGCTTCTGAGAAAAGAGCACTCTTCTACTCTACTGTGTTTCCTAAGGGGTCCGAACAGTGAGCTTGCTCAGAACAAAAGAACTGTGCTTCCTACACACAGGGGCCATATCTAGTTCAACTCTGCTTAGGAAACTGACAAGAACAGTAGCTCCGCTTCAGTCCAATACACTGTACTTGCTGGGAACATACGTGACTGGTAATTGAACTGTGTATGGCAATGGGAGCGCAATAGTGACTTTCCTTACCAGAAAACAACTCTTGCTGGTAGGACCAGAAACTGCATGTGATTCAACTCCATTTAGGACTGGGAAACAAACGCTAGCTCGCCTTACAAGAAACACACTCTGCTTTTGAGAAAAGAGCAATCATCTACTCTACTGTGTTTCCTATAGGGCCAGAACAGTGTGTTTGCTCAGAACAAAAGAACTGTGCTTCCTACAAATAAAGCCATATCTAGTTCAATTCTGCTTAGGAAACTGACAAGAACAGTAGCTCGGCTTCAGTCCAATACACTGTACATGCTGGGAACAGACGGCAGTGCTATTTGCCCTGTGTCTGACAATGGGAGCGCAATAGTGACTTTCCTTACCAGAAAACAACTCTTCCTCGTAGGACCAAAAACAGGATGTGATTCAACTCCATTTTGGACTGGGAAACAAACGCTAGCTTGCCTTACAAGAAACACACTCTGCTTTTGAGAAAAGAGCACTCTTTACTCTACTGTGTTTCCTATGGAGTCCGAAAAGTGAGCTTGCTCAGAACAAAAGAACTGTCCTTCATACAAATAAGGCCATATCTAGTTCAATTCTGTTTAGGAAACTACAAGAACAGTTGGTCCTCTTAATTCCAATACACTGTACATGCTGGGAACAGACGCCAGTGCTGTTTGCCCTGTGTATGACAATTGGAGAACAATAGTGACTCTTCTTACCAGAAAACAACTCTTGCTCGTAGGACAAGAAACTGCATGTGATTCAACTCCATTTCTGACTGGGAAACAAACACTAGCTGGCCTTACAAGAAACACACTCTGCTTTTGAGAAAAGAGCACTCTTCTACTCTACTAAGTTTCCTAGGGGGTCCGAACAGTGAGCTTGCTCAGAACAAAAGAACTGTGCTTCCTACACACAGGGGCCATATCTAGTTCAACTCTGCTTAGTAAACTGACAAGAACAGTATCTCCGCCTCAGTCCAATACACTGTACTTGCTGGGAACATACGCGAGTGCTATTTGCACTGTGTATGGAAAAGGGAGCTCAATAGTGACTTTCCTTACCAGAAAACAAATCTTGCTCATAGGACCAAAAACTGCATGTGATTCAACTCCATTTAAAACTGGGAAACAAATGCTAGCTCGCCTTACAAGAAACACACTCTGCTTTTGAGAAAAGAGCACTCTTCTACTCTGCTGTGTTTCTTATAGGGCCAGAACAGTGGGTTTGCTCATAACAAAAGAACTGTGCGTCCTACACACACGGGCCATATCTAGTTCAACTCTGCTTAGGAAACTGACAAGAACGGTAGCTCCTCTTCAGTCCAATACACTGTACTAGCAGGGAACAGACGCGAGTTCTATTTGTACTGTGTATGGCAATAGGAGCGCAATAGTGACTCTTCTTATAAGAAAACACCTCTTGCTCATAGGACCAGAAACTGCATGGGATTCAACTCCATTTCTGACTGGGAAACAAACACTAGCTCGCCTTACAAGAAACACACTCTGCTTTTGAGAAAAGAGCACTCTTCTACTCTTCTGTGTTTCCTATGTGGTCCGAACAGTGAGCTTGCTCAGAATAAAAGAACTGTGCTTCCTACACACAGGGGCCATATCAGGTTCAACTCTGCTTAGGAAACTGACAAGAACAGTAGCTCTGTTTCAGTCCAATACACTGTACTTGCTGGGAACAGATGCGAGTGCTATTTGCACTGTGTATGGAAATGGGAGCACAATAGTGACATTCCTTACCAGAAAACAAATCTTGCTCATAGGACCAAAAACTGCATGTGATTCAACTCCATTTAGAACTGGGAAACAAACGCTAGCTCGCCTTTCAAGAAACAAACTCTGCTTTTGAGAAAAGAGCACTCTTCTACTCTACTGTTTTTCCTATAGGGCCAGAACAGTGAGTTTGCTCAGAACAAAAGAACTGTGCTTCCAACAAATACGGCCATATCTAGTTCAATTCTGCTTAGGAAACTGACAAGAACAGTAGATCCTCTTCAGTCCAATACACTGTACATGCTGGGAACAGACACCAGTGCTATTTGCCCTGTGTATGACAATGGTAGCGCAATAGTGTCTCTTCTTACCAGAAAACAACTCTTGCTCGTAGGACCAGAAACTGCATGTGATTCAACTCCATTTATGACTGGGAAACAAACACTAGCTTGCCTTACAAGAAACACACTCTGCTTTTGAGAAAAGACCACTCTTCTACTCTACTGTTTTTCCTATGGGGTCCGAACAGTGAGCTTGCCCAGAACAAAAGAACTGTGCTTCCTACACACATGGGCCATATCTAGTTCAACTCTGCTTAGGAAACTGACAAGAACAGTAGCTCCTCTTCAGTCCAATACACTGTACTTGCTGGGAACAGACGCGAGTGCTATTTGCACTGTGTATGGCAAAGGGAGCACAATAGTGACTTTCTTTACCAGAAAACAACTCTTGCTCATAGGACCAAAAACTGCATGTGATTCAACTCCATTTAGGACTGGGAAACAAACGCTAGCTCGCCTTACAAGAAACACACTCTGCTTTTGAGAAAAGAGCAGTCTTCTATTCTACTGTGGTTCATATGGGGTCCGAACATTGAGCTTGCTCAGAACAAAAGAACTGTGCTTCCTACACACACTGGCCATATCTAGTTCAACTCTGCTTAGGAAACTGACAAGAACAGTAGCTCCTCTTCAGTCCAATACACTGTACTTGCTGGGAACAGACGCGAGTGCTATTTGCACTGTGTATGGCAAAGGGAGTGAAATAGTGACTTTCCTTACCAGAAAACAACTCTTGCTCGTAGGACCAAAAACTGCATGTGATTCAACTCCATTTAGGACTGGGAAACAAATGCTAGCTCGCCTTACAAGAAACACACTCTGCTTTTGAGAAAAGAGCACTCTTCTACTCTACTGTTTTTCCTATAGGGCCAGAACAGTGAGTTTGCTCAGAACAAAAGAACTGTGATTCCTACAAATATGGCCATATCTAGTTCAATTCTGCTTAGGATACTGACAAGAACAGTAGATCCTCTTCAGTCCAATACACTGTACTTGCTGGGAACAGACGCGAGTGCTATTTGCACTGTGTATGGCAAAGGGAGCACAATAGTGACTTTCTTTACCAGAAAACAACTCTTGCTCATAGGACCAAAAACTGCATGTGATTCAACTCCATTTAGGACTGGGAAACAAACGCTAGCTCGCCTTACAAGAAACACACTCTGCTTTTGAGAAAAGAGCAGTCTTCTATTCTACTGTGGTTCATATGGGGTCCGAACATTGAGCTTGCTCAGAACAAAAGAACTGTGCTTCCTACACACACTGGCCATATCTAGTTCAACTCTGCTTAGGAAACTGACAAGAACAGTAGCTCCTCTTCAGTCCAATACACTGTACTTGCTGGGAACAGACGCGAGTGCTATTTGCACTGTGTATGGCAATGGGAGTGAAATAGTGACTTTCCTTACCAGAAAACAACTCTTGCTCGTAGGACCAAAAACTGGATGTGATTCAACTCCATTTAGGACTGGGAAACAAATGCTAGCTCGCCTTACAAGAAACACACTCTGCTTTTGAGAAAAGAGCACTCTTCTACTCTACTGTTTTTCCTATAGGGCCAGAACAGTGAGTTTGCTCAGAACAAAAGAACTGTGATTCCTACAAATATGGCCATATCTAGTTCAATTCTGCTTAGGATACTGACAAGAACAGTAGATCCTCTTCAGTCCAATACACTGTACATGCTGGGAACAGACCCCAGTGCTATTTGCCCTGTGTATGACAATGGGAGCACAATAGTGACTCTTCTTACCAGAAAACAAATCTTGCTCATAGGACAAGAGACTGCATGTGATTCAACTCCATTTAGGACTGGGAAACAAACGCTAGCTCGCCTTACAAGATACACACTCTGCTTTTGAGAAAAGAGCACTCTTCTACTCTGCTGTGTATCCGATGGGGTCCGAACAGTGAGCTTGCTCAGAACAACAGAACTGTGCTTTCTCCACACACGGGCCATATCTAGTTCAACTCTGCTTAGGAAACTGACAAGAACAGTAGCTCCGCTTCAGTCCAATACACTGTACGTGCAGGGAACAGACGCCAGTGCTATTTGTCCTCTGTATGACAATGGGAGAGCAATAGTGACTCTTCTTATCAGAAAACACCTCTGGCTCATAGGACCAGAAACTGCATGGGATTCAACTCCATTTCTGACTGGGAAACAAACACTAGCTCGCCTTACAAGAAACACACTCTGCTTTTGAGAAAAGAGCACTCTTCTACTCTACTGTATTTCCTATGTGGTCCGAACAGTGAGCTTGCTCAGAAAAAAAGAACTGTGCTTCCTAAACACAGGGGCCATATCGAGTTCAACTCTGCTTAGGAAACTGACAAGAACAGTAGCTCCGCTTCAGTCCAATACACTGTCCTTGCTGGGAACAGACGCGAGTGCTATTTGCACTGTGTTTGGCAATGGGAGAGCAAGAGTGACTTTCCTTACCAGAAAACAACTCTTGCTCATAGGACCAAAAACTGCATGTGATTCAACTCCATTTAGGACTGGGAAACAAACACTAGCTCGCCTTACAAGAAACACACTCTGCTTTTGAGAAAAGAGCACACTTCTACTCTACTGTGTTTCCTATGGGGTCTGAACAGTGAGCTTGCTCAGAACAAAAGAACAGTGCTTCCTACACACAGGGGCCATATCTAGTTCAACTCTGCTTAGAAAACTGACAAGAACAGTAGCTCCGCTTCAGTCCAATACACTGTAATTGCTGGGAACAGACGCGAGTGCTATTTGCACTGTGTATGGCAATTGGAGCGCAAGAGTGACTTTCCTTACCAGAAAACAACTCTTGCTCATTGGACCAAAAACTGCATGTGATTCAACTCCATTTAGGACTGGGAAACAAAAGCTAGCTCGCCTTACAAGAAACACACTCTGCTTTTGAGAAAAGAGCACTCTTCTACTCTACTGTGTATCCTAGGGGGTCCAAACAGTGAGCTTGCTCAGAACAACAGAACTGTGCTTCCTCCACACACGGGCCATATCTAGTTCAACTCTGCTTAGGAAACTGACATGAACAGTAGCTCCACTTCAGTCCAGTACAGTGTACATGCAGGGAACAGACGCCAGTGCTATTTGTCCTCTGTATGACAATGGAAGCGCAATAGTGACTCTTCTTATCAGAAAACACCTCTTGCTCGTAGGACCAGAAACTGCATGGGATTCAACTCCATTTCTGACTGGGAAACAAACACTAGCTCGCCTTACAAGAAACACACTCTGCTTTTGAGAAAAGACCACTCTTCTACTCTACTGTATTTCCTATGTGGTCCGAACAGTGAGCTTGCTCAGAACAAAATAACTGTGCTTCCTACACACAGGGGCCATATCTAGTTCAACTCTGCTTAGCAAACTGACAAGAACAGTAGCTCGGCTTCAGTCCAATACACTGTACTTGCTGGGAACATACGCGAGTGCTATTTGCACTGTGTATGGCAATGGGAGCGCATGAGTGACTTTCCTTACCAGAAAACAACTCTTGCTCATAGGACCAAAACCTGCATGTGATTCAACTCCATTTAGGACTGGTAAGCAAACGCTAGCTCGCCTTACAAGAAACACACTCTGCTTTTGAGAAAAGAGCACTCTTCTACTCTACTGTGTTTCCTATAGGGCCAGAACAGTGAGCTTGGTCAGAACAAAAGAACTGTGCTTCATACAAATACGGCCATATCTAGTTCAATTATGATTAGGAAAATGAAAAGAACAGTAGATCCTCTTTAGTCCAATACAGTGTACATGCTGGGAACAGACGCCAGTGTTATTTGCCCTGTGAATGACAATGGGAGCACAATAGTGACTCTTCTTACCAGAAAACAACTCTTCCTCTTAGGAGAAGAAACTGCATGTGATTCAACTCCATTTAGGACTGGGAAACAAATGCTAGCTCGCTTTACAAGAAACACACTCTGCTTTTGAGAAAAGAGCACTCTTCTACTCTACTGTGTTTCCTATGGGATCCGAACAGTGAGCTTGCTCAGAACAAAAGAACTGTGCTTCCTACACACAGGGGCCATATCTAGCTCAACTCTGCTTAGGAAACTGACAATAACAGTAGCTCTGCTTCAGTCCAATACACTGTACTTGCTGGGAACAGACCTGAGTGCTATTTGCACTGTGTATGGCAATGGGAGCACAATAGTGATTTTCTTTACCAGAAAACAACTCTTGCTTGTAGGACCAGAAACTGCATGTGATTCAACTCCATTTAAAACTGGGAAACAAATGCTAGCTTGCCTTACAAGAAACACACTCTGCTTTTGAGAAAAGAGCACTCTTCTACTCTACTGTGTTTCTTATAGGGCCACAACAGTGAGTTTGCTCAGAACAAAAGAACTGTGCGTCCTACACACACGGGCCATATCTAGTTCAACTCTGCTTAGGAAACTGACAAGTACGGTAGCTCCTCTTCAGTCCAATACACTGTACTAGCAGGGAACAGACGCGAGTCCTATTTGTACTGTGTATGACAATAGGAGCGCAATAGTGACTCTTCTTATAAGAAAACACGTCTTGCTCATAGGACCAGAAACTGCATGGGATTCAACTCCATTTCTGACTGGGAAACAAACACTAGCTCGCCTTACAAGAAACACACTCTGCTTTTGAGAAAAGAGCACTCTTCTACTCTTCTGTGTTTCCTATGTGGTCCGAAAAGTGAGCTTGCTCAGAATAAAAGAACTGTGCTTCCTACACACAGGGGCCATATCTAGTTCAACTCTGCTTAGGAAACTGACAAGAACAGTAGCTCTGCTTCAGTCCAATACACTGTACTTGCTGGGAACAGATGCGAGTGCTATTTGCACTGTGTATGGAAATGGGAGCACAATAGTGACTTTCCTTACCAGAAAACAAATCTTGCTCATAGGACCAAAAACTGCATGTGATTCAACTCCATTTATGACTGGGAAACAAACGCTAGCTTGCCTTACAAGAAACACACTCTGCTTTGGAGAAAAGACCACTCTTCTACTCTACTGTTTTTCCTATGGGGTCCGAACAGTGAGCTTGCCCAGAACAAAAGAACTGTGCTTCCTACACACATGGGCCATATCTAGTTCAACTCTGCTTAGGAAACTGACAAGAACAGTAGCTCCTCTTCAGTCCAATACACTGTACTTGCTGGGAACAGACGCGAGTGCTATTTGCACTGTGTATGGCAAAGGGAGCACAATAGTGACTTTCCTTACCAGAAAACAACTCTTGCTCGTAGGACCAAAAACTGCATGTGATTCAACTCCATTTAGGACTGGGAAACAAACGCTAGCTCGCCTTACAAGAAACACACTCTGCTTTTGAGAAAAGAGCAGTCTTCTATTCTACTGTGGTTCACATGGGGTCCGAACATTGAGCTTGCTCAGAAAAAAAGTACTGTGCTTCCTACACACACGGGCCATATCTAGTTCAACTCTGCTTAGGAAACTGACAAGAACAGTAGCTCCTCTTCAGTCCAATACACTGTACTTGCTGGGAACAGACGCGAGTGCTATTTAAACTGTGTACAGCAATGGGAGCACAGTAGTGACTCTTCTTACCAGAAAACATCTCTTGCTAGTAGGACCAGAAACTGCATGTGATTCAACTCCATTTAGGACTGGGAACCAAACACTAGCTCTCCTTACAAGAAACACACTCTGCTTTTGAGAAAAGAGCACTCTTTTATTCTACTGTGTTTCCTGTAGGGCCAAAACAGAGAGCTTGCTCAGAACAAAAGAAATGTGCTTCCTACACACACGGGTCATATCTAGTTCAACTCTGCTTAGGAACCTGACAAGAACAGTAGATCCTCTTCAGTCCAATACACTGTACATGCTGGGAACAGACGCCAGTGCTATTTGCCCTGTGTATGACAATGGGAGCGCAATAGTGACTCTTCTTACCAGAAAACAACTCTTGGTCGTAGGACCAGAAACTGCATGGGATTCAACTCCATATGGACTGGTAAACAAACGCTAGCTCGCCTTACAAGTAACACACTCTGCTTTTGAGAAAAGAGCACTCTTCTACTCTACTGTGTTTCCTATAGTGCCAGAACAGTGAGCTTGCTCAGAACAAAAGAACTGTGCTTCCTATACACACGAGCCATATCTAGTTCAACTCTGCTTAGGAAACTGACAAGAACAGTAGCTCCTCTTCAGTCCAATACACTGTATTTGCTGGCAACAGACGCGAGTGCTATTTGCACTGTGTACAGCAATGGGAGCACAATAGTGACTCTTCTTACCAGAAAACAACTCTTGCTCATAGGACCAGAAACTGCATGGGATTCAACTCCATTTAGGACTGGGAAACAAACGCTAGCTCGCCTTACAAGAAACACACTCTGCTTTTGAGAAAAGAGCACTCTTCTACTCTACTGTGTTTCCTAAGGGGTCCGAAAAGAGAGCTTGCTCAGAACAAAAGAACTGTGCTTCCTACATCCGGGCCATATCTAGTTCAACTCTGCTTAGGAAACTGACAAGAGAAGTAGCTCCTCTTCAGTCCAATACACTGTACTTGCTGGGAACAGATGCGAGTGCTATTTGCACTGTGTATGGCAATGGGAGCGCAATAGTGTCTTTCCTTACTTGAAAGCAACTCTTGCGTGTAAGACCAAAAACTGCATGTGATTCAAGTCCATTAGGACTGGAAAACAAACGCTATCTCGCCTTACAAGAAACAAAATCTGCTTTTGAGGAAAGAGCACTATTCAACTCTACTGTGTTTCCTATAGGGCCAGAACAGTGAGCTTGCTCAGAACAAAAGAACTGTGCTTCCTACACACACGGGCCATATCTAGTTCAACTCTGCTTAGGAAACTGACAAGAACAGTATCCTTTCTTCAGTCCAATACACTCTACTTGCTGGGAACAGACGCGAGTGCTATTTGCACTGTGTATGGCAAAGTGAGCGCAATAGTGACTCTTCTTATCAGAAAACAACTCTTGCTCTTAGGACCAGAAACTGCATGTGATTCAACTCCACTTAGGACTGGGAAACAAACGCTAGCTTGCCTTACAAGAAACACGCTCTGCTTTGAGAAAAGGGCACACTTCTACTCTACTGTGTTTCCTATGCGGTCCTAACAGTGAGCTTGCTCAGAACAAAAGAACCGTGCTTCCTACACACACCGGCCATATCTAGTTCAACTCTGCTTAGGAAACTGACAAGAACAGTAGATCCTCTTCAGTCCAATACACTGTACTTGCTGGGAACAGACGCCAGTGCTATTTGCACAGTGAATGACAATGGGAGCACAATAGTGACTCTTCTTACCAGAAAACAACTCTTGCTAGTAGGACCAGAAACTGCATGTGATTCAACTCCATTTAGGACTGGGAAACAAACACTAGCTCGCCTTACAAGAAACACATTCTGCTTTTGAGAAAAGAGCACTCTTCCACTCTACTGTGTTTCCTGTAGTGCCAGAACAGTGAGCTTGCTCAGAACAAAAGAACTGTGCTTCCTACACACACGGGCCATATCTAGTTCAACTCTGCTTAGGAAACTGACAAGAACAGTAGCTCCTCTTCAGTCCAATACACTGTACTTGCTGGGAACAGACACGAGGGCTATTTGCACTGTGAATGGCAAAGGAAGCGCAATAGTGACTCTTCTTACCAGAAAACAACTCTTGCTCTTAGGACCAGAAACTGCATGTGATTCAGCTCCATTTAGGACTGGGAAACAAACGCTAGCTCGCCTTACAAGAAACACACTCTGCTTTTTAGAAAAGAGCACTCTTCTACTCTACTGTGTTTCCTATAGGGCCAGAACAGTGAGCTTGCTCAGAACAAAAGAACTGTGCTTCCTACACACACGGGCGATATCTAGTTCAACTCTGCTTTGGAAACTGACGAGAACAGTAGCTCCTCTTCAGTCGAATACACTCTACTTGCTGGGAACAGACACCAGTTCGATTTGCACTGTGTACGGCAATGGGACCGCAATAGTGACTATTCTTACCAGAAAAAAACTCTTGCTCGTAGGACCAGAAACTCCATGTGATTCAACTCCATTTAGGACTGGGAAACAAACACTAGCTCGCCTTACAAGAAACACATTCTGCTTTTGAGTCAAAGAGCACTCTTCTACTCTACTGTGTTTCCTGTAGTGCCATAATAGTGAGCTTTCTCAGAAGAAAAGAACTGTGCTTCCTACACACGGGCCATATCTAGTTCAACTCTGCTTAGGAAACTGACAAGAACAGTTGCTCCTCTTCAGTCCAATACACTGTACTTGCTCGGAACAGATGCCAGAATTATTTGCACTGTGTATGGCAAAGGGAGCGCAATAGTGACTCTTCTAACCAGAACACAAATCTTGCTCGTAGGACCAGAAACTGCATGTGTATTTGAACTCCATTTAGGACTGGGAAAAAAACGCTAGCTCGCCTTACAAGAAACACACTATGCTTTTCAGAAAAGAGCACGCTTCTACTCTACTGTGTTTCCTATGTGGTTTGAAGAGTGAGCTTGCTCAGAACAAAAGAACTGTGCTTCCTACACACACGGGCCATACCTAGTTCAACTCTGCTTCGGAAACTGACAAGAAGAGTAGCTCCTCTTCAGTCCAATACACTGTACTTCCTGGAAACGGACACCAGTGCTATTTGTACTGTGTATGTCAATGGGAGCACAATAGTTACTCTTCTTACCAGAAAACAACTCTTGCTCGTAGGACCAGAAACTGCATGTGATTCAACTCCATTTAGGACTGGGAAACAAACTCTAGCTCGCCTTACAAGAAACACACTCTGCTTTTGAGAAAAGAGCACACTTCTACACTACTGTGTTTCCTATAGGGCCAGAACAGTGAGCTTTCTCAGAACAAAAGAACTGTGCTTCCTACACACATGGGCCATATCTAGTTCAATTCTGCTTAAGAAACTGACAAGAACAGTAGCTCCTCTTCAGTCCAATGCACTGTACTTGTTGGGAACAGACGCGAGTGCTATTTGCATTGTGTATGGCAAAGGGAGCGCAATAGTGACTCTTCTTACCAGAAAACAACTCTTGCTCGTAAGACCAGAAACTGCATGTGTATTTCAACTCAATTTAGGACTGGGAAACAAATGCTAGCTCGCCTTACAACAAACACACTCTGCTTTTGAGAAAAGAGCACACTTCTACTCTACTGTGTTTCCTATGGGGTTCAAACAGTGAGCTTGCTCAGAATAAAAGGACTGTGCTTACTACACACACGGGCCATATCTAGTTCAACTCTGCTTAGGAAACTGACAAGAACAGTAGCTCCTCTTCAGACCAATACACTGTACTTGCGTTAAACAAACGCGAGTGCTATTTGTACTGTGTATGGCAATGGGAGCGCAATAGTGACTCTTCTTACCAGAAAACAACTCTTGATCGAAGGACCAAAACTGCATTTGATTCAACTCCATTTAGGACTGAGAAACAAATGCTAGCTCGACTTACAAGAAACACACTCTCCTTTTGAGAAAAGAGCACTTTTCTACTCTACTGTGTTTCCTATAGGGCCAGAACAGTGAGATTGCTCAGAACAAAAGAACTGTGCTTCCTACACACACGGGCCATATCTAGTTCAATTCTCCTTAGGAAACTGACAAGAACAGTAGCTCCTCTTCAGACCAATACACTGTACTTGCTGGGAACAGACGCCAGTGCTATTTGCCCTGTGTATGACAATGGGAGCTCAATAGTGACTCTTCTTACCACAAAACAACTCTTGCTCGTAGGACCAGAAACTGCATGTGATTCAACTCCATTTAGGATTGGGAAACAAACGCTACCTCCCCTTACAAGAAACACATTCTGCTTTTGAGAATAGGGCACACATCTACTCTACTGTGTTTCCTATGGTGTCCAAACAGTGAGCTTGCTCAGAACAGAAGAACTGTGCTTCCTACACACACGGGTCATATCTAGTTCAACTCTGCTTAGGAAACTGACAAGAACAGTAGCTCCTCTTCAGTCCAATACACTGTACTTGCTGGGAACAGACGCGAGTGATATTTGCACTGTGTATGGCAATGGGAGCACAATAGTGACTTTCCTTACCAGAAAACAACTCTTGCTCGTAGGACCTGAAATTGATGGGTTTCAACTCCATTTAGCACTGGGAAACAAACGCTAGCTCACCTTACAAGAAACACACTCTGCTTTTGAGGAAAGAGCAAGCTTCTTCTCTACTGTGTTTCCTATAGGGCCAGAACAGTGAGCTTGCTGAGTGCAAAAGAACTGTGCTTCCTAAACACATGGGCCATATCTAGTTCAACTCTGCTTAGGAACCTGACAAGAACAGTAGATCCTCTTCAGTCCAATACACTGTACATGATGGGAACAGAAGCCAGTGCTCTTTGCCCTGTGTATGACAATGGGAGCGCAATAGTGACTCTTCTTACCAGAAAACAACTCTTGCTTGTAGGACCATTAACTGCATGTGATTCAACTCCATTTAGGACTGGGATACAAACGCTAGCTTGCCTTACAAGAAACACACTCTGCTTTTGAGAAAAGAGCACTCTTCTACTCTAATGTGTTTCCTAAAGGGCCAGTACAGGGAGCTTGCTCATAAGAAAAGAACTGTGCTTCCTACACACACGGGCCATATCTAGTTCAACTCTGCTTAGGAAACTGATGAGAACAGTAGCTCCTCTTCAGTCCAATACACTGTACTTGCTGGGTACATACGCGAGTGCTATTTGCACTGTGTACAGCAAAGGGAGCGCAATAGTTACTCTTCTTACCAGAAAACAACTCTTGCTCGTAGGACCAGAAACTGAATGTCATTCAACTCCGTTTAGGACTGGGAAACAAACGCTAGCTCGCCTTACAAGAAACATACTCTTCTTTTTGAGTAAAGTGCAATCTTCAACTCTACTGTGTTTTCTATGGGGTCCGAATTGTGAGCTTGCTGAGAACAAAAGAACTGTGCTTCCTACACACTCGTGCCATATCCAATTCAACTCCGCTTAGGAAAATGACAAGAACAGTAGCTCTTCTTCAGCCCAATACACTGTACTTGCTGGGAACAGACGCCAGTGCTATTTGCCTGTGTATGACAATGGGAGCGCAACAGTTACTCTTATTACCAGAAAAAACTCTTGCTTGTATGACCAAAAACTGCATTTGATTCAACTTCATTTAGGACTTGTAAACAAACACTAGCTCGCCTTACAAGAAACACACTCTGCTTTTGAGAAAAGAGCACTCTTCTATTCTACTGTGTTTCCTATAGGGCCAGAACAATGAGCTTGCTCAGAACAAAAGAACTGTGCTTCCTACACACACGGGCCATATCTAGTTCAATTCTGCTTAGGATACTGACAAGAACAGTAGCTCCTCTTCAGTCCAATACACTGTACTTGATGGGAACAGACGCGAGTGCTATTTGCACTGTGTATGTCAAAGGGAGCACAATAGTGACTCTTCTTACCAGAAAACAACTCTAGCTCATAGGACCAGAAACTGCATGTGTATTTGAACTCCATTTAGGACTGGGAAACAAATGCTAGCTCGCCTTACAAGAAACACACTCTGCTTTTGAGAAAAGAGCACTCTTCCACTCTACTGTGTTTCCTATGGGGTTCGAACAGTGAGCTTGCTCAGAACAAAAGAACAGTGCTTCCTAAACACACAGGCCATATCTAGTTCAACTCTTCTTAGGAAACTGACAAGAACAGTAGCTCCTCTTCAGTCCAATACACTGTACTTGATGGGAACAGACACGAGAGCTATTTGTACTGTGTATGGCAATGGGAGTGCAATAGTGACTCTTCTTTACCAGAAAACAACTCTTGCTCGTAGAACCAAAAATTGCATGTGATTCAACTACATTTAGGACTGGGAAACAAACGCTAGCTCGCCTTAGAAGAAACACACTCTGCTTTTGAGAAAAGAGCACTTTTCTACTCTATTGTTTTTCCTATATGGCCAGAACAGTGAGCTTGCTCAGAACAAAAGAACTTTGCTTCCTACACACACGGGCCATATCTAGTTCAATTCTGCTTAGGAAACTGACAAGAACAGTAGATCCTCTTCAGTCCAATACACTGTACTTTCTGGGAACAGAAGCCAGTGCTATTTGCCCTGTGTATGACAATGGGAGCGCAATAGTGACTCTTCTTACCAGAAAACAACTCTAGCTCATAGGACCAGAAACTGCATGTGACTCAACTCCATTTAGGATTGGGAAACAAAAGCTAGCTTGTCTTACAAGAAACACACTCTGCTTTTGAGAATAGGGCACACATCTACTCTACTGTATTTCCTATGGGGTCCAAACAGTGTGCTTGCTCAGAACAAAAAAACTGTGCTTCCTACACACACGGGTCATATCTAGTTCAACTCTGCTTAGGAAACTGACAAGAACAGTAGCTCCTCTTCATTCCAATACACTGTACTTGCTCGGAACAGACGCGAGTGCTATTTGCACTGTATATTGCAATGGGAGCGCAATAGTGACTTTCCTTACCAGAAAACAGCTCTTGTTCCTAGGACCTTAAACTGCATGTGATTCAACTCCATTTAGGACTGGGAAAAAAAACGCCTGCTCACTTTACAAGAAACACACTCTGCTTTTGAGAAAAGAGCACTCTTTTACTCTACTGTGTTTCCTATGGGGTTCGAACAGTGAGCTTGCTCAGAACAAAAGAAATGTGCTTCCTACACACACGGTCCATATCTAGTTCAACTCTGCTTAGGAAACTGACGAGAACAGCAGCTCCTCTTCATTCCAATACACTGTACTTGCTCGGAACAGACGCGAGTGCTATTTGCACTGTATATTGCAATGGGAGCGCAATAGTGACTTTCCTTACCAGAAAACAACTCTTGCTCTTAGGACCAGAAACTGCATGTGTATTTGAACTCCATTTATGACTGGGAAACAAATGCTAGCTCGCCCAACAAGAAACACACTGTACTTGCTGGGAACAGACGTGAAGGCTATTTGCAATGTGTACGGCAATGGGAGCACAATAGTGACTCTTCTTACCAGAAAACAACTCTTGCTCTTAGGAACAGAAACTGCATTTGATTCAATCCACTTAGGACTGGGAAACAAATGCTAGCTCGCCTTACAAGAAACACGCTCTGCTTTTGAGAATAGGGCACACATCTTCTCTACTGTGTTTCCTATGGGGTCCAAACAGTGAGCTTGCTCAGAACAGAAGAACTGTGCTTCCTACACACACGGGCCATATCTAGTTCAACTCTGCTTAGGAAACTGACGAGAACAGTAGCTCCTCTTCAGTCCAATACACTGTACTTGCTGGAACAGACGCGAGTGCTATTTGTACTGTGTATGGCAATTGGAGCGCAATAGTGACTCTTCATACCAGAAAACAACTCTTGCTCCTAGGACCAGAACCTGCATGTGATTCAACTCCATTTAGGGTTGGGTAACAAACGCTAGCTCGCCTTACAAGAAACACACTCTGCTTTTGAGAATAGGGCACACATCTACACTGTGTTTCCTATAGGGCAAGAACAGTGAGCATGCTCAGAACAAAAGAACTGTGCTTCCTACACACGGGCCATATCTAGTTCAATTCTGCTTAGGAAACTGACAAGAACAGCAGAACCTCTTCAGTCCAATACACTGTACATGCTGGCAACAGACACCAGTGCTATTTGCCCTGTGTGTGAAAATGGGAGTGCAATAGTGACTCTTCTTACCAGAAAACAACTCTTGCTCGTATGACCAGAAACTGCATGTGATTCAACTCCATTTAGGACTGGGAAACAAACGCTAGCTTGCCTTTCAAGAAACACACTCTGCTTTAGAGAAAAGAGCACTCTTCTACTCTACTGTGTTTCCTATAGGGCCAGAACAGTGAGTTTACTCAGAACAAAAGAACTGTACTTCCTACATACACGGGCCATATCAAGTTCAACTTGCTTAGGAAACCGAGAAGAAAAGTAGCTCTTCTTCAGTCCAATACACTGTATATGCTGAGAACAGACGCGAGTGCAATTTGCACTGTGTATGGCAATGAGAGCACAATAGTGACATTCATTACTAGAAACCAACTCTTGCTCATAGGACCAAAAACTTCATGTGATTCAACTCCATTTAGAACTGGGAAATAAATGCTAGCTCACGTTTCAAGAAACACACTCTGCTTTTGAGAAAAGAGCACTATTCTACTCTACTGTGTTTCCTGTAGGGCCAGCACAGTGAACTTGCACACAACAAAAGAAGTGTGCTTCCTACACACACAGACATATCTAGTTCAATTCAGCTTAGGAAACTGACAAGAACAGTATACCCTCTTCAGTCAAATACACTGCACATGCTGGGAAGAGACACCAGTGCTATTTGCCCTGTGTATGACAATGGGAGCGCAATAGTGACTCTTCTTACCAGAAAACAACTCTTGCTCGTCGGACCAGGAACTGCATGTGATTCAACTCCATTTAGGACTGGGAAACAAACACTAGCTCGCCTTACAAGAAACATACTCTGCTTTTGAGAAAAGAGCACTCATCTATTCTACTGTGTTTCCTATGGTGTCCGAAAAGTGAGCTTGCTCAGAACAAAAGAACTGTGCTTCCTACACACACGGGCCATATCTAGTTCAACTCTGCTTAGAAAACTGACAAGAACAGTAGCTGCTCTTCAGTCCAATACATTGTACTTGCTGGGAACAGAAGCCAGTGCTATTTGCCCTGTGTATGGCAATGGGAGCACAATAGTGACTCTTCTTACCAGAAAAAAACTCTTGCTCGTAGGACCAGAAACTGCATGGGATTCAACTCCATTTCTAACTGGGAAGCAAATACTAGCTTGCCTTTCAAGAAACACAATCTAATTTTGAGAAAAGAGCCCTCATCTACTCTACTGTGTTTCCTATGGTGTCCGCACAGTGTGCTTTCTCAGAACAAAAGAACTGTGCTTCCTACACACGGCCATATCTAGTTCAACTCCTCTTAGGAAAATGACAAGAACAGTAGCTCCTCTTCAGTCCAATACACTGTACTTGTTGGGAACAAACGCGAGTGCTATATGCACAATGTATGGCAATGGGAGCGCAATAGTGACTTTCCTTACCAGAAAACAACTCTTGCTCATAGGACCAGAAACTGCATGTGATTCAACTCCATTTAGGGGTGGGAAACAAATGCTAGCTCGCCTCTCAAAAAACACACTCTGCTTTTGAGAAAAGAGCACTCTTCTACTCTACTGTGTTTCCTATAGGGCCAGAACAGTGAGCTTGATCAGAACAAGAGAACTGTGCTTCCTACACACACGGCCATATCTCGTTCAATTCTTATTAGAAAACTGACAAGAACAGTATATCCTCTTCAGTCCAATACACTGTACATGCTGGGAAACGACGCCAGTGATATTTGCCCTGTGTATGACAATGGGAGCACAATAGTGACTCTTCTTACCAGAAAATATCTCTTGCTCGTAGGACCAGAAACTGCATGTGATTCAACTCCATATAAGACTGGGAAAAAAACGCAAGCTCGCCATAAAAGAAACACACTCTGCTTTTGAGAAAAGAGCACTCTTCTACTCTACTGTGTTTCCTATAGGGCCAGAACAGTGAGCTTGATCAGAACAAGAGAACTGTGCTTCCTACACACAGGGCCATATCTAGTTCAATTCTTATTAGGAAACTGACAAGAACAGTAGATCCTCTTCAGTCAAATACACTGCACATGCTGGGAACAGGCACCAGTGCTACTTGTCCTGTGAATGACAATAGGAGCGCAATAGTGATTCTTCTTACCAGAAAACAAGTCTTGCTCGTAGGACCAGAAACTGCATGTGACACAACTCCATTTAGGACTGGGAAAGAAACGCTAGCTCGCCTTACAAGAAACACACTCTGCTTTTGAGAAAAGAGCACTCTTCTACTCTACTGTGTTTCCTATAGGGACAGAACAGTGAACTTGCTCAGAACAAAAGAACTGTGCTTCCTACAAACAGGGGCCATATCTAGTTCAACTCTGTTAGGAAACTGACAAGAACAGTAGCTCCTCTTAAGTCCAATACTCTGTACATGCAGGGAACAGACGCCAGTGCTATTTGCACTGTGTATGGCAATGGGAGCGCAATAGTGACTCTTCTTACCAGAAAACAACTCTTGCTCATAGGACCAGAAACTGCATGTGATTAAACTCCATTTAGGACTAGGAAACATACACTAGCTTGCCTTTCTAGAAACACACTCTGCTTTTGAGGAAAGAGCACTCTTCTACTCTACTGTGTTTCCTATAGGGCAAGAACAGTAAGCTTGCTGAGAACAAAAGAACTGTGCTTCCTACACACACGGGCCATATCTAGTTCAACTCTGCTTAGGAACCTGACAAGAACAGTAGCTCCTCTTCAGTCCAATAGACTGTACATGCTGGGAACAGATGCGAGTGCTATTTGCACTGTGTATGGCAATGGGAGCACAATTGTGACTCTTCATACCACAAAACAACTCTTGCTGGTAGGACCAGAAACTGCATGAGATTCAACTCCATTTAGGACTGGGAAACAAACGCAAGCTCGCCTTACAAGAAACACACTCTGCTTTTGAGAAAAGAGCACTCTTCTACTCTACTGTGTTTTCTATAGGACCAGAACATTGAGCTTGCTCAGAACAAAAGAACTGTGCTTCCTAAACACACGGGCCATATCTAGTTCAACTCTGCTTAGGAAACTGACGAGAACAGTAGATCCTCTTCAGTCCAATACACTGTACTTGCTGGGAACAGACGCGAGTGCTATTTGCTCTGTGTACGGCAATGGATGCACAATAGTGACTCTTCTTACCAGAAAACAACTCTTGCTCCTAGGACCTGAAACTGCATTTGATTCAATCCACTTAGGGATGGGAAACAAACGCTAGCTCGCCTTACAAGAAACACGCTCTGCTTTTGAGAATAGGGCACACATCTACTCTACTGTGTTTCCTATGGGGTCCAAACAGTGAGCTTGCTCAGAACAAAAGAACTGTGCTTCCTACACACACGGGCCATATCTAGTTCAACTCTGCTTAGGAAACTGACAGGAACAGTAGATATTCTTCAGTCCAATACACTGTACTTGCTGGGAACAGACGCCAGTGCTATTTGCACTGCGTATGAATATGGGAGCGCAATAGTGACTCTTCTTACCAGAAAACAACTCTTTCTCGTAGGACCAGAAACTGTATGGGATTCAACTCCATTTAGCACTGGGAAACAAACGCTAGCTCGCCTTACAAGAAACACACTCTGCTTTTGAGAAAAGAGCACTCTTCTACTCTACTGTGTTTCCTGTAGTGCCAAAACAGAGAGCTTGCTCAGAAAAAAAGAACTGTGCTTACTACACACACGGGCCATATCTAGTTCAACTCTGCTTAGGAAACTGACGAGAACAGTAGCTCCTCTTCAGTCCAATACACTGTACTTGCTGGGAACAGACGCGAGTGCTATTTGCACTGTGTATGGCAATTGGAGTGCAATAGTGACTCTTCTTACGAGAAAACAACTCTTGCTCGTAGGACCAAAAACTGCATTTGATTCAACTCCATTTAGGACTGGGAAACAAACCCTAGCTTGCCATACAAGAAACAAACTCTGCTTTTGAGAAAAGAGCTCTCTTCTACTCTACTGTGTTTCCTATGGGGTCCGAACAGTGAGCTTGCTGAGAAAAAAAGAACTGTGCTTCCTACACACACGGGCCATATGTAGTTCAACTCTGCTTAGGAAACTCACAAGAACAGTAGCTCCTCTTCAGTCCAATACACTGTACTTGCTGGGAACAGACGCGAGGGCTATTTGCACTGTGTACGGAAATGGGAGCGCAATAGTGACTCTTCTTTCCAGAAAACAACCCTTGCTCGTAGGACCAAAAACTGCATGTGATTTACTCCTTTTAGAACTGGGAAACAAACACTAGCTTGCCTTACAAGAAACACTTTCTGCTTTTGAGAAAAGAGCACTCTTCTACTATACAGTTTTTCCTATAGGGCCAGAACAGTGAGCTTGCTGAGAACAAAAGAACTGTGCTTCCTATACACACGGGCCATATCTAGTTCAACTCTGGTTAGGAAACTGACAAGAAGAGTAGCTCCTCTTCAGTCCAATACACTGTACTTGCTGGGAACAGACGCCAGTGCTATTTGCACTGTGTACGGCAATGGGAGCACAATAGTGACTCTTCTTACCAGAAAACAACTCTTGCTCCTAGGACCAGAAACTGCATGTGATTCAGCTCCATTTTGAACTGGGAAACAAACGCTAGCTCGCCTGACATGAAACACACTCAGTTTTTTAGAAAAGAGCACTCTTCTACTCTACAGTGTCTCCTGTAGGGCCAGAACAGTGAGCTTTCTCAGAACAAAAGAACTGTGCTTCCTACACACACGGGCCATATCTAGTTCAACTCTGCTTAGGAAACTAACAAGAACAGTAGCTCCTCTTCAGTCCAATACACTGTACTTGCTGGGAACAGAGACGAGTGCTATTTGCACTGTGAACAGCAATGGGAGCACAATAGTGACTCTTCTTACCAGAAAACAACTCTTGCTCTTAGGACCAGAAACTGCATGTGATTCAACTCCATTTAGGACTGGGAAACAAACACTAGCTCGCCTTACTAGAAACACACTCTGCTTTTGAGGAAAGAGCACTCTTCTACTCTACTGTGTTTTCTATGGGGTCCGAACAGTGAGCTTGCTGAGAACAAAAGAACTGTGCTTCCTACACACTCACGCCATATCTAATTCAACTCTGCTTAGGAAAATGACATCAACAGTAGCTCCTCTTCAGTCCAATACACTGTACTTGCTGGGAACAGATGCGAGTGCTATTTGCACTGTGTATAGCAATGGAAGCGCAATAGTGACTTTCCTTACCAGAAAACAACTCTTGCATGTAGGACCAGAAACTGCATGTGATTCAACTCCATTTAGGACTTGGAAACAAACGCTAGCTCGCCTTAAAAGAAACACACTCTGCTTTTGAGAAAAATGCACTCTTCTACTCTACTGTGTTTCCTATAGCGCCAGAACAGTGAGCTTGCTCAGAACAAAAGAACGGTGCTTCCTACACACACGGGCCATATCTAGTTCAACTCTGCTTAGGAAACTAACAAGAACAGTAGCTCCTCTTCAGTCCAATACACTGCACTTGCTGGGAACAGACACGAGTGCTATTTGCACTGTGAACAGCAATGGGAGCACAATAGTGACTCTTCTTACGAGAAAACAACTCTTGATCGTAGGACCAGAAACTGCATGTGTATTTCAACTCCATTTAGGACTGGGAAACAAATGCTAGCTCGCCTTACAAGAAACACACTCTGCTTTTGAGAAAAGAGCACTCTTCTACTCTACTGTGTTTCCTATGGTGTTCGAACAGTGAGCTTGCTCAAAACAAAAGAACGGTGCTTCCTACACACACGGGCCATATCTAGTTCAACTCTGCTTAGGAAAATGACAAGAACATTAGCTCCTCTTCAGCCCAATACACTGTACTTGCGTTAAACAAACGCGAGTGCTATATGTACAGTGTATGGCAATGGGAGCACAGTACTGACTCTTCTTACCAGAAAAAAACTCTTGCTCGTAGGACCAAAAACTGCATTTGATTCAACTCCATTTAGGACTGAGAAACAAACGCTAGCTCGCCTTAGAAGAAACACACTCTGCTTTTGAGAAAAGAGTCCTTTTCTACTCTACTGTGTTTTTTATAGGGCCAGAACAGTGAGCTTGCTCAGAACAAAAGAACTGTGCTTCCTACACACACAGGCCATATCTAGTTCAATTCTCCTTAGGAAACTGACAAGAACAGTAGATCCTCTTCAGTCCAATACACTGTACTTACTGGGAACAGACGCCAGTGCTATTTGCCCTGTGTATGACAATGGGAGCACAATAGTGACTCTTCTTACCACAAAACAACTCTTGCTCGTAGGACCAGAAACTGCATGTGATTCAACTCCATTTAGGATTGGGAAAAACGCTAGCTCGCCTTACAAGAAACACACTCTGCTTTTGAGAATAGGGCACACATCTACTCTACTGTGTTTCCTATGGGGTCCAAACAGTGAGCTTGCTCAGAACAAAAGAACTGTGCTTCCTACACACACGGGTCATATCTAGTTCAACTCATCTTAGGAAACTGACAAGAACAGTAGCTCCTCTTCAGTCCAATACACTGCACTTGCTGGGCACATACGCGAGTGCTCTTTGCACTGTGTACAGCAATGGGAGCGCAATAGTTACTCTTCTTACCAGAAAACAACTCTTGTTCATAGGACCAGAAAGTGAATGTCATTCAACTCCATTTAGGACTGGGAAACAAACGCTAGCTCACCTTACAAGAAACACACTCTTCTTCTTGAGTAAAGTACACTCTTCAACTCTACTTTGATTACTATGGGGTCCGAATTGTGAGGTTGCTGAGAACAAAAGAACTGTGCTTCCTACACACTCGCGCCATATCTAATTCAACTCTGCTTAGGAAACTCACAAGAACAGTAGCTCCTCTTCAGTCCAATACACTGTACTTGCTGGGAACAGAAGCGAGGGCTATTTGCACTGTGTACGGCAATGGGAGCGCAATAGTGACTCTTCTTACCAGAAAACAACCCTTGCTCGTAGGACCAGAAACTGCATGTGATTTACTCCATTTAGAACTGGGAAACAAACACTAGCTTGCCTTACAAGAAACACTTTCTGCTTTTGAGAAAAGAGCACTCTTCTACTCTACTGTGTTTCCTATAGCGCCAGAACAGTGAGCTTGCTCAGAACAAAAGAACTGTGCTTCCTACACATGGCCATATCTAGTTCAATTTTGCTTAGGAAACTGACAAGAACAGTAGATCCTCTTCAGTCTAATACACTGTACTTGCTGGGAACATACGCCAGTGCTATTTGCATTGTGTATGACAATGGGAGCGCAATAGTGACTCTTCTTACCACAAAACAATTCTTGCTCGTAGGACCAGAAACTGCATGTGATTCAACTACATTTAGGACTGGGAAACAAATGCTAGCTCGACTTACAAGAAACACACTCTGCTTTATAGGAAAGAGCACTCTTCTACTCTACTGTGTTTCCTATAGGGCCAGAACAGTGAGCTTGCTGAGTACAAAAGAACTGTGCTTCCTACACACATGGGCCATATCTAGTTCCACTCTGCTTAGGAACCTGACAAGAACAGTAGATCCTCTTCAGTCCAATACACTGTACATGCTGGGAACAGAAGCCAGTGCTATTTGCGCTGTGTATGACAATGGGAACACAATAGTGACTCTTCTTACCAGAAAACAACTCTTGCTTGTAGGACCAGAAACTGCATGTGATTCAACTCCATTTAGGACTGGGAAACAAACGCTAGCTCGCCTTACAAGAAACACACTCTGCTTTTGAGAAAAGAGCACTCTTCTACTCTACTGTGTTTCCTATAGGGCCAGAACAGTGAGCTTGCTCAGAACAAAAGAACTGTGCTTCCTACACACACGAGCCATATCTAGTTCAACTCTGCTTAGGAAACTGACGAGAACAGTAGCTCCTCTTCAGTCCAATACACTGTACTTGCTGGGCACATACGCGAGTGCTATTTGCACTGTGTACAGCAATGGGAGCGCAATAGTTACTCTTCTTACCAGAAAACAACTCTTGTTCGTAGGACCAGAAAGTGAATGTCCTTCAACTCCATTTAGGACTGGGAAATAAACGCTAGTTCACCTTACAAGAAACACACTCTTCTTCTTGAGTAAAGTACACTCTTCAACTCTACTGTGATTTCTATGGTGTTCGAACTGTGAAGTTGCTGAGAACAAAAAAACTGTGCTTCCTACACACTCGCGCCATATCTAATTCAACTCTTCTTAGGATCCTGACAAGAACAGTAGATCCTCTTCAGTCCAATACACTGTACATGCTGGGAACAGACCCCAGGGCTATTTGCCCTCTGTATGACAATGGGAGCGCAATAGTTACTCTTATTACCAGAAAAAACTCTTGCTCGTAGGACCAGAAACTGCATGTGATTCAATTCCATTTAGGACTGGGAAACAAACGTTAGCTCGCCCCACAAGAAACACACTGTGCTTTTGAGAAAAGAGCACTCTTTTACTCTACTGTGTTTTCTATGGTGTCCGAACAGTGAGCTTGCTGAGAACGAAAGAACTGTGCTTCCTACACACACGGGCCATATCTAGTTCAACTCTGCTTAGGAAACTGACAAGAACAGTAGCTCCTCTTCAGTCCAATACACTGTACTTGTTGGGAACAGACGCGAGTGCTATTTGCACTGTGTATGGCAAAGGGAGCGCAATAGTGACTCTTCTTACCAGAAAACAACTCTTGCTTGTAGGACCAAAAACTGCATGTGTATTTCAACTCCATTTAGGACTGGGAAACAAATGCTAGCTTGCCTTACAAGAAACACACTCTGCTTTTGAGAAAAATGCACTCTTCTACTCTACTGTGTTTCCTATGGGGTTCGAACAGTGAGCTTGCTCAGAACAAAAGAACTGTGCTTCCTACACACACGGGCCATATCTAGTTCAACTCAGCTTAGGAAACTGACAAGAACAGTAGATCCTCTTCAGTCCAATACACTGTACTTGCTGGGAACAGACGCCAGTGCTATTTGCATTGTGTATGACAATGGGAGCGCAATAGTGACTCTTCTTACCACAAAACAATTCTTGCTCGTAGGACCAGAAACTGCATGTGATTCAACTCCATTTAGGACTGGGAAACAAACGCTAGCTCAACTTAGAAGAAACACACTCTGCTTTTGAGAAAAGAGCCCTTTTCTACTCTACTGTGTTTCCTAAAGGGCCAGAACAGTGCGCTTGCTCAGAACAAAAGAACTGTGCTTCCTACACACACGGGCCATATCTAGTTCAATTCTCCTTAGGAAAATGACAAGAACAGTAGATCCTCTTCAGTCCAATACACTGTGCTTACTGGGAACAGACGCCAGTGCCATTTGCCCTGTGTAAGACAATGGGAGCACAATAGTGACTCTTCTTATCACAAAACAACTCTTGCCCGTAGGAACAGAAACTGCATGTGATTCAACTCCATTTAGGATTGGGAAAGAAACGCTAGCTCGCCTTACAAGAAACACACTCTGCTTTTGAGAATAGGGCACACATCTACTCTACTGTGTTTTACTATGGGGTCCGAACAGTGAGCTTGCTCAGAACAAAAGAACTGTGCTTCCTACACACACGGGTCATATTTAGTTCAACTCTGCTTAGGAAACTGAGAAGAACAGTAGATCCTCTTCAGTCCAATACACTGTACTTGCTGGGAAAAGATGCGAGAGCTATTTGCACTGTGTATGGCAATGGGAGCACAATAGTGACTTTCCTTACCAGAAAACAACTCTTGCTCGTAGGACCTGAAACTGCATGTGATTCAACTCCATTTAGGACTGGGAAACAAACGGTAGCTCACCTTACAAGAAACACACTCTGCTTTTGAGGAAAGAGCACACTTCTACTCTACTGTGTTTCCTATAGGGCCAGAACAGTGATCTTGCTGAGTACAAAAGAACTGTGCTTCCTACACACATGGGCCATATCTAGCTCAACACTGCTTTGAACCTGACAAGAACAGTAGCTCCTCTTCAGTCCAATACACTGTACATGCTGGGAACAGAAGCCAGTGCTATTTGCACTGTGTATGAAAATGGGAGCGCAATAGTGACTCTTCTTACCAGAAAACAACTCTTGCTTTTAGGACCAGAAACTGCATGTGATTCAACTCCATTTAGGACTGGGAAACAAACGCTAGCTCGCCTTACAAGAAACACACTCTGCTTTTGAGAATAGGGCACACATCTACTCTACTGTGTTTCCTATGGGGTTCAAACAGTGAGCTTGCTCAGAAAAAAGAACTGTGCTTCCTACACACACGGGTCATATCTAGTTCAACTCTGCTTAGGAAACTGACAAGAACAGTAGCTCCTCTTCAGTCCAATACAC
Source organism: Peromyscus eremicus (assembly GCF_949786415.1). NCBI lineage: Eukaryota > Metazoa > Chordata > Mammalia > Rodentia > Cricetidae > Peromyscus > Peromyscus eremicus. The sequence goes on along the minus strand of NW_026734569.1, from coordinate 246,431 downwards.
TGTACTTGCTGGGAACAGACACTAGTGCTATTTGCACTGTGTATGGCAATGGGAGCGCAAAAGTGACTTTCCTTATCAGAAAACAACTCGTGCTCGTAATACCTGAAACTGCATGTGATTCAACTCCATTTAGGACTGGGAAACAAACGCTAGCTCGCCTTACAAGAAACACACTCTGCTTTTGAGGAAAGAGCACTCTTCTACTCTACTGTGTTTCCTATAGGGCCAGAACAGTGAGCTTGCTCAGAACAAAAGAACTGTGCTTCCTACACACACGGCCATATCTAGTTCAACTCTGCTTAGGAACCTGACAAGAACAGTAGATCCTCTTCAGTCCAATACACTGTACATGCTGGGAACAGACGCCAGTGCTATTTGTCCTGTGTTTGACAATGGGAGCACAATAGTGACTCTTCTTACCAGAAAACAACTCTTGCTGGTAGGACCAGAAACTGCATGTGATTCAACTCCATTTAGGACTGGGAAACAAACTATAGTTCGCCTTACAAGAAACACACTCTGCTTTAGAGAAAAGAGCACTCTTCTACTCTACTGTGTTTCCTATAGGGCAAGAACAGTGAGCTTGCTCAGAACAAAAGAACTGTGCTTCCTACACACACGGGCCATATCTAGTTCAACTCTTCTTAAGAAACTGATGACAACAGTAGCTCCTCTTCAGTCCAATACACTGTACTTACTGGCAACAGACGTGAGTGCTATTTGCACTCTGTATGGCAATGGGAGCGCAATAGTGACTCTTCTTATCCACAAAACAACTCTTGCTCGTAGGACCAAAAACTGCATTTGATTCAACTCCATTTAGGACTGGGAAACAAACGCTAGCTTGCCTTACAAAAACACACTCTGCTATTGTGAAAAGAGCACTCTTCTACTCTACTGTGTTTCCTAAGGGGTCTGAAAAGAGAGCTTGCTCAGAACAAAAGAACTGTGCTTCCTACATCCGGGCCATATCTAGTTCAACTCTGCTTAGGAAACTGACAAGAGAAGTAGCTCCTCTTCAGTCCAATACACTGTACTTGCTGGGAACAGATGCGAGTGCTATTTGCACTGTGTATGGCAATGGGAGCGCAATAGTGTCTTTCCTTACTTGAAAGCAACTCTTGCGTGTAAGACCAAAAACTGCATGTGATTCAAGTCCATTTAGGACTGGAAAACAAACGCTAGCTCGCCTTACAAGAAACAAAATCTGGTTTTGAGGAAAGAGCACTATTCTACTCTACTGTGTTTCCTATAGGTCCAGAACAGTGATCTTGCTCAGAACAAAAGAACTGTGCTTCCTACACACACGGGCCATATCTAGTTCAACTCTGCTTAGGAAACTGACAAGAACAGTATCCTTTCTTCAGTCCAATACACTCTACTTGCTGGGAACAGACGCGAGTGCTATTTGCACTGTGTATGGCAAAGGGAGCGCAATAGTGACTCTTCTTATCAGAAAACAACTCTTGCTCTTAGGACCAGAAACTGCATGTGATTCAACTCCACTTAGGACTGGGAAACAAACGCTAGCTTGCCTTACAAGAAACACGCTCTGCTTTGAGAAAAGGGCACACTTCTACTCTACTGTGTTTCCTATGCGGTCCTAACAGTGAGCTTGCTCAGAACAAAAGAACCGTGCTTCCTACACACACCGGCCATATCTAGTTCAACTCTGCTTAGGAAACTGACAAGAACAGTAGATCCTCTTCAGTCGAATACACTCTACTTGCTGGGAACAGACACCAGTGCGATTTGCACTGTGTACGGCAATGGGACCGCAATAGTGACTATTCTTACCAGAAAAAAACTCTTGCTCGTAGGACCAGAAACTCCATGTGATTCAACTCCATTTAGGACTGGGAAACAAACACTAGCTCGCCTTACAAGAAACACATTCTGCTTTTGAGTCAAAGAGCACTCTTCTACTCTACTGTGTTTCCTGTAGTGCCATAATAGTGAGCTTGCTCAGAAGAAAAGAACTGTGCTTCCTACACACGGGCCATATCTAGTTCAACTCTGCTTAGGAAACTGACAAGAACAGTTGCTCCTCTTCAGTCCAATACACTGTACTTGCTCGGAACAGATGCCAGGGCTATTTGCATTGTGTATGGCAAAGGGAGCGCAATAGTGACTCTTCTAACCAGAACACAAATCTTGCTCGTAGGACCAGAAACTGCATGTGTATTTGAACTCCATTTAGGACTGGGAAAAAAACGCTAGCTCGACTTACAAGAAACACACTATGCTTTTCAGAAAAGAGCACGCTTCTACTCTACTGTGTTTCCTATGTGGTTTGAAGAGTGAGCTTGCTCAGAACAAAAGAACTGTGCTTCCTACACACACGGGCCATACCTAGTTCAACTCTGCTTCGGAAACTGACAAGAAGAGTAGCTCCTCTTCAGTCCAATACACTGTACTTCCTGGAAACGGACACCAGTGCTATTTGTACTGTGTATGTCAATGGGAGCACAATAGTTACTCTTCTTACCAGAAAACAACTCTTGCTCGTAGGACCAGAAACTGCATGTGATTCAACTCCATTTAGGACTGGGAAACAAACTCTAGCTCGCCTTACAAGAAACACACTCTGCTTTTGAGAAAAGAGCACACTTCTACACTACTGTGTTTCCTATAGGGCCAGAACAGTGAGCTTTCTCAGAACAAAAGAACTGTGCTTCCTACACACATGGGCCATATCTAGTTCAATTCTGCTTAGTAAACTGACAAGAACAGGAGCTCCTCTTCAGTCCAATGCACTGTACTTGTTGGGAACAGACGCGAGTGCTATTTGCATTGTGTATGGCAAAGGGAGCACAATAGTGACTCTTCTTACCAGAAAACAACTCTTGCTCGTAAGACCAGAAACTGCATGTGTATTTCAACTCAATTTAGGACTGGGAAACAAATGCTAGCTCGCCTTACAACAAACACACTCTGCTTTTGAGAAAAGAGCACACTTCTACTCTACTGTGTTTCCTATGGGGTTCAAACAGTGAGCTTGCTCAGAATAAAAGGACTGTGCTTACTACACACACGGGCCATATCTAGTTCAACTCTGCTTAGGAAACTGACAAGAACAGTAGCTCCTCTTCAGACCAATACACTATACTTGCGTTAAACAAACGCGAGTGCTATTTGTACTGTGTATGGCAATGGGAGCGCAATAGTGACTCTTCTTACCAGAAAACAACTCTTGCTCGAAGGACCAAAACTGCATTTGATTCAACTCCATTTAGGACTGAGAAACAAATGCTAGCTCGACTTACAAGAAACACACTCTCCTTTTGAGAAAAGAGCACTTTTCTACTCTACTGTGTTTCCTATAGGGCCAGAACAGTGAGATTGCTCAGAACAAAAGAACTGTGCTTCCTACACACACGGGCCATATCTAGTTCAATTCTCCTTAGGAAACTGACAAGAACAGTAGCTCCTCTTCAGACCAATACACTGTACTTGCTGGGAACAGACGCCAGTGCTATTTGCCCTGTGTATGACAATGGGAGCTCAATAGTGACTCTTCTTACCACAAAACAACTCTTGCTCGTAGGACCAGAAACTGCATGTGATTCAACTCCATTTAGGATTGGGAAACAAACGCTACCTCCCCTTACAAGAAACACATTCTGCTTTTGAGAATAGGGCACACATCTACTCTACTGTGTTTCCTATGGTGTCCAAACAGTGAGCTTGCTCAGAACAGAAGAACTGTGCTTCCTACACACACGGGTCATATCTAGTTCAACTCTGCTTAGGAAACTGACAAGAACAGTAGCTCCTCTTCAGTCCAATACACTGTACTTGCTGGGAACAGACGCGAGTGATATTTGCACTGTGTATGGCAATGGGAGCACAATAGTGACTTTCCTTACCAGAAAACAACTCTTGCTCATAGGACCTGAAATTGATGGGTTTCAACTCCATTTAGCACTGGGAAACAAACGCTAGCTCACCTTACAAGAAACACACTCTGCTTTTGAGGAAAGAGCAAGCTTCTTCTCTACTGTGTTTCCTATAGGGCCAGAACAGTGAGCTTGCTGAGTGCAAAAGAACTGTGCTTCCTAAACACATGGGCCATATCTAGTTCAACTCTGCTTAGGAACCTGACAAGAACAGTAGATCCTCTTCAGTCCAATACACTGTACATGATGGGAACAGAAGCCAGTGCTCTTTGCCCTGTGTATGACAATGGGAGCGCAATAGTGACTCTTCTTACCAGAAAACAACTCTTGCTTGTAGGACCATTAACTGCATGTGATTCAACTCCATTTAGGACTGGGATACAAACGCTAGCTTGCCTTACAAGAAACACACTCTGCTTTTGAGAAAAGAGCACTCTTCTACTCTAATGTGTTTCCTAAAGGGCCAGTACAGCGAGCTTGCTCATAAGAAAAGAACTGTGCTTCCTACACACACGGGCCATATCTAGTTCAACTCAGCTTAGGAAACTGATGAGAACAGTAGCTCCTCTTCAGTCCAATACACTGTACTTGCTGGGTACATACGCGAGTGCTATTTGCACTGTGTACAGCAAAGGGAGCGCAATAGTTACTCTTCTTACCAGAAAACAACTCTTGCTCGTAGGACCAGAAACTGAATGTCATTCAACTCCGTTTAGGACTGGGAAACAAACGCTAGCTCGCCTTACAAGAAACATACTCTTCTTTTTGAGTAAAGTGCAATCTTCAACTCTACTGTGTTTTCTATGGGGTCCGAATTGTGAGCTTGCTGAGAACAAAAGAACTGTGCTTCCTACACACTCGTGCCATATCCAATTCAACTCCGCTTAGGAAAATGACAAGAACAGTAGCTCTTCTTCAGCCCAATACACTGTACTTGCTGGGAACAGACGCCAGTGCTATTTGCCTGTGTATGACAATGGGAGCGCAACAGTTACTCTTATTACCAGAAAAAACTCTTGCTTGTATGACCAAAAACTGCATTTGATTCAACTTCATTTAGGACTTGTAAACAAACACTAGCTCGCCTTACAAGAAACACACTCTGCTTTTGAGAAAAGAGCACTCTTCTATTCTACTGTGTTTCCTATAGGGCCAGAACAATGAGCTTGCTCAGAACAAAAGAACTGTGCTTCCTACACACACGGGCCATATCTAGTTCAATTCTGCTTAGGATACTGACAAGAACAGTAGCTCCTCTTCAGTCCAATACACTGTACTTGATGGGAACAGACGCGAGTGCTATTTGCACTGTGTATGTCAAAGGGAGCACAATAGTGACTCTTCTTACCAGAAAACAACTCTAGCTCATAGGACCAGAAACTGCATGTGTATTTGAACTCCATTTAGGACTGGGAAACAAATGCTAGCTCGCCTTACAAGAAACACACTCTGCTTTTGAGAAAAGAGCACTCTTCCACTCTACTGTGTTTCCTATGGGGTTCGAACAGTGAGCTTGCTCAGAACAAAAGAACAGTGCTTCCTAAACACACAGGCCATATCTAGTTCAACTCTTCTTAGGAAACTGACAAGAACAGTAGCTCCTCTTCAGTCCAATACACTGTACTTGATGGGAACAGACACGAGAGCTATTTGTACTGTGTATGGCAATGGGAGTGCAATAGTGACTCTTCTTTACCAGAAAACAACTCTTGCTCGTAGAACCAAAAATTGCATGTGATTCAACTACATTTAGGACTGGGAAACAAACGCTAGCTCGCCTTAGAAGAAACACACTCTGCTTTTGAGAAAAGAGCACTTTTCTACTCTATTGTTTTTCCTATATGGCCAGAACAGTGAGCTTGCTCAGAACAAAAGAACTTTGCTTCCTACACACACGGGCCATATCTAGTTCAATTCTGCTTAGGAAACTGACAAGAACAGTAGATCCTCTTCAGTCCAATACACTGTACTTTCTGGGAACAGAAGCCAGTGCTATTTGCCCTGTGTATGACAATGGGAGCGCAATAGTGACTCTTCTTACCAGAAAACAACTCTAGCTCATAGGACCAGAAACTGCATGTGACTCAACTCCATTTAGGATTGGGAAACAAAAGCTAGCTTGTCTTACAAGAAACACACTCTGCTTTTGAGAATAGGGCACACATCTACTCTACTGTATTTCCTATGGGGTCCAAACAGTGTGCTTGCTCAGAACAAAAAAACTGTGCTTCCTACACACACGGGTCATATCTAGTTCAACTCTGCTTAGGAAACTGACAAGAACAGTAGCTCCTCTTCATTCCAATACACTGTACTTGCTCGGAACAGACGCGAGTGCTATTTGCACTGTATATTGCAATGGGAGCGCAATAGTGACTTTCCTTACCAGAAAACAGCTCTTGTTCCTAGGACCTTAAACTGCATGTGATTCAACTCCATTTAGGACTGGGAAAAAAAACGCCTGCTCACTTTACAAGAAACACACTCTGCTTTTGAGAAAAGAGCACTCTTTTACTCTACTGTGTTTCCTATGGGGTTCGAACAGTGAGCTTGCTCAGAACAAAAGAAATGTGCTTCCTACACACACGGTCCATATCTAGTTCAACTCTGCTTAGGAAACTGACGAGAACAGCAGCTCCTCTTCATTCCAATACACTGTACTTGCTCGGAACAGACGCGAGTGCTATTTGCACTGTATATTGCAATGGGAGCGCAATAGTGACTTTCCTTACCAGAAAACAACTCTTGCTCTTAGGACCAGAAACTGCATGTGTATTTGAACTCCATTTATGACTGGGAAACAAATGCTAGCTCGCCCAACAAGAAACACACTGTACTTGCTGGGAACAGACGTGAAGGCTATTTGCAATGTGTACGGCAATGGGAGCACAATAGTGACTCTTCTTACCAGAAAACAACTCTTGCTCTTAGGAACAGAAACTGCATTTGATTCAATCCACTTAGGACTGGGAAACAAATGCTAGCTCGCCTTACAAGAAACACGCTCTGCTTTTGAGAATAGGGCACACATCTTCTCTACTGTGTTTCCTATGGGGTCCAAACAGTGAGCTTGCTCAGAACAGAAGAACTGTGCTTCCTACACACACGGGCCATATCTAGTTCAACTCTGCTTAGGAAACTGACGAGAACAGTAGCTCCTCTTCAGTCCAATACACTGTACTTGCTGGAACAGACGCGAGTGCTATTTGTACTGTGTATGGCAATTGGAGCGCAATAGTGACTCTTCATACCAGAAAACAACTCTTGCTCCTAGGACCAGAACCTGCATGTGATTCAACTCCATTTAGGGTTGGGTAACAAACGCTAGCTCGCCTTACAAGAAACACACTCTGCTTTTGAGAATAGGGCACACATCTACACTGTGTTTCCTATAGGGCAAGAACAGTGAGCATGCTCAGAACAAAAGAACTGTGCTTCCTACACACGGGCCATATCTAGTTCAACTCTGCTTAGGAAACTGACGAGAACAGTAGCTCCTCTTCATTCCAATACACTGTACTTACTGGGAACAGACGCGAGTGCTATTTGCACTGTATACGGCAAGGGGGAACAATAGTGACTCTTCTTGCCAGAAAACAACTCTTGCTCTTAGGACCAGAAACTGCATTTGAATCAATCCACTTAGGACTGGGAAACAAACGCTAGCTCGCCTTACAAGAAACACTCTCGACTTTTGAGAATAGGGCACTATTCTACTCTACTGTGTTTCCTATAGGGCCAGAACAGTGAGCTTGCTGAGTACAAAAGAACTGTGCTTCCTACACACACGGGCCATATCTAGTTCAACTCTGCTTAGGAACCTGACAAGAACAGTAGACCCTCTTCAGTCCAATACACTGTACATGCTGGGAACAGACGCGAGTGCTGTTTGTACTGTGTATGGCAATGGGAGCCCAATAGTGACTCTTCTTACCAGAAAACTACTCTTGCTCGTAGGACCAAAAACTGCATGTGACTCAACTCCATTTAGGACTGGGAAACAAACGCTAGCTCGCCTTACAAGAAACACACTCTGTTTTTGAGAAAAGAGCACTCTTCTACTCTACTGTGTTTCCTGTAGGGCCAGAACAGTGAGCTTGCTCAGAACAAAGAACTGTGCTTCCTACACACACAGGCCATATCTTGTTCAATTCTGCTTAGGAAACTGACAAGAACAGCAGAACCTCTTCAGTCCAATACACTGTACATGCTGGCAACAGACACCAGTGCTATTTGCCCTGTGTGTGAAAATGGGAGTGCAATAGTGACTCTTCTTACCAGAAAACAACTCTTGCTCGTATGACCAGAAACTGCATGTGATTCAACTCCATTTAGGACTGGGAAACAAACGCTAGCTCGCCTTTCAAGAAACACACTCTGCTTTAGAGAAAAGAGCACTCTTCTACTCTACTGTGTTTCCTATAGGGCCAGAACAGTGAGTTTACTCAGAACAAAAGAACTGTACTTCCTACATACACGGGCCATATCAAGTTCAACTTGCTTAGGAAACCGAGAAGAAAAGTAGCTCTTCTTCAGTCCAATACACTGTATATGCTGAGAACAGACGCGAGTGCAATTTGCACTGTGTATGGCAATGAGAGCACAATAGTGACATTCATTACTAGAAACCAACTCTTGCTCATAGGACCAAAAACTTCATGTGATTCAACTCCATTTAGAACTGGGAAATAAATGCTAGCTCACGTTACAAGAAACACACTCTGCTTTTGAGAAAAGAGCACTATTCTACTCTACTGTGTTTCCTGTAGGGCCAGCACAGTGAACTTGCACACAACAAAAGAAGTGTGCTTCCTACACACACAGACATATCTAGTTCAATTCAGCTTAGGAAACTGACAAGAACAGTATACCCTCTTCAGTCAAATACACTGCACATGCTGGGAACAGACACCAGTGCTATTTGCCCTGTGTATGACAATGGGAGCGCAATAGTGACTCTTCTTACCAGAAAACAACTCTTGCTCGTCGGACCAGGAACTGCATGTGATTCAACTCCATTTAGGACTGGGAAACAAACACTAGCTCGCCTTACAAGAAACATACTCTGCTTTTGAGAAAAGAGCACTCATCTATTCTACTGTGTTTCCTATGGTGTCCGAAAAGTGAGCTTGCTCAGAACAAAAGAACTGTGCTTCCTACACACACGGGCCATATCTAGTTCAACTCTGCTTAGAAAACTGACAAGAACAGTAGCTGCTCTTCAGTCCAATACATTGTACTTGCTGGGAACAGAAGCCAGTGCTATTTGCCCTGTGTATGGCAATGGAGCACAATAGTGACTCTTCTTACCAGAAAAAAACTCTTGCTCGTAGGACCAGAAACTGCATGGGATTCAACTCCATTTCTAACTGGGAAGCAAATACTAGCTTGCCTTTCAAGAAACACAATCTAATTTTGAGAAAAGAGCCCTCATCTACTCTACTGTGTTTCCTATGGTGTCCGCACAGTGTGCTTTCTCAGAACAAAAGAACTGTGCTTCCTACACACGGCCATATCTAGTTCAACTCCTCTTAGGAAAATGACAAGAACAGTAGCTCCTCTTCAGTCCAATACACTGTACTTGTTGGGAACAAACGCGAGTGCTATATGCACAATGTATGGCAATGGGAGCGCAATAGTGACTTTCCTTACCAGAAAACAACTCTTGCTCATAGGACCAGAAACTGCATGTGATTCAACTCCATTTAGGGGTGGGAAACAAATGCTAGCTCGCCTCTCAAGAAACACACTCTGCTTTTGAGAAAAGAGCACTCTTCTACTCTACTGTGTTTCCTATAGGGCCAGAACAGTGAGCTTGATCAGAACAAGAGAACTGTGCTTCCTACACACACGGCCATATCTCGTTCAATTCTTATTAGAAAACTGACAAGAACAGTATATCCTCTTCAGTCCAATACACTGTACATGCTGGAAACGACGCCAGTGATATTTGCCCTGTGTATGACAATGGGAGCACAATAGTGACTCTTCTTACCAGAAAATATCTCTTGCTCGTAGGACCAGAAACTGCATGTGATTCAACTCCATATAAGACTGGGAAAAAAACGCAAGCTCGCCTTAAAAGAAACACACTCTGCTTTTGAGAAAAGAGCACTCTTCTACTCTACTGTGTTTCCTATAGGGCCAGAACAGTGAGCTTGATCAGAACAAGAGAACTGTGCTTCCTACACACAGGGCCATATCTAGTTCAATTCTTATTAGGAAACTGACAAGAACAGTAGATCCTCTTCAGTCAAATACACTGCACATGCTGGGAACAGGCACCAGTGCTACTTGTCCTGTGTATGACAATAGGAGCGCAATAGTGATTCTTCTTACCAGAAAACAAGTCTTGCTCGTAGGACCAGAAACTGCATGTGACACAACTCCATTTAGGACTGGGAAAGAAACGCTAGCTCGCCTTACAAGAAACACACTCTGCTTTTGAGAAAAGAGCACTCTTCTACTCTACTGTGTTTCCTATAGGGACAGAACAGTGAACTTGCTCAGAACAAAAGAACTGTGCTTCCTACAAACAGGGGCCATATCTAGTTCAACTCTGTTAGGAAACTGACAAGAACAGTAGCTCCTCTTAAGTCCAATACTCTGTACATGCAGGGAACAGACGCCAGTGCTATTTGCACTGTGTATGGCAATGGGAGCGCAATAGTGACTCTTCTTACCAGAAAACAACTCTTGCTCATAGGACCAGAAACTGCATGTGATTAAACTCCATTTAGGACTAGGAAACATACACTAGCTTGCCTTTCTAGAAACACACTCTGCTTTTGAGGAAAGAGCACTCTTCTACTCTACTGTGTTTCCTATAGGGCAAGAACAGTAAGCTTGCTGAGAACAAAAGAACTGTGCTTCCTACACACACGGGCCATATCTAGTTCAACTCTGCTTAGGAACCTGACAAGAACAGTAGCTCCTCTTCAGTCCAATAGACTGTACATGCTGGGAACAGATGCGAGTGCTATTTGCACTGTGTATGGCAATGGGAGCGCAATTGTGACTCTTCATACCACAAAACAACTCTTGCTGGTAGGACCAGAAACTGCATGAGATTCAACTCCATTTAGGACTGGGAAACAAACGCAAGCTCGCCTTACAAGAAACACACTCTGCTTTTGAGAAAAGAGCACTCTTCTACTCTACTGTGTTTTCTATAGGACCAGAACATTGAGCTTGCTCAGAACAAAAGAACTGTGCTTCCTAAACACACGGGCCATATCTAGTTCAACTCTGCTTAGGAAACTGACGAGAACAGTAGATCCTCTTCAGTCCAATACACTGTACTTGCTGGGAACAGACGCGAGTGCTATTTGCTCTGTGTACGGCAATGGATGCACAATAGTGACTCTTCTTACCAGAAAACAACTCTTGCTCCTAGGACCTGAAACTGCATTTGATTCAATCCACTTAGGGATGGGAAACAAACGCTAGCTCGCCTTACAAGAAACACGCTCTGCTTTTGAGAATAGGGCACACATCTACTCTACTGTGTTTCCTATGGGGTCCAAACAGTGAGCTTGCTCAGAACAAAAGAACTGTGCTTCCTACACACACGGGCCATATCTAGTTCAACTCTGCTTAGGAAACTGACAGGAACAGTAGATATTCTTCAGTCCAATACACTGTACTTGCTGGGAACAGACGCCAGTGCTATTTGCACAGCGTATGAATATGGGAGCGCAATAGTGACTCTTCTTACCAGAAAACAACTCTTTCTCGTAGGACCAGAAACTGTATGGGATTCAACTCCATTTAGCACTGGGAAACAAACGCTAGCTCGCCTTACAAGAAACACACTCTGCTTTTGAGAAAAGAGCACTCTTCTACTCTACTGTGTTTCCTGTAGTGCCAAAACAGAGAGCTTGCTCAGAAAAAAAGAACTGTGCTTACTACACACACGGGCCATATCTAGTTCAACTCTGCTTAGGAAACTGACGAGAACAGTAGCTCCTCTTCAGTCCAATACACTGTACTTGCTGGGAACAGACGCGAGTGCTATTTGCACTGTGTATGGCAATTGGAGTGCAATAGTGACTCTTCTTACGAGAAAACAACTCTTGCTCGTAGGACCAAAAACTGCATTTGATTCAACTCCATTTAGGACTGGGAAACAAACCCTAGCTTGCCTTACAAGAAACACACTCTGCTTTTGAGAAAAGAGCTCTCTTCTACTCTACTGTGTTTCCTATGGGGTCCGAACAGTGAGCTTGCTGAGAAAAAAAGAACTGTGCTTCCTACACACACGGGCCATATGTAGTTCAACTCTGCTTAGGAAACTCACAAGAACAGTAGCTCCTCTTCAGTCCAATACACTGTACTTGCTGGGAACAGACGCGAGGGCTATTTGCACTGTGTACGGAAATGGGAGCGCAATAGTGACTCTTCTTTCCAGAAAACAACCCTTGCTCGTAGGACCAAAAACTGCATGTGATTTACTCCTTTTAGAACTGGGAAACAAACACTAGCTTGCCTTACAAGAAACACTTTCTGCTTTTGAGAGAAGAGCACTCTTCTACTATACAGTTTTTCCTATAGGGCCAGAACAGTGAGCTTGCTGAGAACAAAAGAACTGTGCTTCCTATACACACGGGCCATATCTAGTTCAACTCTGGTTAGGAAACTGACAAGAAGAGTAGCTCCTCTTCAGTCCAATACACTGTACTTGCTGGGAACAGACGCCAGTGCTATTTGCACTGTGTACGGCAATGGGAGCACAATAGTGACTCTTCTTACCAGAAAACAACTCTTGCTCCTAGGACCAGAAACTGCATGTGATTCAGCTCCATTTTGAACTGGGAAACAAACGCTAGCTCGCCTGACATGAAACACACTCAGTTTTTTAGAAAAGAGCACTCTTCTACTCTACAGTGTCTCCTGTAGGGCCAGAACAGTGAGCTTTCTCAGAACAAAAGAACTGTGCTTCCTACACACACGGGCCATATCTAGTTCAACTCTGCTTAGGAAACTAACAAGAACAGTAGCTCCTCTTCAGTCCAATACACTGTACTTGCTGGGAACAGAGACGAGTGCTATTTGCACTGTGAACAGCAATGGGAGCACAATAGTGACTCTTCCTACCAGAAAACAACTCTTGCTCTTAGGACCAGAAACTGCATGTGATTCAACTCCATTTAGGACTGGGAAACAAACACTAGCTCGCCTTACTAGAAACACACTCTGCTTTTGAGGAAAGAGCACTCTTCTACTCTACTGTGTTTTCTATGGGGTCCGAACAGTGAGCTTGCTGAGAACAAAAGAACTGTGCTTCCTACACACTCACGCCATATCTAATTCAACTCTGCTTAGGAAAATGACATCAACAGTAGCTCCTCTTCAGTCCAATACACTGTACTTGCTGGGAACAGATGCGAGTGCTATTTGCACTGTGTATAGCAATGGAAGCGCAATAGTGACTTTCCTTACCAGAAAACAACTCTTGCATGTAGGACCAGAAACTGCATGTGATTCAACTCCATTTAGGACTTGGAAACAAACGCTAGCTCGCCTTAAAAGAAACACACTCTGCTTTTGAGAAAAATGCACTCTTCTACTCTACTGTGTTTCCTATAGCGCCAGAACAGTGAGCTTGCTCAGAACAAAAGAACGGTGCTTCCTACACACACGGGCCATATCTAGTTCAACTCTGCTTAGGAAACTAACAAGAACAGTAGCTCCTCTTCAGTCCAATACACTGTACTTGCTGGGAACAGACACGAGTGCTATTTGCACTGTGAACAGCAATGGGAGCACAATAGTGACTCTTCTTACGAGAAAACAACTCTTGATCGTAGGACCAGAAACTGCATGTGTATTTCAACTCCATTTAGGACTGGGAAACAAATGCTAGCTCGCCTTACAAGAAACACACTCTGCTTTTGAGAAAAGAGCACTCTTCTACTCTACTGTGTTTCCTATGGTGTTCGAACAGTGAGCTTGCTCAAAACAAAAGAACGGTGCTTCCTACACACACGGGCCATATCTAGTTCAACTCTGCTTAGGAAAATGACAAGAACATTAGCTCCTCTTCAGCCCAATACACTGTACTTGCGTTAAACAAACGCGAGTGCTATATGTACTGTGTATGGCAATGGGAGCACAGTACTGACTCTTCTTACCAGAAAACAACTCTTGCTCGTAGGACCAAAAACTGCATTTGATTCAACTCCATTTAGGACTGAGAAACAAACGCTAGCTCGCCTTAGAAGAAACACACTCTGCTTTTGAGAAAAGAGTCCTTTTCTACTCTACTGTGTTTTTTATAGGGCCAGAACAGTGAGCTTGCTCAGAACAAAAGAACTGTGCTTCCTACACACACGGGCCATATCTAGTTCAATTCTCCTTAGGAAACTGACAAGAACAGTAGATCCTCTTCAGTCCAATACACTGTACTTACTGGGAACAGACGCCAGTGCTATTTGCCCTGTGTATGACAATGGGAGCACAATAGTGACTCTTCTTACCACAAAACAACTCTTGCTCGTAGGACCAGAAACTGCATGTGATTCAACTCCATTTAGGATTGGGAAAAACGCTAGCTCGCCTTACAAGAAACACACTCTGCTTTTGAGAATAGGGCACACATCTACTCTACTGTGTTTCCTATGGGGTCCAAACAGTGAGCTTGCTCAGAACAAAAGAACTGTGCTTCCTACACACACGAGCCATATCTAGTTCAACTCTGCTTAGGAAACTGACGAGAACAGTAGCTCCTCTTCAGTCCAATACACTGTACTTGCTGGGCACATACGCGAGTGCTATTTGCACTGTGTACAGCAATGGGAGCGCAATAGTTACTCTTCTTACCAGAAAACAACTCTTGTTCGTAGGACCAGAAAGTGAATGTCCTTCAACTCCATTTAGGACTGGGAAATAAACGCTAGTTCACCTTACAAGAAACACACTCTTCTTCTTGAGTAAAGTACACTCTTCAACTCTACTGTGATTTCTATGGTGTTCGAACTGTGAAGTTGCTGAGAACAAAAAAACTGTGCTTCCTACACACTCGCGCCATATCTAATTCAACTCTTCTTAGGATCCTGACAAGAACAGTAGATCCTCTTCAGTCCAATACACTGTACATGCTGGGAACAGACCCCAGGGCTATTTGCCCTCTGTATGACAATGGGAGCGCAATAGTTACTCTTATTACCAGAAAAAACTCTTGCTCGTAGGACCAGAAACTGCATGTGATTCAATTCCATTTAGGACTGGGAAACAAACGTTAGCTCGCCCTACAAGAAACACACTGTGCTTTTGAGAAAAGAGCACTCTTTTACTGTACTGTGTTTTCTATGGTGTCCGAACAGTGAGCTTGCTGAGAACGAAAGAACTGTGCTTCCTACACACACGGGCCATATCTAGTTCAACTCTGCTTAGGAAACTGACAAGAACAGTAGCTCCTCTTCAGTCCAATACACTGTACTTGTTGGGAACAGACGCGAGTGCTATTTGCACTGTGTATGGCAAAGGGAGCGCAATAGTGACTCTTCTTACCAGAAAACAACTCTTGCTTGTAGGACCAAAAACTGCATGTGTATTTCAACTCCATTTAGGACTGGGAAACAAATGCTAGCTCGCCTTACAAGAAACACACTCTGCTTTTGAGAAAAATGCACTCTTCTACTCTACTGTGTTTCCTATGGGGTTCGAACAGTGAGCTTGCTCAGAACAAAAGAACTGTGCTTCCTACACACACGGGCCATATCTAGTTCAACTCTGCTTAGGAAACTGACAAGAACAGTAGATCCTCTTCAGTCCAATACACTGTACTTGCTGGGAACAGACGCCAGTGCTATTTGCATTGTGTATGACAATGGGAGCGCAATAGTGACTCTTCTTACCACAAAACAATTCTTGCTCGTAGGACCAGAAACTGCATGTGATTCAACTCCATTTAGGACTGGGAAACAAACGCTAGCTCAACTTAGAAGAAACACACTCTGCTTTTGAGAAAAGAGCCCTTTTCTACTCTACTGTGTTTCCTAAAGTGCCAGAACAGTGCGCTTGCTCAGAACAAAAGAACTGTGCTTCCTACACACACAGGCCATATCTAGTTCAATTCTCCTTAGGAAAATGACAAGAACAGTAGATCCTCTTCAGTCCAATACACTGTGCTTACTGGGAACAGACGCCAGTGCCATTTGCCCTGTGTAAGACAATGGGAGCACAATAGTGACTCTTCTTATCACAAAACAACTCTTGCCCGTAGGAACAGAAACTGCATGTGATTCAACTCCATTTAGGATTGGGAAAGAAACGCTAGCTCGCCTTACAAGAAACACACTCTGCTTTTGAGAATAGGGCACACATCTACTCTACTGTGTTTCCTATGGGGTCCAAACAGTGAGCTTGCTCAGAACAAAAGAACTGTGCTTCCTACACACACGGGTCATATTTAGTTCAACTCTGCTTAGGAAACTGAGAAGAACAGTAGATCCTCTTCAGTCCAATACACTGTACTTGCTGGGAAAAGATGCGAGAGCTATTTGCACTGTGTATGGCAATGGGAGCACAATAGTGACTTTCCTTACCAGAAAACAACTCTTGCTCGTAGGACCTGAAACTGCATGTGATTCAACTCCATTTAGGACTGGGAAACAAACGGTAGCTCACCTTACAAGAAACACACTCTGCTTTTGAGGAAAGAGCACACTTCTACTCTACTGTGTTTCCTATAGTGCCAGAACAGTGATCTTGCTGAGTACAAAAGAACTGTGCTTCCTACACACATGGGCCATATCTAGCTCAACACTGCTTTGAACCTGACAAGAACAGTAGCTCCTCTTCAGTCCAATACACTGTACATGCTGGGAACAGAAGCCAGTGCTATTTGCACTGTGTATGAAAATGGGAGCGCAATAGTGACTCTTCTTACCAGAAAACAACTCTTGCTTTTAGGACCAGAAACTGCATGTGATTCAACTCCATTTAGGACTGGGAAACAAACGCTAGCTCGCCTTACAAGAAACACACTCTGCTTTTGAGAATAGGGCACACATCTACTCTACTGTGTTTCCTATGGGGTTCAAACAGTGAGCTTGCTCAGAAAAAAGAACTGTGCTTCCTACACACACGGGTCATATCTAGTTCAACTCTGCTTAGGAAACTGACAAGAACAGTAGCTCCTCTTCAGTCCAATACACTGTACTTGCTGGGAACAGACACTAGTGCTATTTGCACTGTGTATGGCAATGGGAGCGCAAAAGTGACTTTCCTTATCAGAAAACAACTCGTGCTCGTAATACCTGAAACTGCATGTGATTCAACTCCATTTAGGACTGGGAAACAAACGCTAGCTCGCCTTACAAGAAACACACTCTGCTTTTGAGGAAAGAGCACTCTTCTACTCTACTGTGTTTCCTATAGGGCCAGAACAGTGAGCTTGCTCAGAACAAAAGAACTGTGCTTCCTACACACACGGCCATATCTAGTTCAACTCTGCTTAGGAACCTGACAAGAACAGTAGATCCTCTTCAGTCCAATACACTGTACATGCTGGGAACAGACGCCAGTGCTATTTGTCCTGTGTTTGACAATGGGAGCACAATAGTGACTCTTCTTACCAGAAAACAACTCTTGCTGGTAGGACCAGAAACTGCATGTGATTCAACTCCATTTAGGACTGGGAAACAAACTATAGTTCGCCTTACAAGAAACACACTCTGCTTTAGAGAAAAGAGCACTCTTCTACTCTACTGTGTTTCCTATAGGGCAAGAACAGTGAGCTTGCTCAGAACAAAAGAACTGTGCTTCCTACACACACGGGCCATATCTAGTTCAACTCTTCTTAGGAAACTGATGACAACAGTAGCTCCTCTTCAGTCCAATACACTGTACTTACTGGCAACAGACGTGAGTGCTATTTGCACTCTGTATGGCAATGGGAGCGCAATAGTGACTCTTCTTATCCACAAAACAACTCTTGCTCGTAGGACCAAAAACTGCATTTGATTCAACTCCAGTTAGGACTGGGAAACAAACGCTAGCTTGCCTTACAAAAACACACTCTGCTATTGTGAAAAGAGCACTCTTCTACTCTACTGTGTTTCCTATGGGGTTCGAACAGTGAGCTTGCTCAGAACAAAAGAACTGTGCTTCCTACACACACGGTCCATATCTTTCAACTCTGCTTAGGAAACTGACGAGAACAGTAGCTCCTCTTCAGTCCAATACACTGTACTTACTGGGAACAGACGGCAGTGCTATTTGCACTGTGTATGGCAATGGGAGCGCAATAGTGACTTTCCTTACCAGAGAACAACTCTTGCTCGTAGGACCAGAAACTGCATGTGATTAAACTACATTTAGGACTGGGAAAGAAACGCTAGCTCGACTTACAAGAAACACACTCTGCTTTTGAGGAAAGAGCACTCTTCTACTCTACTGTGTTTCCTATAGGGCCAGAACAGTGAGCTTGCTGAGTACAAAAGAACTGTGCTTCCTACACACATGGGTCATATCTAGTTCAACTCTCCTTAGGAACCTGACAAGAACAGTAGATCCTCTTCAGTCCAATACACTGTACATGCTGGGAACAGAAGCCAGTGCTATTTGCCCTGTGTATGACAATGGGAGCGCAATAGTGACTCTTCTTACCAGAAAACAACTCTTGCTTGTAGGACCAGAAACTGCATGTGATTCAACTCCATTTAGGACTGGGAAACAAACGCTAGCTCGCCTTACAAGAAACACACTCTGCTTTTGAGAAAAGAGCACTCTTCTACTCTACTGTGTTTCCTATAGGGCCAGAACAGTGAGCTTGCTCAGAACAAAAGAACTGTGCATCCTACACACACGGGCCATATCTAGTTCAACTCTGCTTAGGAAACTGACGAGAACAGTAGCTCCTCTTCAGTCCAATACACTGTACTTGCTGGGCACATACGCGAGTGCTATTTGCACTGTGTACAGCAATGGGAGCGCAATAGTTACCCTTCTTACCAGAAAACAACTCTTGTTTGTAGGACCAGAAAGTGAATGTCATTCAACTCCATTTAGGACTGGGAAACAAACGCTAGCTCACCATACAAGAAACACACTCTTCTTCTTGAGTAAAGTACACTCTTCAACTCTACTGTGATTTCTATCGGGTCTGAACTGTGAGGTTGCTGAGAACAAAAAAACTGTGCTTCCTACACACTCGTGCCATATCTAATTCAACTCTTCTTAGGATCCTGACAAGAACAGTAGATCCTCTTCAGTCTAATACACTGTACATGCTGGGTACAGAAGCCAGGGCTATTTGCCCTCTGTATGACAATGGGAGCGCAAAAGTGACTCTTATTACCAGAAAAAACTCTTGCTCGTAGGACCAGAAACTGCATATGATTCAATTCCATTTAGGACTGGGAAACAAACGCTAGCTCGCCCTACAAGAAACACACTCTGCTTTTGAGAAAAGAGCACTCTTTTATTCTACTGTGTTTTCTATGGTGTCCGAACAGTGAGCTTGCTGAGAACGAAAGAACTGTGCTTCCTACACACACGGGCCATATCTCGTTTAACTCTGCTTAGGAAACTGACAAGAACAGTAGCTCCTCTTCAGTCCAATACACTGTACTTGTTGGGAACAGACACGAGTGCTATTTGCACTGTGTATGGCAAAGGGAGTGCAATAGTGACTCTTCTTACCAGAAAACAACTCTTGCTTGTAGGACCAGAAACTGCATGTGATTCAACTCCATTTAGGACTGGGAAACAAACGCTAGCTCGCCTTATAAAAAACACACTCTGCTTTTCAGGAAAGAGCACACTTCTTCTCTACTGTGTTTCCTATAGGGCCAGAACAGTGAGCTTGCTGAGTACAAAAGAACTGTGCTTCCTACACAAATGGGCCATATCTAGCTCAACACTGCTTTGAACCTGACAAGAACAGGAGATCCTCTTCAGTCCAATACACTGTACATGCTGGGAACAGAAGCCAGTGCTATTTGCGCTGTGTATGAAAATGGGAGCGCAATAGTGACTCTTCTTACCAGAAAACAACTCTTGCTTTTAGGACCAGAAACTGCATGTGATTCAACTCCATTTAGGACTGGGAAACAAACGCTAGCTCGCCTTACAAGAAACACACTCTTCTTCTTGAGTAAAGTACACTCTTCAATTCTACTGTGATTTCTATGGGGTCCGAACTGTGAGCTTGCTGAGAACAAAAGAACGGTGCTTCCTACACACTCGCGCCATATCTAATTCAACTCTGCTTAGGAAAATGACAAGAACATTAGCTCCTCTTCAGCCCAATACACTGTACTTGCTGGGAACAGATGCGAGGGCTATTTGCACTGTGTATGGCAATGGGAGCGCAATAGTGACTTTCCTTACCAAAAAACAACTCTTGCGTGTAGGACCAAAAACTGCATATGATTCAACTCCATTTAGAACTTGGAAACAAACACTAGCTCGCCTTACATGAAACACACTCTGCTTTTGAGAAAACAGCACTCTTCTACTCTACTGTGTTTCCTATAGGGCCAGAACAGTGAGCTTGCTCAGAACAAAAGAACTGTGCTTCCTACACACACGGCCATATCTAGTTCAACTCTGTTTAGGAACCTGACAAGAACAGTAGATCCTCTTCAGTCCAATACACTGTACATGCTGGGAACAGACGCCAGTGCTATTTGCCCTGTGTATGACAATGGGAGCGCAATAGTGACTCTTATTACCAGAAAACAACTCTTGCTCGTAGGACCAGAAACTGCATGTGATTCAACTCCATTTAGGATTGGAAAACAAATGCTAGCTCGCCTTACAAGAAACACACTCTGCTTTTGAGAATAGGGCACACATCTACTCTACTGTGTTTCCTATGGGGTTCAAACAGTGAGCTTGCTCAGAACAAAAGAACTGTGCTTCCTACACACATGGGTCATATCTAGTTCAACTCTGCTTAGGAAACTGACAAGAACAGTAGCTCCTCTTCAGTCCAATACACTGTACTTGCTGGGAACAGACTCCAGTGCTATTTGCACTGTGTATGGCAATGGGAGCTCAAAAGTGACTTTCCTTACCAGAAAACAACTCTTGCTCATAGGACCTGAAACTGCATGTGATACACCTCCATTTAGGACTGGGAAACAAACGCTAGCTCGCCTTACAGAAACACACTCTGCTTTTGAGGAAAGAGCACACTTCTACTCTACTGTGTTTCCAATAGGGCCAGAACAGTGAGCTTGCTGAGTACAAAAGAACTGTGCTTCCTACACACATGGATCATATCTAGTTCAAGTCTGCTTAGGAACCTGACAAGAACAGTAGATCCTCTTCAGTCCTATACACTGTACATGCTGGGATCAGAAGCCAGTGCTATTTGTGCTGTGTATGACAATGGGAGCGCAATAGTGACTCTTCTTACCAGAAAACAACTCTTGCATGTAGGCCCAAAAACTGCATGTGATTCAACTCCATTTAGGACTGGGAAACAAACATTAGCTCGCCTTACAAGAAACACACTCTGCTTTTGAGAAAAGAGCACTCTTCTACTCTACTGTGTTTCCTATAGGGCCAGAACAGTGAGCTTGCTCAGAACAAAAGAACTGTGCTTCCTACACACACGGGCCATATCTAGTTCAACTCTGCTTAGGAAACTGATGAGAACAGTAGCTCCTCTTCAGTCTAATACACTGTACTTGCTGGGCACATACGCGAGTGCTATTTGCACTGTGTACAGCAATGGGAGCGCAATAGTTACTCTTCTTAACAGAAAACAACTCTTGCTTGTAGGACCAGAAACTGCATGTGATTCAACTCCATTTAGGACTGGGAAACAAACGCTAGCTCGCCTTACAAGAAACACACTCTTCTTCTTGAGTAAAGTACACTCTTCAATTCTACTGTGATTTCTATTGGGTCAGAACTGTGAGCTTGCTGAGAACAAAAGAACGGTGCTTCCTACACACTCGCTCCATATCTAATTCAACTCTGCTTAGGAAAATGACAAGAACATTAGCTCCTCTTCAGCCCAATACATTGTACTTGCTTGGAACAGATGCGAGTGCTATTTGCACTGTGTATGGCAATGGGAGCGCAATAGTGACTTTCCTTACCAGAAAACAACTCATGCGTGTAGGACCAAAAACTGAATGTGATTCAACTCCATTTAGAACTTGGAAACAAACACTAGCTCGCCTTACAAGAAACACACTCTGCTTTTGAGAAAAGAGCACTCTTCTACTCTACTGTGTTTCCTGTGGGGTCAAAAGTGAGCTTGGTCAGAACAAAAGAAGTGTGCTTCCTACACACACGGGCCATATCTAGTTCAACTCTGCTTAGGAAACTGACAAGAACAGTAGATCCTCTTCAGTCCAATACACTGTACTTACTGGAAAGAGACGCCAGTGCTATTTGCCCTGTGTATGACAATGGGAGCGCAATAGTGACTCTTCTTGCCACAAAACAACTCTTGCTCGTAGGACCAGAAACTGCATGTGATTCAATTCCATTTAGGATTGGGAAACAAACGCTAGCTCGCCTTACAAGAAACACACTCTGCTTTTGAGAATAGGGCCCACATCTTCTCTACTGTGTTTCCTATGGGGTCCGAACAGTGAGCTTGCTCAGAACAAAAGAACTGTGCTTCCTACACACACGGGTCATATTTAGTTCAACTCTGCTTAGGAAACTGAGAAGAACAGTAGCTCCTCTTCAGTCCAATACACTGTACTTGCTGGGAACAGACGCGAGTGCTATTTGCACTGTGTATGGCAATGGGAGCGCAATAGTGACTTTCCTTACCAGAAAACAACTTTTGTTCTTAGGACCTGAAACTGCATGTGATTTACTCCATTTAGGACTGGGAAACAAACGCTATCTCGCCTTTCAAGAAACACACTCTGCTTTTGAGGAAAGAGCACTCTTCTACTCTACTGTGTTTCCTATAGGGCCAGAACAGTGAGCTTGCTGAGTACAAAAGAACTGTGCTTCCTACACATATGGGCCATATCTAGCTCAACTCTGCTTAGGAACCTGACAAGAGCAGTAGGTCCTCTTCAGTCCAATAAACTGTACATGCTGGGAACAGAAGCCAGTGCTATTTGCGCTGTGTATGACAATGGGAGCGCAATAGTGACTCTTCTTACCAGAAAACAGCTCTTGCTTGTAGGACCAGAAACTGCATGTGTATTTCAACTCCATTTAGGACTGGGAAACATATGCTAGCTCGTTTTACAAGAAACACACTCTGCTTTTGAGAAAGGAGCACTCTTCTACTCTACTGTGTTTCCTGTGGGGTTCAACAGTGAGGTGGTCAGAACAAAAGAAGTGTGCTTCCTACACACACGGGCCATATCTAGTTCAACTCTGGTTAGGAAACTGACAAGAACAGTAGCTCCTCTTCAGTCCAATACACTGTAATTGCTGGGAACAGACGCGAGGGCTATTTGCACTCTGTATGGGAAAGGGAGTGCAATAGTGACTCTTCTTACCAGAAAACAACTCTTGCTCGTAGGACCAGAAACTGCATGTGATTCAACTCCATTTAGGACTGGGAAACAAATGCTAGCTCGCCTTACAAGAAACACACTCTGCTTTTGAGAAAAGAGCACTCTTCTACTCTACTGTGTTTCCTATGGGGTTCGAACACTGAGCTTGCTCAGAACAAAAGAACTGTGCTTCCTACACACACGGGCCACATCTAGTTCAACTCTGCTTAGGAAACTGACAAGAACTGTAGCTCCTCTTCAGTCCAATACACTGTACTTGCTGGAAACAGAGGTTAGTGCTATTTGTACTGTGTATGGCAATGGGAACGCAATAGTGACTCTTCTTACCAGAAAACAACTCTTGCTCGTAGGACCAGAAACTGCATTTGATTCAACTCCATTTAGGACTAGGAAACAAACGCTAGCTCGCGTTACAAGAAACACACTCTGCTTTTGAGAAAACAGCACTCTTCTACTCTACTGTGTTTCCTGTAGAGCCAGAACAGTGAGCTTGCTCAGAACAAAAGAACTGTGTTTCCTACACACACGGGCCATATCTAGTTCAATTCTGCTTAGGAAACTGACAAGAACAGTAGCTCCTCTTCAGTCCAAAACACTGTACTTGCTGGGAACAGACGCGAGTGCTATTTGCACTGTGTAAGGCAAAGGGAGCGCAATAGTGACTCTTCTTACCAGAAAACAACTCTAGCTCATAGGACCAGAAACTGCATGTGTATTTCACCTCCATTTAGGACTGGGAAACAAACGCTAGCTCGCCTTAATAGAAGCATACTATGCTTTTGAGAAAAGTGCACTCTTCTACCCTACTGTGTTTCCTATGGGGTTCGAACAGTGAGGTTGCTCAGAACAAAAGAACTGTGTTTCCTACACACACCAGCCATACCTAGTTCAACTCTGCTTAGGAAACTGACAAGAACAGTAGCTCCTCTTCAGTCCAATACACTGTACTTACTGGGAAAAGACGCGAGTGCTATTTGTACTGTGTATGGCAATGGGAGCGCAATAGTGACTCTTCTTACCAGAAAACAACTCTTGCTCGTAGGACCAACAACTGCATTTGATTCAACTCCATTTAGGACTGGGAAACAAACGCTAGCTCGCCTTACAAGAAACACACTCTGCTTTTGAGAAAAGAGCACTGTTCTACTCTGCTGTGTTTCCTATAGGGCCAGAACAGTGAGCTTGCTCAGAATAAAAGAACTGTGCTTCCTACACACACGGTCCATATCTAGTTCAACTCTGCCTAGGAAACTGACAAGAACAGTAGCTCCTCTTCAGTCCAATACACTGTACTTACTGGGAAGAGACGCTAGTCCTATTTGTACTGTGTACGGCAATGGGAGCACAATAGTGACTCTTCTTACCAGAAAACAACTCTTGCTCTTAGGACCAGTAACTGCATTTGATTCAATCCACTTAGGACTGGGAAACAAACCCTAGCTCGCCTTACAAGAAACACACTCTGCTTTGGAGAATAGGGCACACATCTTCTCTACTGTGTTTCCTATGGGGTCCAAACAGTGAGCTTGCTCAAAACAATAGAATTGTGCTTCCTGCACACACGGGTCATATCTAGTTCAACTCTGCTTAGGAAACTGACAAGAACAGTAGCTCCTCTTCAGTCCAGTACACTGTACTTGCTGGGAACAGACGCGAGTGCTATTTGCACTGTGTATGGCAATGGGAGCGCAATAGTGACTTTCCTTACCAGAAAACAACTCTTGCTCGTAGGAACTGAAACTGCATGTGATTCAACTCCATTTTGTACTGGGAAACAAACGCTAGCTCGCCTTACAAGAAACACACTCTGCTTTTGAGAAAAGAGCACTCCTCTACTCTACTGTGTTTTCTATGTGGTCCGAACAGTGAGCTTGCTCAGAACAAAAGAATTGTGCTTCCTACACACACGGGCCATATCTAGTTCATCTCTGCTTAAGAAACTGACAAGAACTGTAGCTCCTCTTCAGACCAATACACTGTACTTGCTGGAAACATACGCGAGTGCTATTTGTACTGTGTATGGCAATGGGAGCGCAATAGTGACTCTTCTTACCAGAAAACAACTCATGCTCATAGGAACAGAAACTGCATGTGATTCAACTCCATTTAGGACTGAGAAACAAACGCCAGCTCGCCTTACAAGAAGCACACTCTGCTTTTGAGAATAGGGCACACATCTCCTCTACTGTGTTTCCTGTGGGTTCCAAACATTGAACTTGCTCAGAACAAAAAAACTGTGCTTCCTACACATGGGTCATATCTAGTTCAACTCTGCTTAGAAAACTGACAAGAACAGTAGCTCCTCTTCAGACCAATATACTGTACTTGCTGGAAACAGACGCAAGTGCTATTTGTACTGTGTATGGCAATGGGAGCACAATAGTGACTCTTCTTACCAGAAAACAACTCTTGCTCGTAGGACCAGAAACTGCATGTGATTCAACTCCATTTAAAATTGGGAAACAAATGCCAGCTCGCCTTACAAGAAACACACTCTGTTTTTGAGAATAGGGCACACACCTACTCTACTGTGTTTCCTATGGGGTCCAAACAATGAGCTTGCTCAGAACAAATGAAATGTGCTTCCTACACACACGGGTCATATCTAGTCCAACTCTGATTAGGAAACTGACAAGAACAGTAGCTCCTCTTCAGTCCAATACACTATACTTGCTGGGAACAGACACAAGTGCTATTTTCACTGTGTATGACAATGGGAGCGCAATAGTCACTTTTCTTACCAGAAAAAACTTTTGCATGTAGGACCAGAAACTGCATGTGATTCAAATCCATTTAGGACTGGGAAGCAAACGCTAGCTCGCCTTACAAGAAACACACTCTGCTTTTGAGAATAGGGCACACATCTACTCTACTGTGTTTCCTATGGGGTCCAAACAGTGAGCTCTCTCAGAACAAAAGAACTGTGCTTCCTACACACACGGGCCATATCTAGTTCAATTCTGCTTAGGAAACTGACAAGAACAGTAGATCCTCTTCTGTCCAATACACTGTACTTGCTGGGAAGAGACGCCAGTGCTATTTGCACTTTGTATGACAATGGGAGCCCAATAGTGACTTTTCTTACCAGAAAAAACTCTTGCTTCTAGGACCAGAAACTGCATGTGATTCAAATCCATTTAGGACTGGGAAGCAAACGCTAGCTCGCCTTACAAGAAACACACTCTGCTTTTGAGAAAAGAGCACTCTTCTACTCTACTGTGTTTCCTATGATGTCCGAACAGTGAGCATGCTCAGAACAAAAGAACTGTGCTTCCTATACACACGGGCCATATCTAGTTCAACTCTGCTTGGGAAACTGACAAGAACAGTAGATCCCCTTCAGTCCAATACACTGTACTTGCTGGGAATAGACGCGAGTGCTATTTGCACTGTGTACGGCATTGGGAGCGCAATAGTGACTCTTTTTAACAGAAAACAACTCTATCTCGTAGGACCAGAAACTGCATGTGATTCAACTCCACTTAGGACTGGGAAACAAACGCTAGCTTGCCTTACAAGAAACAAGCTCTGCTTTTGAGAAAAGGGCACACTTCTACTCTACTGTGTTTCCTATAGGGCCAGAACAATGAGCTTGCTCAGACCAAAAGAACTGTGCTTCCTACACACACGGGCCATATCTAGTTCAACTCTGCTTAGGAAACTGACGAGAACAGTAGCTCCTCTTCAGTCCAATACACTGTACTTGCTGGGAACAGACGCGAGTGCTATTTGCACTGTGTACAGCAATGGGAGCACAATAGTGATTCTCTTACCAAAAAACAACTCTTGCTCGTATGACCAGAAACTGCATGTGATTCAACTCCATTTAGGATTGGGAAACAAACGCCAGCTCGCCTTACAAGAAACACACTCTGCTTTTGATAATAGGGCACACATCTACTCTACGGTGTTTCCTATAGGGCCAGAACAGTGAGCTTGCTCAGAACAGAAGAAATGTGCTTCATACACACACGGGCCATATCTAGTTCAACTCTGCTTAGGAACCTGACAAGAACAGTAGATCCTCTTCAGTCCAATACACTGTACATCCTGGGAACAAATGCCAGTGCTATTTGCCCTGTGTATGACAATGGGAGCGCAATAGTGACTCTTCTTACCAGAAAAAACTCTTGCTCGTAGGACCAGAAACTGCATGTGATTCAAATCCATTTAGGACGGGGAAACAAACGCTAGCTCGCCTTACAAGAAACACACTCTGTTTTGAGAAAAGAGTACTCTTCTACTCTACTGTGTTTCCTATAGGGCCAGAACAGTGAGCTTGCTCAGAACAGAAGAAATATGCTTCATACACACACGGGCCATATCTAGTTCAACTCTGCTTAGGAACCTGACAAGAACAGTAGATCCTCTTCAGTCCAATACACTGTACATGCTAGGAACAAATGCCAGTGCTATTTGCGCTGTGTATGACAATGGGAGCCCAATAGTGACTTTCCTTACCAGAATACAACTCTTGCTCGTAGGACCAGAAACTGCATGAGATTCAACTCCGTTTCTGACTGGGAAACAAACAATAGCCAACCTTACAAGAAACACACTCTGCTTTTGAGAAAAGAGCACTCTTCTTCTCTACTATGTGTCCTAAGGGTTCCGAACAGTGAGCTTGCTCAGAACAAAAGAACTGTGCTTCCTACGCACACGGGCCATATCTAGTTCAACTCTGCTTAGGAAACTGTCAAGAACAGTAGCTCCTCTTCAGTCCAATACACTGTGCTTGCTGGGAACAGACGCAAGTGCTATTTGCACTGTGTATGTCAATGGGAGCGCAATAGTGACTTTCCTTACCAGAAAACAACTCTTCCTCGTAGGACCAAAAACTGCTTGTGATTCAACTCCATTTAGGACTAGGAAACAAACGCTAGCTCGCCTTACAAGAAACACACTCTGCTTTTGAGAAAAGAGCTGTCTTCTACTCTACTGTGTTTCCTATAGGGCCAGTACAGTGAGCTTGCTCAGAACAAAAGAACTGTGCTTCCTACACAAATGGCTATATCCAGTTCAATTCTGCTTAGGAAACTGACAAGAACAGTAGCTCCTCTTCAGTCCAATACACTGTACTTGCTGGGAACAGACGCGAGTGCTATTTGCACTGGGTATGGCAATGGGAGCGCAATAGTGACTTTCCTTACCAGAAAACAACTCTTGCTTGTAGGAACTGAAACTGCATGTGATTCAACTCCATTTAGTACTGGGAAACAAACGCTAGCTCGCCTTACAAGAAACACACTCTGCTTTTGAGGAAAGAGCACTCTTCTACTCTACTGTGTTTCCTATAGGCCAGAACAGTGAGCTTGCTCAGAACAAAGAACTGTGCTTCCTACACACATGGGCCATATCTAGTTCAACTCTGCTTAGGAAACTGACAAGAACAGTAGATCCTCTTCAGTCCAATACACTGTACTTACTGGAAAGAGACGCCAGTGCTATTTGCCCTGTGTATGACAATGGGAGCGCAATAGTGACTCTTCTTGCCACAAAACAACTCTTGCTCGTAGGACCAGAAACTGCATGTGATTCAATTCCATTTAGGATTGGGAAACAAACGCTAGCTCGCCTTACAAGAAACACACTCTGCTTTTGAGAATAGGGCCCACATCTTCTCTACTGTGTTTCCTATGGGGTCCGAACAGTGAGCTTGCTCAGAACAAAAGAACTGTGCTTCCTACACACACGGGTCATATTTAGTTCAACTCTGCTTAGGAAACTGAGAAGAACAGTAGCTCCTCTTCAGTCCAATACACTGTACTTGCTGGGAACAGACGCGAGTGCTATTTGCACTGTGTATGGCAATGGGAGCGCAATAGTGACTTTCCTTACCAGAAAACAACTTTTGTTCTTAGGACCTGAAACTGCATGTGATTTACTCCATTTAGGACTGGGAAACAAACGCTATCTCGCCTTTCAAGAAACACACTCTGCTTTTGAGGAAAGAGCACTCTTCTACTCTACTGTGTTTCCTATAGGGCCAGAACAGTGAGCTTGCTGAGTACAAAAGAACTGTGCTTCCTACACATATGGGCCATATCTAGCTCAACTCTGCTTAGGAACCTGACAAGAGCAGTAGGTCCTCTTCAGTCCAATAAACTGTACATGCTGGGAACAGAAGCCAGTGCTATTTGCGCTGTGTATGACAATGGGAGCGCAATAGTGACTCTTCTTACCAGAAAACAGCTCTTGCTTGTAGGACCAGAAACTGCATGTGTATTTCAACTCCATTTAGGACTGGGAAACATATGCTAGCTCGTTTTACAAGAAACACACTCTGCTTTTGAGAAAGGAGCACTCTTCTACTCTACTGTGTTTCCTGTGGGGTTCAACAGTGAGGTGGTCAGAACAAAAGAAGTGTGCTTCCTACACACACGGGCCATATCTAGTTCAACTCTGGTTAGGAAACTGACAAGAACAGTAGCTCCTCTTCAGTCCAATACACTGTAATTGCTGGGAACAGACGCGAGGGCTATTTGCACTCTGTATGGCAAAGGGAGTGCAATAGTGACTCTTCTTACCAGAAAACAACTCTTGCTCGTAGGACCAGAAACTGCATGTGATTCAACTCCATTTAGGACTGGGAAACAAATGCTAGCTCGCCTTACAAGAAACACACTCTGCTTTTGAGAAAAGAGCACTCTTCTACTCTACTGTGTTTCCTATGGGGTTCGAACACTGAGCTTGCTCAGAACAAAAGAACTGTGCTTCCTACACACACGGGCCACATCTAGTTCAACTCTGCTTAGGAAACTGACAAGAACTGTAGCTCCTCTTCAGTCCAATACACTGTACTTGCTGGAAACAGAGGTTAGTGCTATTTGTACTGTGTATGGCAATGGGAACGCAATAGTGACTCTTCTTACCAGAAAACAACTCTTGCTCGTAGGACCAGAAACTGCATTTGATTCAACTCCATTTAGGACTAGGAAACAAACGCTAGCTCGCGTTACAAGAAACACACTCTGCTTTTGAGAAAACAGCACTCTTCTACTCTACTGTGTTTCCTGTAGAGCCAGAACAGTGAGCTTGCTCAGAACAAAAGAACTGTGCTTCCTACACACACGGGCCATATCTAGTTCAATTCTGCTTAGGAAACTGACAAGAACAGTAGCTCCTCTTCAGTCCAAAACACTGTACTTGCTGGGAACAGACGCGAGTGCTATTTGCACTGTGTAAGGCAAAGGGAGCGCAATAGTGACTCTTCTTACCAGAAAACAACTCTAGCTCATAGGACCAGAAACTGCATGTGTATTTCACCTCCATTTAGGACTGGGAAACAAACGCTAGCTCGCCTTAATAGAAGCATACTATGCTTTTGAGAAAAGTGCACTCTTCTACCCTACTGTGTTTCCTATGGGGTTCGAACAGTGAGGTTGCTCAGAACAAAAGAACTGTGTTTCCTACACACACCAGCCATACCTAGTTCAACTCTGCTTAGGAAACTGACAAGAACAGTAGCTCCTCTTCAGTCCAATACACTGTACTTACTGGGAAAAGACGCGAGTGCTATTTGTACTGTGTATGGCAATGGGAGCGCAATAGTGACTCTTCTTACCAGAAAACAACTCTTGCTCGTAGGACCAACAACTGCATTTGATTCAACTCCATTTAGGACTGGGAAACAAACGCTAGCTCGCCTTACAAGAAACACACTCTGCTTTTGAGAAAAGAGCACTGTTCTACTCTGCTGTGTTTCCTATAGGGCCAGAACAGTGAGCTTGCTCAGAATAAAAGAACTGTGCTTCCTACACACACGGTCCATATCTAGTTCAACTCTGCCTAGGAAACTGACAAGAACAGTAGCTCCTCTTCAGTCCAATACACTGTACTTACTGGGAAGAGACGCTAGTCCTATTTGTACTGTGTACGGCAATGGGAGCACAATAGTGACTCTTCTTACCAGAAAACAACTCTTGCTCTTAGGACCAGTAACTGCATTTGATTCAATCCACTTAGGACTGGGAAACAAACCCTAGCTCGCCTTACAAGAAACACACTCTGCTTTGGAGAATAGGGCACACATCTTCTCTACTGTGTTTCCTATGGGGTCCAAACAGTGAGCTTGCTCAAAACAATAGAATTGTGCTTCCTGCACACACGGGTCATATCTAGTTCAACTCTGCTTAGGAAACTGACAAGAACAGTAGCTCCTCTTCAGTCCAGTACACTGTACTTGCTGGGAACAGACGCGAGTGCTATTTGCACTGTGTATGGCAATGGGAGCGCAATAGTGACTTTCCTTACCAGAAAACAACTCTTGCTCGTAGGAACTGAAACTGCATGTGATTCAACTCCATTTTGTACTGGGAAACAAACGCTAGCTCGCCTTACAAGAAACACACTCTGCTTTTGAGAAAAGAGCACTCCTCTACTCTACTGTGTTTAATATGTGGTCCGAACAGTGAGCTTGCTCAGAACAAAAGAATTGTGCTTCCTACACACACGGGCCATATCTAGTTCATCTCTGCTTAAGAAACTGACAAGAACTGTAGCTCCTCTTCAGACCAATACACTGTACTTGCTGGAAACATACGCGAGTGCTATTTGTACTGAGTATGGCAATGGGAGCGCAATAGTGACTCTTCTTACCAGAAAACAACTCATGCTCATAGGAACAGAAACTGCATGTGATTCAACTCCATTTAGGACTGAGAAACAAACGCCAGCTCGCCTTACAAGAAGCACACTCTGCTTTTGAGAATAGGGCACACATCTCCTCTACTGTGTTTCCTGTGGGTTCCAAACATTGAACTTGCTCAGAACAAAAAAACTGTGCTTCCTACACATGGGTCATATCTAGTTCAACTCTGCTTAGAAAACTGACAAGAACAGTAGCTCCTCTTCAGACCAATATACTGTACTTGCTGGAAACAGACGCGAGTGCTATTTGTACTGTGTATGGCAATGGGAGCACAATAGTGACTCTTCTTACCAGAAAACAACTCTTGCTCGTAGGACCAGAAACTGCATGTGATTCAACTCCATTTAAAATTGGGAAACAAATGCCAGCTCGCCTTACAAGAAACACACTCTGCTTTTGAGAATAGGGCACACACCTACTCTACTGTGTTTCCTATGGGGTCCAAACAATGAGCTTGCTCAGAACAAATGAAATGTGCTTCCTACACACACGGGTCATATCTAGTCCAACTCTGATTAGGAAACTGACAAGAACAGTAGCTCCTCTTCAGTCCAATACACTATACTTGCTGGGAACAGACACAAGTGCTATTTTCACTGTGTATGACAATGGGAGCGCAATAGTCACTTTTCTTACCAGAAAAAACTTTTGCATGTAGGACCAGAAACTGCATGTGATTCAAATCCATTTAGGACTGGGAAGCAAACGCTAGCTCGCCTTACAAGAAACACACTCTGCTTTTGAGAATAGGGCACACATCTACTCTACTGTGTTTCCTATGGGGTCCAAACAGTGAGCTTGCTCAGAACAAAAGAACTGTGCTTCCTACACACACGGGCCATATCTAGTTCAATTCTGCTTAGGAAACTGACAAGAACAGTAGATCCTCTTCTGTCCAATACACTGTACTTGCTGGGAAGAGACGCCAGTGCTATTTGCACTTTGTATGACAATGGGAGCCCAATAGTGACTTTTCTTACCAGAAAAAACTCTTGCTTCTAGGACCAGAAACTGCATGTGATTCAAATCCATTTAGGACTGGGAAGCAAACGCTAGCTCGCCTTACAAGAAACACACTCTGCTTTTGAGAAAAGAGCACTCTTCTACTCTACTGTGTTTCCTATGGTGTCCGAACAGTGAGCATGCTCAGAACAAAAGAACTGTGCTTCCTATACACACGGGCCATATCTAGTTCAACTCTGCTTGGGAAACTGACAAGAACAGTAGATCCCCTTCAGTCCAATACACTGTACTTGCTGGGAATAGACGCGAGTGCTATTTGCACTGTGTACGGCATTGGGAGCACAATAGTGACTCTTTTTAACAGAAAACAACTCTATCTCGTAGGACCAGAAACTGCATGTGATTCAACTCCACTTAGGACTGGGAAACAAACGCTAGCTTGCCTTACAAGAAACAAGCTCTGCTTTTGAGAAAAGGGCACACTTCTACTCTACTGTGTTTCCTATAGGGCCAGAACAATGAGCTTGCTCAGACCAAAAGAACTGTGCTTCCTACACACACGGGCCATATCTAGTTCAACTCTGCTTAGGAAACTGACGAGAACAGTAGCTCCTCTTCAGTCCAATACACTGTACTTGCTGGGAACAGACGCGAGTGCTATTTGCACTGTGTACAGCAATGGGAGCACAATAGTGATTCTCTTACCAAAAAACAACTCTTGCTCGTATGACCAGAAACTGCATGTGATTCAACTCCATTTAGGATTGGGAAACAAACGCCAGCTCGCCTTACAAGAAACACACTCTGCTTTTGATAATAGGGCACACATCTACTCTACGGTGTTTCCTATAGGGCCAGAACAGTGAGCTTGCTCAGAACAGAAGAAATGTGCTTCATACACACACGGGCCATATCTAGTTCAACTCTGCTTAGGAACCTGACAAGAACAGTAGATCCTCTTCAGTCCAATACACTGTACATGCTAGGAACAAATGCCAGTGCTATTTGCGCTGTGTATGACAATGGGAGCGCAATAGTGACTCTTCTTACCAGAAAAAACTCTTGCTCGTAGGACCAGAAACTGCATGTGATTCAAATCCATTTAGGACGGGGAAACAAACGCTAGCTCGCCTTACAAGAAACACACTCTGTTTTGAGAAAAGAGTACTCTTCTACTCTACTGTGTTTCCTATAGGGCCAGAACAGTGAGCTTGCTCAGAACAGAAGAAATATGCTTCATACACACACGGGCCATATCTAGTTCAACTCTGCTTAGGAACCTGACAAGAACAGTAGATCCTCTTCAGTCCAATACACTGTACATGCTAGGAACAAATGCCAGTGCTATTTGCGCTGTGTATGACAATGGGAGCCCAATAGTGACTTTCCTTACCAGAATACAACTCTTGCTCGTAGGACCAGAAACTGCATGAGATTCAACTCCGTTTCTGACTGGGAAACAAACAATAGCCAACCTTACAAGAAACACACTCTGCTTTTGAGAAAAGAGCACTCTTCTTCTCTACTATGTGTCCTAAGGGTTCCGAACAGTGAGCTTGCTCAGAACAAAAGAACTGTGCTTCCTACGCACACGGGCCATATCTAGTTCAACTCTGCTTAGGAAACTGTCAAGAACAGTAGCTCCTCTTCAGTCCAATACACTGTGCTTGCTGGGAACAGACGCAAGTGCTATTTGCACTGTGTATGTCAATGGGAGCGCAATAGTGACTTTCCTTACCAGAAAACAACTCTTCCTCGTAGGACCAAAAACTGCTTGTGATTCAACTCCATTTAGGACTAGGAAACAAACGCTAGCTCGCCTTACAAGAAACACACTCTGCTTTTGAGAAAAGAGCTGTCTTCTACTCTACTGTGTTTCCTATAGGGCCAGTACAGTGAGCTTGCTCAGAACAAAAGAACTGTGCTTCCTACACAAATGGCTATATCCAGTTCAATTCTGCTTAGGAAACTGACAAGAACAGTAGCTCCTCTTCAGTCCAATACACTGTACTTGCTGGGAACAGACGCGAGTGCTATTTGCACTGGGTATGGCAATGGGAGCGCAATAGTGACTTTCCTTACCAGAAAACAACTCTTGCTTGTAGGAACTGAAACTGCATGTGATTCAACTCCATTTAGTACTGGGAAACAAACGCTAGCTCGCCTTACAAGAAACACACTCTGCTTTTGAGGAAAGAGCACTCTTCTACTCTACTGTGTTTCCTATAGGCCAGAACAGTGAGCTTGCTCAGAACAAAGAACTGTGCTTCCTACACACATGGGCCATATCTAGTTCAACTCTGCTTAGGAAACTGACAAGAACAGTAGATCCTCTTCAGTCCAATACACTGTACTTACTGGAAAGAGACGCCAGTGCTATTTGCCCTGTGTATGACAATGGGAGCGCAATAGTGACTCTTCTTGCCACAAAACAACTCTTGCTCGTAGGACCAGAAACTGCATGTGATTCAATTCCATTTAGGATTGGGAAACAAACGCTAGCTCGCCTTACAAGAAACACACTCTGCTTTTGAGAATAGGGCCCACATCTTCTCTACTGTGTTTCCTATGGGGTCCGAACAGTGAGCTTGCTCAGAACAAAAGAACTGTGCTTCCTACACACACGGGTCATATTTAGTTCAACTCTGCTTAGGAAACTGAGAAGAACAGTAGCTCCTCTTCAGTCCAATACACTGTACTTGCTGGGAACAGACGGGAGTGCTATTTGCACTGTGTATGGCAATGGGAGCACAATAGTGACTTTCCTTACCAGAAAACAACTTTTGTTCTTAGGACCTGAAACTGCATGTGATTTACTCCATTTAGGACTGGGAAACAAACGCTATCTCGCCTTTCAAGAAACACACTCTGCTTTTGAGGAAAGAGCACTCTTCTACTCTACTGTGTTTCCTATAGGGCCAGAACAGTGAGCTTGCTGAGTACAAAAGAACTGTGCTTCCTACACATATGGGCCATATCTAGCTCAACTCTGCTTAGGAACCTGACAAGAGCAGTAGGTCCTCTTCAGTCCAATAAACTGTACATGCTGGGAACAGAAGCCAGTGCTATTTGCGCTGTGTATGACAATGGGAGCGCAATAGTGACTCTTCTTACCAGAAAACAGCTCTTGCTTGTAGGACCAGAAACTGCATGTGTATTTCAACTCCATTTAGGACTGGGAAACATATGCTAGCTCGTTTTACAAGAAACACACTCTGCTTTTGAGAAAGGAGCACTCTTCTACTCTACTGTGTTTCCTGTGGGGTTCAACAGTGAGGTGGTCAGAACAAAAGAAGTGTGCTTCCTACACACACGGGCCATATCTAGTTCAACTCTGGTTAGGAAACTGACAAGAACAGTAGCTCCTCTTCAGTCCAATACACTGTAATTGCTGGGAACAGACGCGAGGGCTATTTGCACTCTGTATGGCAAAGGGAGTGCAATAGTGACTCTTCTTACCAGAAAACAACTCTTGCTCGTAGGACCAGAAACTGCATGTGATTCAACTCCATTTAGGACTGGGAAACAAATGCTAGCTCGCCTTACAAGAAACACACTCTGCTTTTGAGAAAAGAGCACTCTTCTACTCTACTGTGTTTCCTATGGGGTTCGAACACTGAGCTTGCTCAGAACAAAAGAACTGTGCTTCCTACACACACGGGCCACATCTAGTTCAACTCTGCTTAGGAAACTGACAAGAACTGTAGCTCCTCTTCAGTCCAATACACTGTACTTGCTGGAAACAGAGGTTAGTGCTATTTGTACTGTGTATGGCAATGGGAACGCAATAGTGACTCTTCTTACCAGAAAACAACTCTTGCTCGTAGGACCAGAAACTGCATTTGATTCAACTCCATTTAGGACTAGGAAACAAACGCTAGCTCGCGTTACAAGAAACACACTCTGCTTTTGAGAAAACAGCACTCTTCTACTCTACTGTGTTTCCTGTAGAGCCAGAACAGTGAGCTTGCTCAGAACAAAAGAACTGTGCTTCCTACACACACGGGCCATATCTAGTTCAATTCTGCTTAGGAAACTGACAAGAACAGTAGCTCCTCTTCAGTCCAAAACACTGTACTTGCTGGGAACAGACGCGAGTGCTATTTGCACTGTGTAAGGCAAAGGGAGCGCAATAGTGACTCTTCTTACCAGAAAACAACTCTAGCTCATAGGACCAGAAACTGCATGTGTATTTCACCTCCATTTAGGACTGGGAAACAAACGCTAGCTCGCCTTAATAGAAGCATACTATGCTTTTGAGAAAAGTGCACTCTTCTACCCTACTGTGTTTCCTATGGGGTTCGAACAGTGAGGTTGCTCAGAACAAAAGAACTGTGTTTCCTACACACACCAGCCATACCTAGTTCAACTCTGCTTAGGAAACTGACAAGAACAGTAGCTCCTCTTCAGTCCAATACACTGTACTTACTGGGAAAAGACGCGAGTGCTATTTGTACTGTGTATGGCAATGGGAGCGCAATAGTGACTCTTCTTACCAGAAAACAACTCTTGCTCGTAGGACCAACAACTGCATTTGATTCAACTCCATTTAGGACTGGGAAACAAACGCTAGCTCGCCTTACAAGAAACACACTCTGCTTTTGAGAAAAGAGCACTGTTCTACTCTGCTGTGTTTCCTATAGGGCCAGAACAGTGAGCTTGCTCAGAATAAAAGAACTGTGCTTCCTACACACACGGTCCATATCTAGTTCAACTCTGCCTAGGAAACTGACAAGAACAGTAGCTCCTCTTCAGTCCAATACACTGTACTTACTGGGAAGAGACGCTAGTCCTATTTGTACTGTGTACGGCAATGGGAGCACAATAGTGACTCTTCTTACCAGAAAACAACTCTTGCTCTTAGGACCAGTAACTGCATTTGATTCAATCCACTTAGGACTGGGAAACAAACCCTAGCTCGCCTTACAAGAAACACACTCTGCTTTGGAGAATAGGGCACACATCTTCTCTACTGTGTTTCCTATGGGGTCCAAACAGTGAGCTTGCTCAAAACAATAGAATTGTGCTTCCTGCACACACGGGTCATATCTAGTTCAACTCTGCTTAGGAAACTGACAAGAACAGTAGCTCCTCTTCAGTCCAGTACACTGTACTTGCTGGGAACAGACGCGAGTGCTATTTGCACTGTGTATGGCAATGGGAGCGCAATAGTGACTTTCCTTACCAGAAAACAACTCTTGCTCGTAGGAACTGAAACTGCATGTGATTCAACTCCATTTTGTACTGGGAAACAAACGCTAGCTCGCCTTACAAGAAACACACTCTGCTTTTGAGAAAAGAGCACTCCTCTACTCTACTGTGTTTTCTATGTGGTCCGAACAGTGAGCTTGCTCAGAACAAAAGAATTGTGCTTCCTACACACACGGGCCATATCTAGTTCATCTCTGCTTAAGAAACTGACAAGAACTGTAGCTCCTCTTCAGACCAATACACTGTACTTGCTGGAAACATACGCGAGTGCTATTTGTACTGTGTATGGCAATGGGAGCGCAATAGTGACTCTTCTTACCAGAAAACAACTCATGCTCATAGGAACAGAAACTGCATGTGATTCAACTCCATTTAGGACTGAGAAACAAACGCCAGCTCGCCTTACAAGAAGCACACTCTGCTTTTGAGAATAGGGCACACATCTCCTCTACTGTGTTTCCTGTGGGTTCCAAACATTGAACTTGCTCAGAACAAAAAAACTGTGCTTCCTACACATGGGTCATATCTAGTTCAACTCTGCTTAGAAAACTGACAAGAACAGTAGCTCCTCTTCAGACCAATATACTGTACTTGCTGGAAACAGACGCGAGTGCTATTTGTACTGTGTATGGCAATGGGAGCACAATAGTGACTCTTCTTACCAGAAAACAACTCTTGCTCGTAGGACCAGAAACTGCATGTGATTCAACTCCATTTAAAATTGGGAAACAAATGCCAGCTCGCCTTACAAGAAACACACTCTGCTTTTGAGAATAGGGCACACACCTACTTTACTGTGTTTCCTATGGGGTCCAAACAATGAGCTTGCTCAGAACAAATGAAATGTGCTTCCTACACACACGGGTCATATCTAGTCCAACTCTGATTAGGAAACTGACAAGAACAGTAGCTCCTCTTCAGTCCAATACACTATACTTGCTGGGAACAGACACAAGTGCTATTTTCACTGTGTATGACAATGGGAGCGCAATAGTCACTTTTCTTACCAGAAAAAACTTTTGCATGTAGGACCAGAAACTGCATGTGATTCAAATCCATTTAGGACTGGGAAGCAAACGCTAGCTCGCCTTACAAGAAACACACTCTGCTTTTGAGAATAGGGCACACATCTACTCTACTGTGTTTCCTATGGGGTCCAAACAGTGAGCTTGCTCAGAACAAAAGAACTGTGCTTCCTACACACACGGGCCATATCTAGTTCAATTCTGCTTAGGAAACTGACAAGAACAGTAGATCCTCTTCTGTCCAATACACTGTACTTGCTGGGAAGAGACGCCAGTGCTATTTGCACTTTGTATGACAATGGGAGCCCAATAGTGACTTTTCTTACCAGAAAAAACTCTTGCTTCTAGGACCAGAAACTGCATGTGATTCAAATCCATTTAGGACTGGGAAGCAAACGCTAGCTCGCCTTACAAGAAACACACTCTGCTTTTGAGAAAAGAGCACTCTTCTACTCTACTGTGTTTCCTATGGTGTCCGAACAGTGAGCATGCTCAGAACAAAAGAACTGTGCTTCCTATACACACGGGCCATATCTAGTTCAACTCTGCTTGGGAAACTGACAAGAACAGTAGATCCCCTTCAGTCCAATACACTGTACTTGCTGGGAATAGACGCGAGTGCTATTTGCACTGTGTACGGCATTGGGAGCGCAATAGTGACTCTTTTTAACAGAAAACAACTCTATCTCGTAGGACCAGAAACTGCATGTGATTCAACTCCACTTAGGACTGGGAAACAAACGCTAGCTTGCCTTACAAGAAACAAGCTCTGCTTTTGAGAAAAGGGCACACTTCTACTCTACTGTGTTTCCTATAGGGCCAGAACAATGAGCTTGCTCAGACCAAAAGAACTGTGCTTCCTACACACACGGGCCATATCTAGTTCAACTCTGCTTAGGAAACTGACGAGAACAGTAGCTCCTCTTCAGTCCAATACACTGTACTTGCTGGGAACAGACGCGAGTGCTATTTGCACTGTGTACAGCAATGGGAGCACAATAGTGATTCTCTTACCAAAAAACAACTCTTGCTCGTATGACCAGAAACTGCATGTGATTCAACTCCATTTAGGATTGGGAAACAAACGCCAGCTCGCCTTACAAGAAACACACTCTGCTTTTGATAATAGGGCACACATCTACTCTACGGTGTTTCCTATAGGGCCAGAACAGTGAGCTTGCTCAGAACAGAAGAAATGTGCTTCATACACACACGGGCCATATCTAGTTCAACTCTGCTTAGGAACCTGACAAGAACAGTAGATCCTCTTCAGTCCAATACACTGTACATCCTGGGAACAAATGCCAGTGCTATTTGCCCTGTGTATGACAATGGGAGCGCAATAGTGACTCTTCTTACCAGAAAAAACTCTTGCTCGTAGGACCAGAAACTGCATGTGATTCAAATCCATTTAGGACGGGGAAACAAACGCTAGCTCGCCTTACAAGAAACACACTCTGTTTTGAGAAAAGAGTACTCTTCTACTCTACTGTGTTTCCTATAGGGCCAGAACAGTGAGCTTGCTCAGAACAGAAGAAATATGCTTCATACACACACGGGCCATATCTAGTTCAACTCTGCTTAGGAAACTGACAAAAACAGTATCTCCTCTTCAGTCAAATACACTGTACTTGCTGGGAACAGACGCGAGGGCTATTTGCACTATGTATGGCAATGGGAGCACTATAGTGACTCTTCTTACCAGAAAACAACTCTTGCTCGTAGGACCAGAATCTGCATGTGATTCAACTCCATTTAGGATTGGGAAACAAACGCTAGCTCGCCTTAATAGAAGCATACTATGCTTTTGAGAAAAGTGCACTCTTCTACCCTACTGTGTTTCCTATGGGGTTCGAACAGTGAGGTTGCTCAGAACAAAAGAACTGTGTTTCCTACACACACCAGCCATACCTAGTTCAACTCTGCTTAGGAAACTGACAAGAACAGTAGCTCCTCTTCAGTCCAATACACTGTACTTACTGGGAAAAGACGCGAGTGCTATTTGTACTGTGTATGGCAATGGGAGCGCAATAGTGACTCTTCTTACCAGAAAACAACTCTTGCTCGTAGGACCAGAAACTGCATGTGATTCAACTCCATTTAAAATTGGGAAACAAATGCCAGCTCGCCTTACAAGAAACACACTCTGCTTTTGAGAATAGGGCACACACCTACTCTACTGTGTTTCCTATGGGGTCCAAACAATGAGCTTGCTCAGAACAAATGAAATGTGCTTCCTACACACACGGGTCATATCTAGTCCAACTCTGATTAGGAAACTGACAAGAACAGTAGCTCCTCTTCAGTCCAATACACTATACTTGCTGGGAACAGACACAAGTGCTATTTTCACTGTGTATGACAATGGGAGCGCAATAGTCACTTTTCTTACCAGAAAAAACTTTTGCATGTAGGACCAGAAACTGCATGTGATTCAAATCCATTTAGGACTGGGAAGCAAACGCTAGCTCGCCTTACAAGAAACACACTCTGCTTTTGAGAATAGGGCACACATCTACTCTACTGTGTTTCCTATGGGGTCCAAACAGTGAGCTTGCTCAGAACAAAAGAACTGTGCTTCCTACACACACGGGCCATATCTAGTTCAATTCTGCTTAGGAAACTGACAAGAACAGTAGATCCTCTTCTGTCCAATACACTGTACTTGCTGGGAAGAGACGCCAGTGCTATTTGCACTTTGTATGACAATGGGAGCCCAATAGTGACTTTTCTTACCAGAAAAAACTCTTGCTTCTAGGACCAGAAACTGCATGTGATTCAAATCCATTTAGGACTGGGAAGCAAACGCTAGCTCGCCTTACAAGAAACACACTCTGCTTTTGAGAAAAGAGCACTCTTCTACTCTACTGTGTTTCCTATGGTGTCCGAACAGTGAGCATGCTCAGAACAAAAGAACTGTGCTTCCTATACACACGGGCCATATCTAGTTCAACTCTGCTTGGGAAACTGACAAGAACAGTAGATCCCCTTCAGTCCAATACACTGTACTTGCTGGGAATAGACGCGAGTGCTATTTGCACTGTGTACGGCATTGGGAGCGCAATAGTGACTCTTTTTAACAGAAAACAACTCTATCTCGTAGGACCAGAAACTGCATGTGATTCAACTCCACTTAGGACTGGGAAACAAACGCTAGCTTGCCTTACAAGAAACAAGCTCTGCTTTTGAGAAAAGGGCACACTTCTACTCTACTGTGTTTCCTATAGGGCCAGAACAATGAGCTTGCTCAGACCAAAAGAACTGTGCTTCCTACACACACGGGCCATATCTAGTTCAACTCTGATTAGGAAACTGACGAGAACAGTAGCTCCTCTTCAGTCCAATACACTGTACTTGCTGGGAACAGACGCGAGTGCTATTTGCACTGTGTACAGCAATGGGAGCACAATAGTGATTCTCTTACCAAAAAACAACTCTTGCTCGTAGGACCAGAAACTGCATGTGATTCAAATCCATTTAGGACGGGGAAACAAACGCTAGCTCGCCTTACAAGAAACACACTCTGTTTTGAGAAAAGAGTACTCTTCTACTCTACTGTGTTTCCTATAGGGCCAGAACAGTGAGCTTGCTCAGAACAGAAGAAATATGCTTCATACACACACGGGCCATATCTAGTTCAACTCTGCTTAGGAACCTGACAAGAACAGTAGATCCTCTTCAGTCCAATACACTGTACATGCTAGGAACAAATGCCAGTGCTATTTGCGCTGTGTATGACAATGGGAGCCCAATAGTGACTTTCCTTACCAGAATACAACTCTTGCTCGTAGGACCAGAAACTGCATGAGATTCAACTCCGTTTCTGACTGGGAAACAAACAATAGCCAACCTTACAAGAAACACACTCTGCTTTTGAGAAAAGAGCACTCTTCTTCTCTACTATGTGTCCTAAGGGTTCCGAACAGTGAGCTTGCTCAGAACAAAAGAACTGTGCTTCCTACGCACACGGGCCATATCTAGTTCAACTCTGCTTAGGAAACTGTCAAGAACAGTAGCTCCTCTTCAGTCCAATACACTGTGCTTGCTGGGAACAGACGCAAGTGCTATTTGCACGGTGTATGTCAATGGGAGCGCAATAGTGACTTTCCTTACCAGAAAACAACTCTTCCTCGTAGGACCAAAAACTGCTTGTGATTCAACTCCATTTAGGACTAGGAAACAAACGCTAGCTCGCCTTACAAGAAACACACTCTGCTTTTGAGAAAAGAGCTGTCTTCTACTCTACTGTGTTTCCTATAGGGCCAGTACAGTGAGCTTGCTCAGAACAAAAGAACTGTGCTTCCTACACAAATGGCTATATCCAGTTCAATTCTGCTTAGGAAACTGACAAGAACAGTAGCTCCTCTTCAGTCCAATACACTGTACTTGCTGGGAACAGACGCGAGTGCTATTTGCACTGGGTATGGCAATGGGAGCGCAATAGTGACTTTCCTTACCAGAAAACAACTCTTGCTTGTAGGAACTGAAACTGCATGTGATTCAACTCCATTTAGTACTGGGAAACAAACGCTAGCTCGCCTTACAAGAAACACACTCTGCTTTTGAGGAAAGAGCACTCTTCTACTCTACTGTGTTTCCTATAGGCCAGAACAGTGAGCTTGCTCAGAACAAAGAACTGTGCTTCCTACACACATGGGCCATATCTAGTTCAACTCTGCTTAGGAAACTGACAAGAACAGTAGCTCCTCTTCAGTCCAATACACTGTACTTGCTGGGAACAG
The DNA here is from genome assembly GCF_949786415.1 of Peromyscus eremicus. Classification (NCBI taxonomy): domain Eukaryota; kingdom Metazoa; phylum Chordata; class Mammalia; order Rodentia; family Cricetidae; genus Peromyscus; species Peromyscus eremicus. Next base: position 202,484 of record NW_026734569.1, on the reverse strand, counting down.
ACGCGAGTGCTATTTGCACTGTGTATGGCAATGGGAGCGCAATAGTGACTTTCCTTACCAAAAAACAACTCTTGCTCGTAGGACCTGAAACTGCATGTGATTCAACTCCATTTAGTACTGGGAAACAAACGCTAGCTCGCCTTACAAAAAACACACTCTGCTTTTGAGGAAAGAGCACTCTTCTACTCTACTGTGTTTCCTATAGGGCCAGAACAGTGAGCTTGTTGAGTAAAAAAGAACTGTGCTTCCTACACACATGGGCCATATCTAGTTCAACTCTGCTTAGGAAACTGACAAAAACAGTATCTCCTCTTCAGTCAAATACACTGTACTTGCTGGGAACAGACGCGAGGGCTATTTGCACTATGTATGGCAATGGGAGCACTATAGTGACTCTTCTTACCAGAAAACAACTCTTGCTCGTAGGACCAGAATCTGCATGTGATTCAACTCCATTTAGGATTGGGAAACAAACGCTAGCTCGCCTTAATAGAAGCATACTATGCTTTTGAGAAAAGTGCACTCTTCTACCCTACTGTGTTTCCTATGGGGTTCGAACAGTGAGGTTGCTCAGAACAAAAGAACTGTGTTTCCTACACACACCAGCCATACCTAGTTCAACTCTGCTTAGGAAACTGACAAGAACAGTAGCTCCTCTTCAGTCCAATACACTGTACTTACTGGGAAAAGACGGGAGTGCTATTTGTACTGTGTATGGCAATGGGAGCGCAATAGTGACTCTTCTTACCAGAAAACAACTCTTGCTCGTAGGACCAGAAACTGCATGTGATTCAACTCCATTTAAAATTGGGAAACAAATGCCAGCTCGCCTTACAAGAAACACACTCTGCTTTTGAGAATAGGGCACACACCTACTCTACTGTGTTTCCTATGGGGTCCAAACAATGAGCTTGCTCAGAACAAATGAAATGTGCTTCCTACACACACGGGTCATATCTAGTCCAACTCTGATTAGGAAACTGACAAGAACAGTAGCTCCTCTTCAGTCCAATACACTATACTTGCTGGGAACAGACACAAGTGCTATTTTCACTGTGTATGACAATGGGAGCGCAATAGTCACTTTTCTTACCAGAAAAAACTTTTGCATGTAGGACCAGAAACTGCATGTGATTCAAATCCATTTAGGACTGGGAAGCAAACGCTAGCTCGCCTTACAAGAAACACACTCTGCTTTTGAGAATAGGGCACACATCTACTCTACTGTGTTTCCTATGGGGTCCAAACAGTGAGCTTGCTCAGAACAAAAGAACTGTGCTTCCTACACACACGGGCCATATCTAGTTCAATTCTGCTTAGGAAACTGACAAGAACAGTAGATCCTCTTCTGTCCAATACACTGTACTTGCTGGGAAGAGACGCCAGTGCTATTTGCACTTTGTATGACAATGGGAGCCCAATAGTGACTTTTCTTACCAGAAAAAACTCTTGCTTCTAGGACCAGAAACTGCATGTGATTCAAATCCATTTAGGACTGGGAAGCAAACGCTAGCTCGCCTTACAAGAAACACACTCTGCTTTTGAGAAAAGAGCACTCTTCTACTCTACTGTGTTTCCTATGGTGTCCGAACAGTGAGCATGCTCAGAACAAAAGAACTGTGCTTCCTATACACACGGGCCATATCTAGTTCAACTCTGCTTGGGAAACTGACAAGAACAGTAGATCCCCTTCAGTCCAATACACTGTACTTGCTGGGAATAGACGCGAGTGCTATTTGCACTGTGTACGGCATTGGGAGCGCAATAGTGACTCTTTTTAACAGAAAACAACTCTATCTCGTAGGACCAGAAACTGCATGTGATTCAACTCCACTTAGGACTGGGAAACAAACGCTAGCTTGCCTTACAAGAAAAAAGCTCTGCTTTTGAGAAAAGGGCACACTTCTACTCTACTGTGTTTCCTATAGGGCCAGAACAATGAGCTTGCTCAGACCAAAAGAACTGTGCTTCCTACACACACGGGCCATATCTAGTTCAACTCTGCTTAGGAAACTGACGAGAACAGTAGCTCCTCTTCAGTCCAATACACTGTACTTGCTGGGAACAGACGCGAGTGCTATTTGCACTGTGTACAGCAATGGGAGCACAATAGTGATTCTCTTACCAAAAAACAACTCTTGCTCGTATGACCAGAAACTGCATGTGATTCAACTCCATTTATGATTGGGAAACAAACCCCAGCTCGCCTTACAAGAAACACACTCTGCTTTTGATAATAGGGCACACATCTACTCTACGGTGTTTCCTATAGGGCCAGAACAATGAGCTTGCTCAGAACAGAAGAAATGTGCTTCATACACACACGGGCCATATCTAGTTCAACTCTGCTTAGGAACCTGACAAGAACAGTAGATCCTCTTCAGTCCAATACACTGTACATCCTGGGAACAAATGCCAGTGCTATTTGCCCTGTGTATGACAATGGGAGCGCAATAGTGACTCTTCTTACCAGAAAAAACTCTTGCTCGTAGGACCAGAAACTGCATGTGATTCAAATCCATTTAGGACGGGGAAACAAACGCTAGCTCGCCTTACAAGAAACACACTCTGTTTTGAGAAAAGAGTACTCTTCTACTCTACTGTGTTTCCTATAGGGCCAGAACAGTGAGCTTGCTCAGAACAGAAGAAATATGCTTCATACACACACGGGCCATATCTAGTTCAACTCTGCTTAGGAACCTGACAAGAACAGTAGATCCTCTTCAGTCCAATACACTGTACATGCTAGGAACAAATGCCAGTGCTATTTGCGCTGTGTATGACAATGGGAGCCCAATAGTGACTTTCCTTACCAGAATACAACTCTTGCTCGTAGGACCAGAAACTGCATGAGATTCAACTCCGTTTCTGACTGGGAAACAAACAATAGCCAACCTTACAAGAAACACACTCTGCTTTTGAGAAAAGAGCACTCTTCTTCCCTACTATGTGTCCTAAGGGTTCCGAACAGTGAGCTTGCTCAGAACAAAAGAACTGTGCTTCCTACGCACACGGGCCATATCTAGTTCAACTCTGCTTAGGAAACTGTCAAGAACAGTAGCTCCTCTTCAGTCCAATACACTGTGCTTGCTGGGAACAGACGCAAGTGCTATTTGCACTGTGTATGTCAATGGGAGCGCAATAGTGACTTTCCTTACCAGAAAACAACTCTTCCTCGTAGGACCAAAAACTGCTTGTGATTCAACTCCATTTAGGACTAGGAAACAAACGCTAGCTCGCCTTACAAGAAACACACTCTGCTTTTGAGAAAAGAGCTGTCTTCTACTCTACTGTGTTTCCTATAGGGTCAGTACAGTGAGCTTGCTCAGAAAAAAAGAACTGTGCTTCCTACACAAATGGCTATATCCAGTTCAATTCTGCTTAGGAAACTGACAAGAACAGTAGCTCCTCTTCAGTCCAATACACTGTACTTGCTGGGAACAGACGCGAGTGCTATTTGCACTGGGTATGGCAATGGGAGCGCAATAGTGACTTTCCTTACCAGAAAACAACTCTTGCTTGTAGGAACTGAAACTGCATGTGATTCAACTCCATTTAGTACTGGGAAACAAACGCTAGCTCGCCTTACAAGAAACACACTCTGCTTTTGAGGAAAGAGCACTCTTCTACTCTACTGTGTTTCCTATAGGCCAGAACAGTGAGCTTGCTCAGAACAAAGAACTGTGCTTCCTACACACATGGGCCATATCTAGTTCAACTCTGCTTAGGAAACTGACAAGAACAGTAGCTCCTCTTCAGTCCAATACACTGTACTTGCTGGGAACAGACGCGAGTGCTATTTGCACTGTGTATGGCAATGGGAGCGCAATAGTGACTTTCCTTACCAAAAAACAACTCTTGCTCGTAGGACCTGAAACTGCATGTGATTCAACTCCATTTAGGACTGGGAAACAAACGCTAGCTCGCCTTACAAAAAACACACTCTGCTTTTGAGGAAAGAGCACTCTTCTACTCTACTGTGTTTCCTATAGGGCCAGAACAGTGAGCTTGCTGAGTAAAAAAGAACTGTGCTTCCTACACACATGGGCCATATCTAGTTCAACTCTGCTTAGGAAACTGACAAAAACAGTATCTCCTCTTCAGTCAAATACACTGTACTTGCTGGGAACAGACGCGAGGGCTATTTGCACTATGTATGGCAATGGGAGCACTATAGTGACTCTTCTTACCAGAAAACAACTCTTGCTCGTAGGACCAGAATCTGCATGTGATTCAACTCCATTTAGGATTGGGAAACAAACGCTAGCTCGCCTTAATAGAAGCATACTATGCTTTTGAGAAAAGTGCACTCTTCTACCCTACTGTGTTTCCTATGGGGTTCGAACAGTGAGGTTGCTCAGAACAAAAGAACTGTGTTTCCTACACACACCAGCCATACCTAGTTCAACTCTGCTTAGGAAACTGACAAGAACAGTAGCTCCTCTTCAGTCCAATACACTGTACTTACTGGGAAAAGACGCGAGTGCTATTTGTACTGTGTATGGCAATGGGAGCGCAATAGTGACTCTTCTTACCAGAAAACAACTCTTGCTCGTAGGACCAGAAACTGCATGTGATTCAACTCCATTTAAAATTGGGAAACAAATGCCAGCTCGCCTTACAAGAAACACACTCTGCTTTTGAGAATAGGGCACACACCTACTCTACTGTGTTTCCTATGGGGTCCAAACAATGAGCTTGCTCAGAACAAATGAAATGTGCTTCCTACACACACGGGTCATATCTAGTCCAACTCTGATTAGGAAACTGACAAGAACAGTAGCTCCTCTTCAGTCCAATACACTATACTTGCTGGGAACAGACACAAGTGCTATTTTCACTGTGTATGACAATGGGAGCGCAATAGTCACTTTTCTTACCAGAAAAAACTTTTGCATGTAGGACCAGAAACTGCATGTGATTCAAATCCATTTAGGACTGGGAAGCAAACGCTAGCTCGCCTTACAAGAAACACACTCTGCTTTTGAGAATAGGGCACACATCTACTCTACTGTGTTTCCTATGGGGTCCAAACAGTGAGCTTGCTCAGAACAAAAGAACTGTGCTTCCTACACACACGGGCCATATCTAGTTCAATTCTGCTTAGGAAACTGACAAGAACAGTAGATCCTCTTCTGTCCAATACACTGTACTTGCTGGGAAGAGACGCCAGTGCTATTTGCACTTTGTATGACAATGGGAGCCCAATAGTGACTTTTCTTACCAGAAAAAACTCTTGCTTCTAGGACCAGAAACTGCATGTGATTCAAATCCATTTAGGACTGGGAAGCAAACGCTAGCTCGCCTTACAAGAAACACACTCTGCTTTTGAGAAAAGAGCACTCTTCTACTCTACTGTGTTTCCTATGGTGTCCGAACAGTGAGCATGCTCAGAACAAAAGAACTGTGCTTCCTATACACACGGGCCATATCTAGTTCAACTCTGCTTGGGAAACTGACAAGAACAGTAGATCCCCTTCAGTCCAATACACTGTACTTGCTGGGAATAGACGCGAGTGCTATTTGCACTGTGTACGGCATTGGGAGCGCAATAGTGACTCTTTTTAACAGAAAACAACTCTATCTCGTAGGACCAGAAACTGCATGTGATTCAACTCCACTTAGGACTGGGAAACAAACGCTAGCTTGCCTTACAAGAAACAAGCTCTGCTTTTGAGAAAAGGGCACACTTCTACTCTACTGTGTTTCCTATAGGGCCAGAACAATGAGCTTGCTCAGACCAAAAGAACTGTGCTTCCTACACACACGGGCCATATCTAGTTCAACTCTGCTTAGGAAACTGACGAGAACAGTAGCTCCTCTTCAGTCCAATACACTGTACTTGCTGGGAACAGACGCGAGTGCTATTTGCACTGTGTACAGCAATGGGAGCACAATAGTGATTCTCTTACCAAAAAACAACTCTTGCTCGTATGACCAGAAACTGCATGTGATTCAACTCCATTTAGGATTGGGAAACAAACGCCAGCTCGCCTTACAAGAAACACATTCTGCTTTTGATAATAGGGCACACATCTACTCTACGGTGTTTCCTATAGGGCCAGAACAGTGAGCTTGCTCAGAACAGAAGAAATGTGCTTCATACACACACGGGCCATATCTAGTTCAACTCTGCTTAGGAACCTGACAAGAACAGTAGATCCTCTTCAGTCCAATACACTGTACATCCTGGGAACAAATGCCAGTGCTATTTGCCCTGTGTATGACAATGGGAGCGCAATAGTGACTCTTCTTACCAGAAAAAACTCTTGCTCGTAGGACCAGAAACTGCATGTGATTCAAATCCATTTAGGACGGGGAAACAAACGCTAGCTCGCCTTACAAGAAACACACTCTGTTTTGAGAAAAGAGTACTCTTCTACTCTACTGTGTTTCCTATAGGGCCAGAACAGTGAGCTTGCTCAGAACAGAAGAAATATGCTTCATACACACACGGGCCATATCTAGTTCAACTCTGCTTAGGAAACTGACAAAAACAGTATCTCCTCTTCAGTCAAATACACTGTACTTGCTGGGAACAGACGCGAGGGCTATTTGCACTATGTATGGCAATGGGAGCACTATTGTGACTCTTCTTACCAGAAAACAACTCTTGCTCGTAGGACCAGAATCTGCATGTGATTCAACTCCATTTAGGATTGGGAAACAAACGCTAGCTCGCCTTAATAGAAGCATACTATGCTTTTGAGAAAAGTGCACTCTTCTACCCTACTGTGTTTCCTATGGGGTTCGAACAGTGAGGTTGCTCAGAACAAAAGAACTGTGTTTCCTACACACACCAGCCATACCTAGTTCAACTCTGCTTAGGAAACTGACAAGAACAGTAGCTCCTCTTCAGTCCAATACACTGTACTTACTGGGAAAAGACGCGAGTGCTATTTGTACTGTGTATGGCAATGGGAGCGCAATAGTGACTCTTCTTACCAGAAAACAACTCTTGCTCGTAGGACCAGAAACTGCATGTGATTCAACTCCATTTAAAATTGGGAAACAAATGCCAGCTCGCCTTACAAGAAACACACTCTGCTTTTGAGAATAGGGCACACACCTACTCTACTGTGTTTCCTATGGGGTCCAAACAATGAGCTTGCTCAGAACAAATGAAATGTGCTTCCTACACACACGGGTCATATCTAGTCCAACTCTGATTAGGAAACTGACAAGAACAGTAGCTCCTCTTCAGTCCAATACACTATACTTGCTGGGAACAGACACAAGTGCTATTTTCACTGTGTATGACAATGGGAGCGCAATAGTCACTTTTCTTACCAGAAAAAACTTTTGCATGTAGGACCAGAAACTGCATGTGATTCAAATCCATTTAGGACTGGGAAGCAAACGCTAGCTCGCCTTACAAGAAACACACTCTGCTTTTGAGAATAGGGCACACATCTACTCTACTGTGTTTCCTATGGGGTCCAAACAGTGAGCTTGCTCAGAACAAAAGAACTGTGCTTCCTACACACACGGGCCATATCTAGTTCAATTCTGCTTAGGAAACTGACAAGAACAGTAGATCCTCTTCTGTCCAATACACTGTACTTGCTGGGAAGAGACGCCAGTGCTATTTGCACTTTGTATGACAATGGGAGCCCAATAGTGACTTTTCTTACCAGAAAAAACTCTTGCTTCTAGGACCAGAAACTGCATGTGATTCAAATTCATTTAGGACTGGGAAGCAAACGCTAGCTCGCCTTACAAGAAACACACTCTGCTTTTGAGAAAAGAGCACTCTTCTACTCTACTGTGTTTCCTATGGTGTCCGAACAGTGAGCATGCTCAGAACAAAAGAACTGTGCTTCCTATACACACGGGCCATATCTAGTTCAACTCTGCTTGGGAAACTGACAAGAACAGTAGATCCCCTTCAGTCCAATACACTGTACTTGCTGGGAATAGACGCGAGTGCTATTTGCACTGTGTACGGCATTGGGAGCGCAATAGTGACTCTTTTTAACAGAAAACAACTCTATCTCGTAGGACCAGAAACTGCATGTGATTCAACTCCACTTAGGACTGGGAAACAAACGCTAGCTTGCCTTACAAGAAACAAGCTCTGCTTTTGAGAAAAGGGCACACTTCTACTCTACTGTGTTTCCTATAGGGCCAGAACAATGAGCTTGCTCAGACCAAAAGAACTGTGCTTCCTACACACACGGGCCATATCTAGTTCAACTCTGCTTAGGAAACTGACGAGAACAGTAGCTCCTCTTCAGTCCAATACACTGTACTTGCTGGGAACAGACGCGAGTGCTATTTGCACTGTGTACAGCAATGGGAGCACAATAGTGATTCTCTTACCAAAAAACAACTCTTGCTCGTATGACCAGAAACTGCATGTGATTCAACTCCATTTAGGATTGGGAAACAAACGCCAGCTCGCCTTACAAGAAACACACTCTGCTTTTGATAATAGGGCACACATCTACTCTACGGTGTTTCCTATAGGGCCAGAACAATGAGCTTGCTCAGAACAGAAGAAATGTGCTTCATACACACACGGGCCATATCTAGTTCAACTCTGCTTAGGAACCTGACAAGAACAGTAGATCCTCTTCAGTCCAATACACTGTACATCCTGGGAACAAATGCCAGTGCTATTTGCCCTGTGTATGACAATGGGAGCGCAATAGTGACTCTTCTTACCAGAAAAAACTCTTGCTCGTAGGACCAGAAACTGCATGTGATTCAAATCCATTTAGGACGGGGAAACAAACGCTAGCTCGCCTTACAAGAAACACACTCTGTTTTGAGAAAAGAGTACTCTTCTACTCTACTGTGTTTCCTATAGGGCCAGAACAGTGAGCTTGCTCAGAACAGAAGAAATATGCTTCATACACACACGGGCCATATCTAGTTCAACTCTGCTTAGGAACCTGACAAGAACAGTAGATCCTCTTCAGTCCAATACACTGTACATGCTAGGAACAAATGCCAGTGCTATTTGCGCTGTGTATGACAATGGGAGCCCAATAGTGACTTTCCTTACCAGAATACAACTCTTGCTCGTAGGACCAGAAACTGCATGAGATTCAACTCCGTTTCTGACTGGGAAACAAACAATAGCCAACCTTACAAGAAACACACTCTGCTTTTGAGAAAAGAGCACTCTTCTTCTCTACTATGTGTCCTAAGGGTTCCGAACAGTGAGCTTGCTCAGAACAAAAGAACTGTGCTTCCTACGCACACGGGCCATATCTAGTTCAACTCTGCTTAGGAAACTGTCAAGAACAGTAGCTCCTCTTCAGTCCAATACACTGTGCTTGCTGGGAACAGACGCAAGTGCTATTTGCACTGTGTATGTCAATGGGAGCGCAATAGTGACTTTCCTTACCAGAAAACAACTCTTCCTCGTAGGACCAAAAACTGCTTGTGATTCAACTCCATTTAGGACTAGGAAACAAACGCTAGCTCGCCTTACAAGAAACACACTCTGCTTTTGAGAAAAGAGCTGTCTTCTACTCTACTGTGTTTCCTATAGGGCCAGTACAGTGAGCTTGCTCAGAACAAAAGAACTGTGCTTCCTACACAAATGGCTATATCCAGTTCAATTCTGCTTAGGAAACTGACAAGAACAGTAGCTCCTCTTCAGTCCAATACACTGTACTTGCTGGGAACAGACGCGAGTGCTATTTGCACTGGGTATGGCAATGGGAGCGCAATAGTGACTTTCCTTACCAGAAAACAACTCTTGCTTGTAGGAACTGAAACTGCATGTGATTCAACTCCATTTAGTACTGGGAAACAAACGCTAGCTCGCCTTACAAGAAACACACTCTGCTTTTGAGGAAAGAGCACTCTTCTACTCTACTGTGTTTCCTATAGGCCAGAACAGTGAGCTTGCTCAGAACAAAGAACTGTGCTTCCTACACACATGGGCCATATCTAGTTCAACTCTGCTTAGGAAACTGACAAGAACAGTAGCTCCTCTTCAGTCCAATACACTGTACTTGCTGGGAACAGACGCGAGTGCTATTTGCACTGTGTATGGCAATGGGAGCCCAATAGTGACTTTCCTTACCAGAATACAACTCTTGCTCGTAGGACCAGAAACTGCATGAGATTCAACTCCGTTTCTGACTGGGAAACAAACAATAGCCAACCTTACAAGAAACACACTCTGCTTTTGAGAAAAGAGCACTCTTCTTCCCTACTATGTGTCCTAAGGGTTCCGAACAGTGAGCTTGCTCAGAACAAAAGAACTGTGCTTCCTACGCACACGGGCCATATCTAGTTCAACTCTGCTTAGGAAACTGTCAAGAACAGTAGCTCCTCTTCAGTCCAATACACTGTGCTTGCTGGGAACAGACGCAAGTGCTATTTGCACTGTGTATGTCAATGGGAGCGCAATAGTGACTTTCCTTACCAGAAAACAACTCTTCCTCGTAGGACCAAAAACTGCTTGTGATTCAACTCCATTTAGGACTAGGAAACAAACGCTAGCTCGCCTTACAAGAAACACACTCTGCTTTTGAGAAAAGAGCTGTCTTCTACTCTACTGTGTTTCCTATAGGGTCAGTACAGTGAGCTTGCTCAGAAAAAAAGAACTGTGCTTCCTACACAAATGGCTATATCCAGTTCAATTCTGCTTAGGAAACTGACAAGAACAGTAGCTCCTCTTCAGTCCAATACACTGTACTTGCTGGGAACAGACGCGAGTGCTATTTGCACTGGGTATGGCAATGGGAGCGCAATAGTGACTTTCCTTACCAGAAAACAACTCTTGCTTGTAGGAACTGAAACTGCATGTGATTCAACTCCATTTAGTACTGGGAAACAAACGCTAGCTCGCCTTACAAGAAACACACTCTGCTTTTGAGGAAAGAGCACTCTTCTACTCTACTGTGTTTCCTATAGGCCAGAACAGTGAGCTTGCTCAGAACAAAGAACTGTGCTTCCTACACACATGGGCCATATCTAGTTCAACTCTGCTTAGGAAACTGACAAGAACAGTAGCTCCTCTTCAGTCCAATACACTGTACTTGCTGGGAACAGACGCGAGTGCTATTTGCACTGTGTATGGCAATGGGAGCGCAATAGTGACTTTCCTTACCAAAAAACAACTCTTGCTCGTAGGACCTGAAACTGCATGTGATTCAACTCCATTTAGGACTGGGAAACAAACGCTAGCTCGCCTTACAAAAAACACACTCTGCTTTTGAGGAAAGAGCACTCTTCTACTCTACTGTGTTTCCTATAGGGCCAGAACAGTGAGCTTGCTGAGTAAAAAAGAACTGTGCTTCCTACACACATGGGCCATATCTAGTTCAACTCTGCTTAGGAAACTGACAAAAACAGTATCTCCTCTTCAGTCAAATACACTGTACTTGCTGGGAACAGACGCGAGGGCTATTTGCACTATGTATGGCAATGGGAGCACTATAGTGACTCTTCTTACCAGAAAACAACTCTTGCTCGTAGGACCAGAATCTGCATGTGATTCAACTCCATTTAGGATTGGGAAACAAACGCTAGCTCGCCTTAATAGAAGCATACTATGCTTTTGAGAAAAGTGCACTCTTCTACCCTACTGTGTTTCCTATGGGGTTCGAACAGTGAGGTTGCTCAGAACAAAAGAACTGTGTTTCCTACACACACCAGCCATACCTAGTTCAACTCTGCTTAGGAAACTGACAAGAACAGTAGCTCCTCTTCAGTCCAATACACTGTACTTACTGGGAAAAGACGCGAGTGCTATTTGTACTGTGTATGGCAATGGGAGCGCAATAGTGACTCTTCTTACCAGAAAACAACTCTTGCTCGTAGGACCAGAAACTGCATGTGATTCAACTCCATTTAAAATTGGGAAACAAATGCCAGCTCGCCTTACAAGAAACACACTCTGCTTTTGAGAATAGGGCACACACCTACTCTACTGTGTTTCCTATGGGGTCCAAACAATGAGCTTGCTCAGAACAAATGAAATGTGCTTCCTACACACACGGGTCATATCTAGTCCAACTCTGATTAGGAAACTGACAAGAACAGTAGCTCCTCTTCAGTCCAATACACTATACTTGCTGGGAACAGACACAAGTGCTATTTTCACTGTGTATGACAATGGGAGCGCAATAGTCACTTTTCTTACCAGAAAAAACTTTTGCATGTAGGACCAGAAACTGCATGTGATTCAAATCCATTTAGGACTGGGAAGCAAACGCTAGCTCGCCTTACAAGAAACACACTCTGCTTTTGAGAATAGGGCACACATCTACTCTACTGTGTTTCCTATGGGGTCCAAACAGTGAGCTTGCTCAGAACAAAAGAACTGTGCTTCCTACACACACGGGCCATATCTAGTTCAATTCTGCTTAGGAAACTGACAAGAACAGTAGATCCTCTTCTGTCCAATACACTGTACTTGCTGGGAAGAGACGCCAGTGCTATTTGCACTTTGTATGACAATGGGAGCCCAATAGTGACTTTTCTTACCAGAAAAAACTCTTGCTTCTAGGACCAGAAACTGCATGTGATTCAAATCCATTTAGGACTGGGAAGCAAACGCTAGCTCGCCTTACAAGAAACACACTCTGCTTTTGAGAAAAGAGCACTCTTCTACTCTACTGTGTTTCCTATGGTGTCCGAACAGTGAGCATGCTCAGAACAAAAGAACTGTGCTTCCTATACACACGGGCCATATCTAGTTCAACTCTGCTTGGGAAACTGACAAGAACAGTAGATCCCCTTCAGTCCAATACACTGTACTTGCTGGGAATAGACGCGAGTGCTATTTGCACTGTGTACGGCATTGGGAGCGCAATAGTGACTCTTTTTAACAGAAAACAACTCTATCTCGTAGGACCAGAAACTGCATGTGATTCAACTCCACTTAGGACTGGGAAACAAACGCTAGCTTGCCTTACAAGAAACAAGCTCTGCTTTTGAGAAAAGGGCACACTTCTACTCTACTGTGTTTCCTATAGGGCCAGAACAATGAGCTTGCTCAGACCAAAAGAACTGTGCTTCCTACACACACGGGCCATATCTAGTTCAACTCTGCTTAGGAAACTGACGAGAACAGTAGCTCCTCTTCAGTCCAATACACTGTACTTGCTGGGAACAGACGCGAGTGCTATTTGCACTGTGTACAGCAATGGGAGCACAATAGTGATTCTCTTACCAAAAAACAACTCTTGCTCGTATGACCAGAAACTGCATGTGATTCAACTCCATTTAGGATTGGGAAACAAACGCCAGCTCGCCTTACAAGAAACACATTCTGCTTTTGATAATAGGGCACACATCTACTCTACGGTGTTTCCTATAGGGCCAGAACAGTGAGCTTGCTCAGAACAGAAGAAATGTGCTTCATACACACACGGGCCATATCTAGTTCAACTCTGCTTAGGAACCTGACAAGAACAGTAGATCCTCTTCAGTCCAATACACTGTACATCCTGGGAACAAATGCCAGTGCTATTTGCCCTGTGTATGACAATGGGAGCGCAATAGTGACTCTTCTTACCAGAAAAAACTCTTGCTCGTAGGACCAGAAACTGCATGTGATTCAAATCCATTTAGGACGGGGAAACAAACGCTAGCTCGCCTTACAAGAAACACACTCTGTTTTGAGAAAAGAGTACTCTTCTACTCTACTGTGTTTCCTATAGGGCCAGAACAGTGAGCTTGCTCAGAACAGAAGAAATATGCTTCATACACACACGGGCCATATCTAGTTCAACTCTGCTTAGGAAACTGACAAAAACAGTATCTCCTCTTCAGTCAAATACACTGTACTTGCTGGGAACAGACGCGAGGGCTATTTGCACTATGTATGGCAATGGGAGCACTATTGTGACTCTTCTTACCAGAAAACAACTCTTGCTCGTAGGACCAGAATCTGCATGTGATTCAACTCCATTTAGGATTGGGAAACAAACGCTAGCTCGCCTTAATAGAAGCATACTATGCTTTTGAGAAAAGTGCACTCTTCTACCCTACTGTGTTTCCTATGGGGTTCGAACAGTGAGGTTGCTCAGAACAAAAGAACTGTGTTTCCTACACACACCAGCCATACCTAGTTCAACTCTGCTTAGGAAACTGACAAGAACAGTAGCTCCTCTTCAGTCCAATACACTGTACTTACTGGGAAAAGACGCGAGTGCTATTTGTACTGTGTATGGCAATGGGAGCGCAATAGTGACTCTTCTTACCAGAAAACAACTCTTGCTCGTAGGACCAGAAACTGCATGTGATTCAACTCCATTTAAAATTGGGAAACAAATGCCAGCTCGCCTTACAAGAAACACACTCTGCTTTTGAGAATAGGGCACACACCTACTCTACTGTGTTTCCTATGGGGTCCAAACAATGAGCTTGCTCAGAACAAATGAAATGTGCTTCCTACACACACGGGTCATATCTAGTCCAACTCTGATTAGGAAACTGACAAGAACAGTAGCTCCTCTTCAGTCCAATACACTATACTTGCTGGGAACAGACACAAGTGCTATTTTCACTGTGTATGACAATGGGAGCGCAATAGTCACTTTTCTTACCAGAAAAAACTTTTGCATGTAGGACCAGAAACTGCATGTGATTCAAATCCATTTAGGACTGGGAAGCAAACGCTAGCTCGCCTTACAAGAAACACACTCTGCTTTTGAGAATAGGGCACACATCTACTCTACTGTGTTTCCTATGGGGTCCAAACAGTGAGCTTGCTCAGAACAAAAGAACTGTGCTTCCTACACACACGGGCCATATCTAGTTCAATTCTGCTTAGGAAACTGACAAGAACAGTAGATCCTCTTCTGTCCAATACACTGTACTTGCTGGGAAGAGACGCCAGTGCTATTTGCACTTTGTATGACAATGGGAGCCCAATAGTGACTTTTCTTACCAGAAAAAACTCTTGCTTCTAGGACCAGAAACTGCATGTGATTCAAATCCATTTAGGACTGGGAAGCAAACGCTAGCTCGCCTTACAAGAAACACACTCTGCTTTTGAGAAAAGAGCACTCTTCTACTCTACTGTGTTTCCTATGGTGTCCGAACAGTGAGCATGCTCAGAACAAAAGAACTGTGCTTCCTATACACACGGGCCATATCTAGTTCAACTCTGCTTGGGAAACTGACAAGAACAGTAGATCCCCTTCAGTCCAATACACTGTACTTGCTGGGAATAGACGCGAGTGCTATTTGCACTGTGTACGGCATTGGGAGCGCAATAGTGACTCTTTTTAACAGAAAACAACTCTATCTCGTAGGACCAGAAACTGCATGTGATTCAACTCCACTTAGTACTGGGAAACAAACGCTAGCTTGCCTTACAAGAAACAAGCTCTGCTTTTGAGAAAAGGGCACACTTCTACTCTACTGTGTTTCCTATAGGGCCAGAACAATGAGCTTGCTCAGACCAAAAGAACTGTGCTTCCTACACACACGGGCCATATCTAGTTCAACTCTGCTTAGGAAACTGACGAGAACAGTAGCTCCTCTTCAGTCCAATACACTGTACTTGCTGGGAACAGACGCGAGTGCTATTTGCACTGTGTACAGCAATGGGAGCACAATAGTGATTCTCTTACCAAAAAACAACTCTTGCTCGTATGACCAGAAACTGCATGTGATTCAACTCCATTTAGGATTGGGAAACAAACGCCAGCTCGCCTTACAAGAAACACACTCTGCTTTTGATAATAGGGCACACATCTACTCTACGGTGTTTCCTATAGGGCCAGAACAATGAGCTTGCTCAGAACAGAAGAAATGTGCTTCATACACACACGGGCCATATCTAGTTCAACTCTGCTTAGGAACCTGACAAGAACAGTAGATCCTCTTCAGTCCAATACACTGTACATCCTGGGAACAAATGCCAGTGCTATTTGCCCTGTGTATGACAATGGGAGCGCAATAGTGACTCTTCTTACCAGAAAAAACTCTTGCTCGTAGGACCAGAAACTGCATGTGATTCAAATCCATTTAGGACGGGGAAACAAACGCTAGCTCGCCTTACAAGAAACACACTCTGTTTTGAGAAAAGAGTACTCTTCTACTCTACTGTGTTTCCTATAGGGCCAGAACAGTGAGCTTGCTCAGAACAGAAGAAATATGCTTCATACACACACGGGCCATATCTAGTTCAACTCTGCTTAGGAACCTGACAAGAACAGTAGATCCTCTTCAGTCCAATACACTGTACATGCTAGGAACAAATGCCAGTGCTATTTGCGCTGTGTATGACAATGGGAGCCCAATAGTGACTTTCCTTACCAGAATACAACTCTTGCTCGTAGGACCAGAAACTGCATGAGATTCAACTCCGTTTCTGACTGGGAAACAAACAATAGCCAACCTTACAAGAAACACACTCTGCTTTTGAGAAAAGAGCACTCTTCTTCTCTACTATGTGTCCTAAGGGTTCCGAACAGTGAGCTTGCTCAGAACAAAAGAACTGTGCTTCCTACGCACACGGGCCATATCTAGTTCAACTCTGCTTAGGAAACTGTCAAGAACAGTAGCTCCTCTTCAGTCCAATACACTGTGCTTGCTGGGAACAGACGCAAGTGCTATTTGCACTGTGTATGTCAATGGGAGCGCAATAGTGACTTTCCTTACCAGAAAACAACTCTTCCTCGTAGGACCAAAAACTGCTTGTGATTCAACTCCATTTAGGACTAGGAAACAAACGCTAGCTCGCCTTACAAGAAACACACTCTGCTTTTGAGAAAAGAGCTGTCTTCTACTCTACTGTGTTTCCTATAGGGCCAGTACAGTGAGCTTGCTCAGAACAAAAGAACTGTGCTTCCTACACAAATGGCTATATCCAGTTCAATTCTGCTTAGGAAACTGACAAGAACAGTAGCTCCTCTTCAGTCCAATACACTGTACTTGCTGGGAACAGACGCCAGTGCTATTTGCACTGGGTATGGCAATGGGAGCGCAATAGTGACTTTCCTTACCAGAAAACAACTCTTGCTTGTAGGAACTGAAACTGCATGTGATTCAACTCCATTTAGTACTGGGAAACAAACGCTAGCTCGCCTTACAAGAAACACACTCTGCTTTTGAGGAAAGAGCACTCTTCTACTCTACTGTGTTTCCTATAGGCCAGAACAGTGAGCTTGCTCAGAACAAAGAACTGTGCTTCCTACACACATGGGCCATATCTAGTTCAACTCTGCTTAGGAAACTGACAAGAACAGTAGCTCCTCTTCAGTCCAATACACTGTACTTGCTGGGAACAGACGCGAGTGCTATTTGCACTGTGTATGGCAATGGGAGCGCAATAGTGACTTTCCTTACCAAAAAACAACTCTTGCTCGTAGGACCTGAAACTGCATGTGATTCAACTCCATTTAGGACTGGGAAACAAACGCTAGCTCGCCTTACAAAAAACACACTCTGCTTTTGAGGAAAGAGCACTCTTCTACTCTACTGTGTTTCCTATAGGGCCAGAACAGTGAGCTTGCTGAGTAAAAAAGAACTGTGCTTCCTACACACATGGGCCATATCTAGTTCAACTCTGCTTAGGAAACTGACAAAAACAGTATCTCCTCTTCAGTCAAATACACTGTACTTGCTGGGAACAGACGCGAGGGCTATTTGCACTATGTATGGCAATGGGAGCACTATAGTGACTCTTCTTACCAGAAAACAACTCTTGCTCGTAGGACCAGAATCTGCATGTGATTCAACTCCATTTAGGATTGGGAAACAAACGCTAGCTCGCCTTAATAGAAGCATACTATGCTTTTGAGAAAAGTGCACTCTTCTACCCTACTGTGTTTCCTATGGGGTTCGAACAGTGAGGTTGCTCAGAACAAAAGAACTGTGTTTCCTACACACACCAGCCATACCTAGTTCAACTCTGCTTAGGAAACTGACAAGAACAGTAGCTCCTCTTCAGTCCAATACACTGTACTTACTGGGAAAAGACGCGAGTGCTATTTGTACTGTGTATGGCAATGGGAGCGCAATAGTGACTCTTCTTACCAGAAAACAACTCTTGCTCATAGGACCAACAACTGCATTTGATTCAACTCCATTTAGGACTGGGAAACAAACGCTAGCTCGCCTTACAAGAAACACACTCTGCTTTTGAGAAAAGAGCACTGTTCTACTCTGCTGTGTTTCCTATAGAACCAGAACAGTGAGCTTGCTCAGAATAAAAGAACTGTGCTTCCTACACACACGGTCCATATCTAGTTCAACTCTGCCTAGGAAACTGACAAGAACAGTAGCTCCTCTTCAGTCCAATACACTGTACTTACTGGGAAGAGACGCTAGTCCTATTTGTACTGTGTACGGCAATGGGAGCACAATAGTGACTCTTCTTACCAGAAAACAACTCTTGCTTTTAGGACCAGAAACTGCATTTGATTCAATCCACTTAGGACTGGGAAACAAACGCTAGCTCGCCTTACAAGGAACTCGCTCTGCTTTGGAGAATAGGGCACACATCTTCTCTACTGTGTTTCCTATGGGGTCCAAACAGTGAGCTTGCTCAAAACAATAGAATTGTGCTTCCTGCACACACGGGTCATATCTAGTTCAACTCTGCTTAGGAAACTGAGAAGAACAGTAGCTGCTCTTCAGTCCAATACACTGTGCTTGCTGGGAACAGACGCAAGTGCTATTTGCACTGTGTATGTCAATGGGAGCGCAATAGTGACTTTCCTTACCAGAAAACAACTCTTCCTCGTAGGACCAAAAACTGCTTGTGATTCAACTCCATTTAGGACTAGGAAACAAACGCTAGCTCGCCTTACAAGAAACACACTCTGCTTTTGAGAAAAGAGCTGTCTTCTACTCTACTGTGTTTCCTATAGGGCCAGTACAGTGAGCTTGCTCAGAACAAAAGAACTGTGCTTCCTACACAAATGGCTATATCCAGTTCAATTCTGCTTAGGAAACTGACAAGAACAGTAGCTCCTCTTCAGTCCAATACACTGTACTTGCTGGGAACAGACGCGAGTGCTATTTGCACTGGGTATGGCAATGGGAGCGCAATAGTGACTTTCCTTACCAGAAAACAACTCTTGCTTGTAGGAACTGAAACTGCATGTGATTCAACTCCATTTAGTACTGGGAAACAAACGCTAGCTCGCCTTACAAGAAACACACTCTGCTTTTGAGGAAAGAGCACTCTTCTACTCTACTGTGTTTCCTATAGGCCAGAACAGTGAGCTTGCTCAGAACAAAGAACTGTGCTTCCTACACACACGGGCCATATCTAGTTCAATTCTGCTTAGGAAACTGACAAGAACAGTAGATCCTCTTCTGTCCAATACACTGTACTTGCTGGGAAGAGACGCCAGTGCTATTTGCACTTTGTATGACAATGGGAGCCCAATAGAGACTTTTCTTACCAGAAAAAACTCTTGCTTCTAGGACCAGAAACTGCATGTGATTCAAATCCATTTAGGACTGGGAAGCAAACGCTAGCTCGCCTTACAAGAAACACACTCTGCTTTTGAGAAAAGAGCACTCTTCTACTCTACTGTGTTTCCTATGGTGTCCGAACAGTGAGCATGCTCAGAACAAAAGAACTGTGCTTCCTATACACACGGGCCATATCTAGTTCAACTCTGCTTGGGAAACTGACAAGAACAGTAGATCCCCTTCAGTCCAATACACTGTACTTGCTGGGAATAGACGCGAGTGCTATTTGCACTGTGTACGGCATTGGGAGCGCAATAGTGACTCTTTTTAACAGAAAACAACTCTATCTCGTAGGACCAGAAACTGCATGTGATTCAACTCCACTTAGGACTGGGAAACAAACGCTAGCTTGCCTTACAAGAAACAAGCTCTGCTTTTGAGAAAAGGGCACACTTCTACTCTACTGTGTTTCCTATAGGGCCAGAACAATGAGCTTGCTCAGACCAAAAGAACTGTGCTTCCTACACACACGGGCCATATCTAGTTCAACTCTGCTTAGGAAACTGACGAGAACAGTAGCTCCTCTTCAGTCCAATACACTGTACTTGCTGGGAACAGACGCGAGTGCTATTTGCACTGTGTACAGCAATGGGAGCACAATAGTGATTCTTTTACCAAAAAACAACTCTTGCTCGTATGACCAGAAACTGCATGTGATTCAAATCCATTTAGGACGGGGAAACAAACGCCAGCTCGCCTTACAAGAAACACACTCTGTTTTGAGAAAAGAGTACTCTTCTACTCTACTGTGTTTCCTATAGGGCCAGAACAGTGAGCTTGCTCAGAACAGAAGAAGTATGCTTCATACACACACCGGCCATATCTAGTTCAACTCTGCTTAGGAACCTGACAAGAACAGTAGATCCTCTTCAGTCCAATACACTGTACATGCTAGGAACAAATGCCAGTGCTATTTGCGCTGTGTATGACAATGGGAGCCCAATAGTGACTTTCCTTACCAGAATACAACTCTTGCTCGTAGGACCAGAAACTGCATGAGATTCAACTCCGTTTCTGACTGGGAAACAAACAATAGCCAACCTTACAAGAAACACACTCTGCTTTTGAGAAAAGAGCACTCTTCTTCTCTACTATGTGTCCTAAGTGTTCCGAACAGTGAGCTTGCTCAGAACAAAAGAACTGTGCTTCCTACGCACACGGGCCATATCTAGTTCAACTCTGCTTAGGAAACTGTCAAGAACAGTAGCTCCTCTTCAGTCCAATACACTGTGCTTGCTGGGAACAGACGCAAGTGCTATTTGCACTGTGTATGTCAATGGGAGCGCAATAGTGACTTTCCTTACCAGAAAACAACTCTTCCTCGTAGGACCAAAAACTGCTTGTGATTCAACTCCATTTAGGACTAGGAAACAAACGCTAGCTCGCCTTACAAGAAACACACTCTGCTTTTGAGAAAAGAGCTGTCTTCTACTCTACTGTGTTTCCTATAGGGCCAGTACAGTGAGCTTGCTCAGAACAAAAGAACTGTGTTTCCTACACAAATGGCTATATCCAGTTCAATTCTGCTTAGGAAACTGACAAGAACAGTAGCTCCTCTTCAGTCTAATACACTGTACTTGCTGGGAACAGACGCGAGTGCTATTTGCACTGGGTATGGCAATGGGAGCGCAATAGTGACTTTCCTTACCAGAAAACAACTCTTGCTTGTAGGAACTGAAACTGCATGTGATTCAACTCCATTTAGTACTGGGAAACAAACGCTAGCTCGCCTTACAAGAAACACACTCTGCTTTTGAGGAAAGAGCACTCTTCTACTCTACTGTGTTTCCTATAGGCCAGAACAGTGAGCTTGCTCAGAACAAAGAACTGTGCTTCCTACACACATGGGCCATATCTAGTTCAACTCTGCTTAGGAAACTGACAAGAACAGTAGCTCCTCTTCAGTCCAATACACTGTACTTGCTGGGAACAGACGCGAGTGCTATTTGCACTGTGTATGGCAATGGGAGCGCAATAGTGACTTTCCTTACCAAAAAACAACTCTTGCTCGTAGGACCTGAAACTGCATGTGATTCAACTCCATTTAGGACTGGGAAACAAACGCTAGCTCGCCTTACAAAAAACACACTCTGCTTTTGAGGAAAGAGCACTCTTCTACTCTACTGTGTTTCCTATAGGGCCAGAACAGTGAGCTTGCTGAGTAAAAAAGAACTGTGCTTCCTACACACATGGGCCATATCTAGTTCAACTCTGCTTAGGAAACTGACAAAAACAGTATCTCCTCTTCAGTCAAATACACTGTACTTGCTGGGAACAGACGCGAGGGCTATTTGCACTATGTATGGCAATGGGAGCACTATAGTGACTCTTCTTACCAGAAAACAACTCTTGCTCGTAGGACCAGAATCTGCATGTGATTCAACTCCATTTAGGATTGGGAAACAAACGCTAGCTCGCCTTAATAGAAGCATACTATGCTTTTGAGAAAAGTGCACTCTTCTACCCTACTGTGTTTCCTATGGGGTTCGAACAGTGAGGTTGCTAAGAACAAAAGAACTGTGCTTCCTACACACACGGGCCATATCTAGTTCAACTCTGCTTAGGAAACTGACAAGAACTGTAGCTCCTCTTCAGACCAATACACTGTACTTGCTGGAAACATACGCGAGTGCTATTTGTACTGTGTATGGCAATGGGAGCGCAATAGTGACTCTTCTTACCAGAAAACAACTCATGCTCTTAGGACCAGAAACTGCATGTGATTCAACTCCATTTAGGACTGAGAAACAAATGCCAGCTCGCCTTACAAGAAACACAGTCTGCTTTTGAGAATAGGGCACACATCTCCTCTACTGTGTTTCCTGTGGGTTCCAAACATTGAACTTGCTCAGAACAAAAGAACTGTGCTTCCTACACATGGGTCATATCTAGTTCAACTCTGCTTAGAAAACTGACAAGAACAGTAGCTCCTCTTCAGACCAATATACTGTACTTGCTGGAAACAGACACGAGTGCTATTTGTACTGTGTATGGCAATGGGAGCACAATAGTGACTTTCCTTACCAGAAAACAACTCTTGCTTGTAGGACCAAAAACTGCATGTGATTCAACTCCATTTAGAACTTGGAAACAAACGCTAGCTCGCCTTACAAGAAACACACTCTGCTTTTGAGAAAACAGCACTCTTCTCCTCTACTGTGTTTCCTATAGCGCCAGAACAGTGAGCTTGCTCAGAACAAAAGAACTGTGCTTCCTACACATGGCCATATCTAGTTCAATTTTGCTTAGGAAACTGACAAGAACAGTAGATCCTCTTCAGTCTAATACACTGTACTTGCTGGGAACATACGCCAGTGCTATTTACATTGTGTATGACAATGGGAGCACAATAGTGACTCTTCTTACCACAAAACAATTCTTGCTCGTAGGACCAGAAACTGGATGTGATTCAACTACATTTAGGACTGGGAAACAAACGCTAGCTCGACTTACAAGAAACACACTCTGCTTTTGAGGAAAGAGCACTCTTCTACTCTACTGTGTTTCCTATAGGGCCAGAACAGTGAGCTTGCTGAGTACAAAAGAACTGTGCTTCCTACACACATGGGCCATATCTAGTTCAACTCTGCTTAGGAACCTGACAAGAACAGTAGATCCTCTTCAGTCCAATACACTGTACATGCTGGGAACAGAAGCCAGTGCTATTTGCGCTGTGTATGACAATGGGAGCGCAATAGTGACTCTTCTTACCAGAAAACAACTCTTGCTTGTAGGACCAGAAACTGCATGTGATTCAACTCCATTTAGGACTGGGAAACAAACGCTAGCTCGCCTTACAAGAAACACACTCTGCTTTTGAGAAAAGAGCACTCTTCTACTCTACTGTGTTTCCTATAGGGCCAGAACAGTGAGCTTGCTCAGAACAAAAGAACTGTGCTTCCTACACACACGAGCCATATCTAGTTCAACTCTGCTTAGGAAACTGACGAGAACAGTAGCTCCTCTTCAGTCCAATACACTGTACTTGCTGGGCACATACGCGAGTGCCTTTTGCACTGTGTACAGCAATGGGAGCGCAATAGTTACTCTTCTTACCAGAAAACAACTCTTGTTTGTAGGACCAGAAAGTGAATGTCATTCAACTCCATTTAGGACTGGGAAACAAACGCTAGCTCACCATACAAGAAACACACTCTTCTTCTTGAGTAAAGTATACTCTTCAACTCTACTGTGATTTCTATCGGGTCTGAACTGTGAGGTTGCTGAGAACAAAAAAACTGTGCTTCCTACACACTCGTGCCATATCTAATTCAACTCTTCTTAGGATCCTGACAAGAACAGTAGATCCTCTTCAGTCTAATACACTGTACATGCTGGGTACAGAAGCCAGGGCTATTTGCCCTCTGTATGACAATGGGAGCGCAATAGTTACTCTTATTACCAGAAAAAACTCTTGCTCGTAGGACCAGAAACTGCATGTGATTCAATTCCATTTAGGACTGGGAAACAAACGTTAGCTCGCCCTACAAGAAACACACTGTGCTTTTGAGAAAAGAGCACTCTTTTACTCTACTGTGTTTTCCATGGTGTCCGAACAGTGAGCTTGCTGAGAACGAAAGAACTGTGCTTCCTACACACACGGGCCATATCTAGTTCAACTCTGCTTAGGAAACTGACAAGAACAGTAGCCTCTCTTCAGTCCAATACACTGTACTTGTTGGAAACAGACGCGAGTGCTATTTGCACTGTGTATGGCAAAGGGAGCGCAATAGTGACTCTTCTTACCAGAAAACAACTCTTGCTTGTAGGACCAGAAACTGCATGTGTATTTCAACTCCATTTAGGACTGGGAAACAAATGCTAGCTCGCCTTACAAGAAACACACTCTGCTTTTGAGAATAATGCACTCTTTTAGTCTACTGTGTTTCCTATGGAGTTCGAACAGTGAGCTTGCTCAGAACAAAAGAACTGTGCTTCCTACACACACGGGCCATATCTTTCAACTCTGCTTAGGAAACTGACAAGAACAGTAGATCCTCTTCAGTCCAATACACTGTACTTGCTGGGAACAGACGCCAATGCTATTTGCATTGTGTATGACAATGGGAGCACAATAGTGACTCTTCTTACCACAAAACAATTCTTGCTCGTAGGACCAGAAACTGCATGTGATTCAACTCCATTTAGGACTGGGAAACAAACGCTAGCTCGACTTAGAAGAAACACACTCTGCTTTTGAGAAAAGAGCCCTTTTCTACTCTACTGTGTTTCCTAAAGGGCCAGAACAGTGCGCTTGCTCAGAACAAAAGAACTGTGCTTCCTACACACACGGGCCATATCTAGTTCAATTCTCCTTAGGAAACTGACAAGAACAGTAGATCCTCTTCAGTCCAATACACTGTGCTTACTGGGAACAGACGCCAGTGCCATTTGCCCTGTGTAAGACAATGGGAGCACAATAGTGACTCTTCTTACCACAAAACAACTCTTGCCCGTAGGAACAGAAACTGCATGTGATTCAACTTCATTTAGGATTGGGAAACAAACGCTAGCTCGCCTTACAAGAAACACACTCTGCTTTTGAGAATAGGGCACACATCTACTCTACTGTGTTTCCTATGGTGTCCAAACAGTGAGCTTGCTCAGAACAAAAGAACTGTGCTTCCTACACACACGGGTCATATTTAGTTCAACTCTGCTTAGGAAACTGAGAAGAACAGTAGATCCTCTTCAGTCCAATACGCTGTACTTGCTGGGAAAAGATGCGAGAGCTATTTGCACTGTGTATGGCAATGGGAGCACAATAGTGACTTTCCTTACCAGAAAACAACTCTTGCTCGTAGGACCTGAAACTGCATGTGATTCAACTCCATTTATGACTGGGAAACAAACGGTAGCTCGCCTTACCAGAAACACACTCTGCTTTTGAGGAAAGAGCACACTTCTACTCTACTGTGTTTCCTATAGGGCCAGAACAGTGATCTTGCTGAGTACAAAAGAACTGTGCTTCCTACACACATGGGCCATATCTAGCTCAACACTGCTTTGAACATGACAAGAACAGTAGCTCCTCTTCAGTCCAATACACTGTACATGCTGGGAACAGAAGCCAGTGCTATTTGCGCTGTGTATGAAAATGGGAGCGCAATAGTGACTCTTCTTACCAGAAAACAACTCTTGCTTTTAGGACCAGAAACTGCATGTGATTCAACTCCATTTAGGACTGGGAAACAAACGCTAGCTCGCCTTACAAGAAACACACTCTGCTTTTGAGAATAGGGCACAGATCTACTCTACTGTGTTTCCTATGGGGTTCAAACAGTGAGCTTGCTCAGAAAAAAGAACTGTGCTTCCTACACACACGGGTCATATCTAGTTCAACTCTGCTTAGGAAACTGACAAGAACAGTAGCTCCTCTTCAGTCCAATACACTGTACTTGCTGGGAACAGACACCAGTGCTATTTGCACTGTGTATGGCAATGGGAGCGCAAAAGTGACTTTCCTTATCAGAAAACAACTCTTGCTCGTAGTACCAAAAACTGCTTTTGATTCAACTCCATTTAGGACTGGGAAACAAACGCTAGCTCGCCTTACAAGAAACACACTCTGCTTTTGAGAAAAGAGCACTCTTCTACTCTACTGTGTTTCCTATGGGGTCCGAACAGTGAGCTTGCTCAGAACAAAAGAACTGTGCTTCCTACACACACGGTCCATATCTTTCAACTCTGCTTAGGAAACTGACGAGAACAGTAGCTCCTCTTCAGTCCAATACACTGTACTTACTGGGAACAGACGGCAGTGCATTTGCACTGTGTATGGCAATGGGAGCGCAATAGTGACTTTCCTTACCAGAAAACAACTCTTGCTCGTAGGACCAGAAACTGCATGTGATTCAACTACATTTAGGACTGGGAAAGAAACGCTAGCTCGACTTACAAGAAACACACTCTGCCTTTGAGGAAAGAGCACTCTTCTACTCTACTGTGTTTCCTATAGGGCCAGAACAGTGAGCTTGCTGAGTACAAAAGAACTGTGCTTCCTACACACATGGGCCATATCTAGTTCAACTCTGCTTAGGAACCAGACAAGAACAGTAGATCCTCTTCAGTCCAATACACTGTACATGCTGGGAACAGAAGCCAGTGCTATTTGCGCTGTGTATGACAATGGGAGCGCAATAGTGACTCTTCTTACCAGAAAACAACTCTTGCTTGTAGGACCAGAAACTGCATGTGATTCAACTCCATTTAGGACTGGGAAACAAACGCTAGCTCGCCTTACAAGAAACACACTCTGCTTTTGAGAAAAGAGCACTCTTCTACTCTACTGTGTTTCCTATAGGGCCAGAACAGTGAGCTTGCTCAGAACAAAAGAACTGTGCATCCTACACACACGGGCCATATCTAGTTCAACTCTGCTTAGGAAACAGACGAGAACAGTAGCTCCTCTTCAGTCCAATACACTGTACTTGCTGGGCACATACGCGAGTGCTATTTGCACTGTGTACAGCAATGGGAGCGCAATAGTTACCCTTCTTACCAGAAAACAACTCTTGTTTGTAGGACCAGAAAGTGAATGTCATTCAACTCCATTTAGGACTGGGAAACAAACGCTAGCTCACCATACAAGAAACACACTCTTCTTCTTGAGTAAAGTACACTCTTCAACTCTACTGTGATTTCTATCGGGTCTGAACTGTGAGGTTGCTGAGAACAAAAAAACTGTGCTTCCTACACACTCGTGCCATATCTAATTCAACTCTTCTTAGGATCCTGACAAGAACAGTAGATCCTCTTCAGTCTAATACACTGTACATGCTGGGTACAGAAGCCAGGGCTATTTGCCCTCTGTATGACAATGGGAGCGCAATAGTTACTCTTATTACCAGAAAAAACTCTTGCTCGTAGGACCAGAAACTGCATGTGATTCAATTCCATTTAGGACTGGGAAACAAACGCTAGCTCGCCCTACAAGAAACACACTCTGCTTTTGAGAAAAGAGCACTCTTTTATTCTACTGTGTTTTCTATGTTGTCCGGACAGTGAGCTTGCTGAGAACGAAAGAACTGTGCTTCCTACACACACGGGCCATATCTCGTTCAACTCTGCTTAGGAAACTGACAAGAACAGTAGCTCCTCTTCAGTCCAATACACTGTACTTGTTGGGAACAGACGCGAGTGCTATTTGCACTGTGTATGGCAAAGGGAGCGCAATAGTGACTCTTCTTACCAGAAAACAACTCTTGCTTGTAGGACCAGAAACTGCATGTGTATTTCAACTCCATTTAGGACTGGGAAAAAAATGCTAGCTCGCCTTACAAGAAACACACTCTGCTTTTGAGAAAAGAGCACTCTTCTACTCTACTGTGTTTCCTATGGGGTTCAAACAGTGAGCTTGCTGAGTACAAAAGAACTGTGCTTCCTACACACACGGGCCATATCTAGTTCAACTCTGCTTAGGAAACTGACAAGAACAGTAGATCCTCTTCAGTCCAATACACTGTACTTGCTGGGAACAGACGCCAGTGCTATTTGCATTGTGTATGACAATGGGAGCGCAATAGTAACTCTTCTTACCACAAAACAATTCTTGCTCGTAGGACCAGAAACTGCATGTGATTCAACTCCATTTAGGACTGGGAAACAAATGCTAGCTAGACTTAGAAGAAACACACTCTGCTTTTGAGAAAAGAGCCCTTTTCTACTCTACTGTGTTTCCTATAGGGCCAGAACAGTGAGCTTGCTCAGAACAAAAGAACTGTGCTTCCTACACACACGGGCCATATCTAGTTCAATTCTCCTTAGGAAACTGACAAGAACAGTAGATCCTCTTCAGTCCAATACACTGTGCTTACTGGGAACAGACGCCAGTGCCATTTGCCCTGTGTAAGACAATGGGAGCACAATAGTGACTCTTCTTACCACAAAACAACTCTTGCCCGTAGGAACAGAAACTGCATGTGATTCAACTCCATTTAGGATTGGGAAACAAACGCTAGCTCGCCTTACAAGAAACACACTCTGCTTTTGAGAATAGGGCACACATCTACTCTACTGTGTTTCCTATGGGGTCCAAACAGTGAGCTTGCTCAGAACAAAAGAACTGTGCTTCCTACACACACGGGTCATATTTAATTCAACTCTGCTTAGGAAACTGAGAAGAACAGTAGATCCTCTTCAGTCCAATACACTGTACTTGCTGGGAAAAGATGCGAGAGCTATTTGCACTGTGTATGGCAATGGGAGCACAATAGTGACTTTCCTTACCAGAAAACAACTCTTGCTCGTAGGACTTGAAACTGCATGTGATTCAACTCCATTTAGGACTGGGAAACAAACGGTAGCTCGCCTTACAAGAAACACACTCTGCTTTTGAGGAAAGAGCACACTTCTACTCTACTGTGTTTCCTATAGGGCCAGAACAGTGATCTTGCTGAGTACAAAAGAACTGTGCTTCCTACACACATGGGCCATATCTAGCTCAACACTGCTTTGAACCTGACAAGAACAGAGCTCTTCTTCAGTCCAATACACTGTACTTACTGGGAACAGACGGCAGTGCATTTGCACTGTGTATGGCAATGGGAGCGCAATAGTGACTTTCCTTACCAGAAAACAACTCTTGCTCGTAGGACCAGAAACTGCATGTGATTCAACTACATTTAGGACTGGGAAAGAAACGCTAGCTCGACTTACAAGAAACACACTCTGCCTTTGAGGAAAGAGCACTCTTCTACTCTACTGTGTTTCCTATAGGGCCAGAACAGTGAGCTTGCTGAGTACAAAAGAACTGTGCTTCCTACACACATGGGCCATATCTAGTTCAACTCTGCTTAGGAACCAGACAAGAACAGTAGATCCTCTTCAGTCCAATACACTGTACATGCTGGGAACAGAAGCCAGTGCTATTTGCGCTGTGTATGACAATGGGAGCGCAATAGTGACTCTTCTTACCAGAAAACAACTCTTGCTTGTAGGACCAGAAACTGCATGTGATTCAACTCCATTTAGGACTGGGAAACAAACGCTAGCTCGCCTTACAAGAAACACACTCTGCTTTTGAGAAAAGAGCACTCTTCTACTCTACTGTGTTTCCTATAGGGCCAGAACAGTGAGCTTGCTCAGAACAAAAGAACTGTGCATCCTACACACACGGGCCATATCTAGTTCAACTCTGCTTAGGAAACAGACGAGAACAGTAGCTCCTCTTCAGTCCAATACACTGTACTTGCTGGGCACATACGCGAGTGCTATTTGCACTGTGTACAGCAATGGGAGCGCAATAGTTACCCTTCTTACCAGAAAACAACTCTTGTTTGTAGGACCAGAAAGTGAATGTCATTCAACTCCATTTAGGACTGGGAAACAAACGCTAGCTCACCATACAAGAAACACACTCTTCTTCTTGAGTAAAGTACACTCTTCAACTCTACTGTGATTTCTATCGGGTCTGAACTGTGAGGTTGCTGAGAACAAAAAAACTGTGCTTCCTACACACTCGTGCCATATCTAATTCAACTCTTCTTAGGATCCTGACAAGAACAGTAGATCCTCTTCAGTCTAATACACTGTACATGCTGGGTACAGAAGCCAGGGCTATTTGCCCTCTGTATGACAATGGGAGCGCAATAGTTACTCTTATTACCAGAAAAAACTCTTGCTCGTAGGACCAGAAACTGCATGTGATTCAATTCCATTTAGGACTGGGAAACAAACGCTAGCTCGCCCTACAAGAAACACACTCTGCTTTTGAGAAAAGAGCACTCTTTTATTCTACTGTGTTTTCTATGTTGTCCGGACAGTGAGCTTGCTGAGAACGAAAGAACTGTGCTTCCTACACACACGGGCCATATCTCGTTCAACTCTGCTTAGGAAACTGACAAGAACAGTAGCTCCTCTTCAGTCCAATACACTGTACTTGTTGGGAACAGACGCGAGTGCTATTTGCACTGTGTATGGCAAAGGGAGCGCAATAGTGACTCTTCTTACCAGAAAACAACTCTTGCTTGTAGGACCAGAAACTGCATGTGTATTTCAACTCCATTTAGGACTGGGAAAAAAATGCTAGCTCGCCTTACAAGAAACACACTCTGCTTTTGAGAAAAGAGCACTCTTCTACTCTACTGTGTTTCCTATGGGGTTCAAACAGTGAGCTTGCTGAGTACAAAAGAACTGTGCTTCCTACACACACGGGCCATATCTAGTTCAACTCTGCTTAGGAAACTGACAAGAACAGTAGATCCTCTTCAGTCCAATACACTGTACTTGCTGGGAACAGACGCCAGTGCTATTTGCATTGTGTATGACAATGGGAGCGCAATAGTAACTCTTCTTACCACAAAACAATTCTTGCTCGTAGGACCAGAAACTGCATGTGATTCAACTCCATTTAGGACTGGGAAACAAATGCTAGCTAGACTTAGAAGAAACACACTCTGCTTTTGAGAAAAGAGCCCTTTTCTACTCTACTGTGTTTCCTATAGGGCCAGAACAGTGAGCTTGCTCAGAACAAAAGAACTGTGCTTCCTACACACACGGGCCATATCTAGTTCAATTCTCCTTAGGAAACTGACAAGAACAGTAGATCCTCTTCAGTCCAATACACTGTGCTTACTGGGAACAGACGCCAGTGCCATTTGCCCTGTGTAAGACAATGGGAGCACAATAGTGACTCTTCTTACCACAAAACAACTCTTGCCCGTAGGAACAGAAACTGCATGTGATTCAACTCCATTTAGGATTGGGAAACAAACGCTAGCTCGCCTTACAAGAAACACACTCTGCTTTTGAGAATAGGGCACACATCTACTCTACTGTGTTTCCTATGGGGTCCAAACAGTGAGCTTGCTCAGAACAAAAGAACTGTGCTTCCTACACACACGGGTCATATTTAATTCAACTCTGCTTAGGAAACTGAGAAGAACAGTAGATCCTCTTCAGTCCAATACACTGTACTTGCTGGGAAAAGATGCGAGAGCTATTTGCACTGTGTATGGCAATGGGAGCACAATAGTGACTTTCCTTACCAGAAAACAACTCTTGCTCGTAGGACTTGAAACTGCATGTGATTCAACTCCATTTAGGACTGGGAAACAAACGGTAGCTCGCCTTACAAGAAACACACTCTGCTTTTGAGGAAAGAGCACACTTCTACTCTACTGTGTTTCCTATAGGGCCAGAACAGTGATCTTGCTGAGTACAAAAGAACTGTGCTTCCTACACACATGGGCCATATCTAGCTCAACACTGCTTTGAACCTGACAAGAACAGAGCTCTTCTTCAGTCCAATACACTGTACATGCTGGGAACAGAAGCCAGTGCTATTTGCGCTGTGTATGACAATGGGAGCGCAATAGTGACTCTTCTTACCAGAAAACAACTCTTGCTTTTAGGACCAGAAACTGCATGTGATTCAACTCCATTTAGGACTGGGAAACAAACGCTAGCTCGCCTTACAAGAAACACACTCTTCTTCTTGAGTAAAGTACACTCTTCAATTCTACTGTGATTTCTATGGGGTCCGAACTGTGAGCTTGCTGAGAACAAAAGAACGGTGCTTCCTACACACTCGTGCCATATCTAATTCAACTCTGCTTAGGAAAATGACAAGAACATTAGCTCCTCTTCAGCCCAATACACTGTACTTGCTGGGAACAGATGCGAGGGCTATTTGCACTGTGTATGGCAATGGGAGCGCAATAGTGACTTTCCTTACCAAAAAACAACTCTTGCGTGTAGGACCAAAGACTGCATGTGATTCAACTCCATTTAGAACTTGGAAACAAACACTAGCTCGCCTTACATGAAACACACTCTGCTTTTGAGAAAACAGCACTCTTCTACTCTACTGTGTTTCCTATAGGGCCAGAACAGTGAGCTTGCTCAGAACAAAAGAACTGTGCTTCCTACACACACGGCCATATCTAGTTCAACTCTGATTAGGAACCTGACAAGAACAGTAGATCCTCTTCAGTCCAATACACTGTACATGCTGGGAACAGAAGCCAGTGCTATTTGCCCTGTGTATGACAATGGGAGCACAATAGTGACTCTTCTTACCAGAAAACAACTCTTGCTGGTAGAACCAGAAACTGCATGTGATTCAACTCCATTTAGGACTGG
This sequence comes from Peromyscus eremicus, assembly GCF_949786415.1. Classification (NCBI taxonomy): domain Eukaryota; kingdom Metazoa; phylum Chordata; class Mammalia; order Rodentia; family Cricetidae; genus Peromyscus; species Peromyscus eremicus. The sequence goes on along the minus strand of NW_026734569.1, from coordinate 169,991 downwards.
GAAACAAACTCTAGCTCGCCTTACAAGAAACACACTCTGCTTTAGAGAAAAGAGCACTCTTCTACTCTACTGTGTTTCCTATAGGGCCAGAACAGTGAGCTTGCTCAGAACAAAAGAACTGTGCTTCCTACACACACGGGCCATATCTAGTTCAATTCTCCTTAGGAAACTGACAAGAACAGTAGATCCTCTTCAGTCCAATACACTGTACTTACTGGAAACAGACGCCAGTGCTATTTGCCCTGTGTATGACAATGGGAGCGCAATAGTGACTCTTCTTACCAGAAAACAACTCTTGCTTTTAGGACCAGAAACTGCATGTGATTCAACTCCATTTAGGACTGGGAAACAAACGCTAGCTCGCCTTACAAGAAACACACTCTGCTTTTGAGGAAAGAGCACACTTCTACTCTACTGTGTTTCCTATAGGGCCAGAACAGTGATCTTGCTGAGTACAAAAGAACTGTGCTTCCTACACACATGGGCCATATCTAGCTCAACACTGCTTTGAACCTGACAAGAACAGTAGCTCCTCTTCAGTCCAATACACTGTACATGCTGGGAACAGAAGCCAGTGCTATTTGCGCTGTGTATGAAAATGGGAGCGCAATAGTGACTCTTCTTACCAGAAAACAACTCTTGCTTGTAGGACCAGAAACTGCATGTGATTCAACTCCATTTAGGACTGGGAAACAAACGCTAGCTCGCCTTACAAGAAACACACTCTGCTTTTGAGAATAGGGCACACATCTACTCTACTGTGTTTCCTATGGGGTTCAAACAGTGAGCTTGCTCAGAAAAAAGAACTGTGCTTCCTACACACACGGGTCATATCTAGTTCAACTCTGCTTACGAAACTGACAAGAACAGTAGCTCCTCTTCAGTCCAATACACTGTACTTGCTGGCAACAGACACCAGTGCTATTTGCACTGTGTATGGCAATGGGAGCGCAAAAGTGACTTTCCTTATCAGAAAACAACTCTTGCTCGTAATACCTGAAACTGCATGTGATTCAACTCCATTTAGGACTGGGAAACAAACGCTAGCTCGCCTTACAAGAAACACACTCTGCTTTTGAGGAAAGAGCACTCTTCTACTCTACTGTGTTTCCTATAGGGCCAGAACAGTGAGCTTGCTCAGAACAAAAGAACTGTGCTTCCTACACACACGGCCATATCTAGTTCAACTCTGCTTAGGAACCTGACAAGAACAGTAGATCCTCTTCAGTCCAATACACTGTACATGCTGGGAACAGACGCCAGTGCTATTTGTCCTGTGTTTGACAATGGGAGCACAATAGTGACGCTTCTAACCAGAAAACAACTCTTGCTGGTAGGACCAGAAACTGCATGTGATTCAACTCCATTTAGGACTGGGAAACAAACTATAGTTCGCCTTACAAGAAACACACTCTGCTTTACAGAAAAGAGCACTCTTCTACTCTACTGTGTTTCCTATAGGGCAAGAACAGTGAGCTTGCTCAGAACAAAAGAACTGTGCTTCCTACACACACGGGCCATATCTAGTTCAACTCTTCTTAGGAAACTGATGAGAACAGTAGCTCCTCTTCAGTCCAATACACTGTACTTACTGGGAACAGACGTGAGTGCTATTTGCACTCTGTATGGCAATGGGAGCGCAATAGTGACTCTTCTTATCCACAAAACAACTCTTGCTCGTAGGACCAAAAACTGCATGTGATTCAACTCCATTTAGGACTGGGAAACAAACGCTAGGTCACCTTACAAGAAACACACTCTGCTATTGTGAAAAGAGCACTCTTCTACTCTACTGTGTTTCCTATGGGGTTCGAACAGTGAGCTTGCTCAGAACAAAAGAACTGTGCTTCCTAAATACACAGGCCATATCTAGTTCAACTCTGCTTAGGAAACTGACAAGAAGAGTACCTCCTCTTCAGTCCAATACACTGTACTTGCTGGGAACAGACGCGAGTGCTATTTGTACAGTGTATGGCAATGGGAGTGCAATAGTGACTCTTCTTTACCAGAAAACAACTCTTGCTCGTAGTACCAAAAACTGCTTTTGATTCAACTCCATTTAGGACTGGGAAACAAACGCTAGCTCGCCTTACAAGAAACACACTCTGCTTTTGAGAAAAGAGCACTCTTCTACTCTACTGTGTTTCCTATGGGGTCCGAACAGTGAGCTTGCTCAGAACAAAAGAACTGTGCTTCCTACACACACGGTCCATATCTTTCAACTCTGCTTAGGAAACTGACGAGAACAGTAGCTCCTCTTCAGTCCAATACACTGTACTTACTGGGAACAGACGGCAGTGCTATGTGCACTGTGTATGGCAAGGGGAGCGCAATAGTGACTTTCCTTACCAGAAAACAACTCTTGCTCGTAGGACCAGAAACTGCATGTGATTCAACTACATTTAGGACTGGGAAAGAAACGCTAGCTCGACTTACAAGAAACACAGTCTGCTTTTGAGGAAAGAGCACTCTTCTACTCTACTGTGTTTCCTATAGGGCCAGAACAGTGAGCTTGCTGAGTACAAAAGAACTGTGCTTCCTACACACATGGGCCATATCTAGTTCAACTCTGCTTAGGAACCTGACAAGAACAGTAGATCCTCTTCAGTCCAATACACTGTACATGCTGGGAACAGAAGCCAATGCTATTTGCGCTGTGTATGACAATGGGAGCGCAATAGTGACTCTTCTTACCAGAAAACAACTCTTGCTTGTAGGACCAGAAACTGCATGTGATTCAACTCCATTTAGGACTGGGAAACAAACGCTAGCTCGCCTTACAAGAAACACACTCTGCTTTTGAGAAAAGAGCACTCTTCTACTCTACTGTGTTTCCTATAGGGCCAGAACAGTGAGCTTGCTCAGAACAAAAGAACTGTGCTTCCTACACACACGGGCCATATCTAGTTCAACTCTGCTTAGGAAACAGACGAGAACAGTTACTCCTCTTCAGTCCAATATACTGTACTTGCTGGGCACATACGCGAGTGCTATTTGCACTGTGTACAGCAATGGGAGCGCAATAGTTACCCTTCTTACCAGAAAACAACTCTTGTTTGTAGGACCAGAAAGTGAATGTCATTCAACTCCATTTAGGACTGGGAAACAAACGCTAGCTCACCATACAAGAAACACACTCTTCTTCTTGAGTAAAGTACACTCTTCAACTCTACTGTGATTTCTATCGGGTCTGAACTGTGAGGTTGCTGAGAACAAAAAAACTGTGCTTCCTACACACTCGTGCCATATCTAATTCAACTCTTCTTAGGATCCTGACAAGAACAGTAGATCCTCTTCAGTCTAATACACTGTACATGCTGGGTACAGAAGCCAGGGCTATTTGCCCTCTGTATGACAATGGGAGCGCAATAGTTACTCTTATTACCAGAAAAAACTCTTGCTCGTAGGACCAGAAACTGCATGTGATTCAATTCCATTTAGGACTGGGAAACAAACGCTAGCTCACCCTACAAGAAACACACTCTGTTTTTGAGAAAAGAGCACTCTTTTATTCTACTGTGTTTTCTATGGTGTCCGAACAGTGAGCTTGCTGAGAACGAAAGAACTGTGCTTCCTACACACACGGGCCATATCTCGTTCAACTCTGCTTAGGAAACTGACAAGAACAGTAGCTCCTCTTCAGTCCAATACACTGTACTTGTTGGGAACAGACGCGAGTGCTATTTGCACTGTGTAAGGCAAAGGGAGCGCAATAGTGACTCTTCTTACCAGAAAACAACTCTTGCTTGTAGGACCAGAAACTGCATGTGTATTTCAACTCCATTTAGGACTGGGAAACAAATGCTAGCTCGCCTTACAAGAAACACACTCTGCTTTTGAGAAAAGAGCACTCTTCTACTCTACTGTGTTTCCTATGGGCTTCGAACAGTGAGCTTGCTCAGAACAAAAGAACTGTGCTTCCTACACACACGGGCCATATCTAGTTCAACTCTGCTTAGGAACCTGACAAGAACAGTAGATCCTCTTCAGTCCAATACACTGTACTTGCTGGGAACAGACGCCAGTGCTATTTGCATTGTGTATGACAATGGGACCACAATAGTAACTCTTCTTACCACAAAACAATTCTTGCTCGTAGGACCAGAAACAGCATGTGATTCAACTACATTTAGGACTGGGAAACAAACGCTAGCTCGACTTAGAAGAAACACACTCTGCTTTTGAGAAAAGAGCCCTTTTCTACTCTACTGTGTTTCCTATAGGGCCAGAACAGTGAGCTTGCTCAGAACAAACGAACTGTGCTTCCTACACACACGGGCCATATCTAGTTCAATTCTCCTTATGAAACTGACAAGAACAGTAGATCCTCTTCAGTCCAATACACTGTGCTTACTGGGAACAGACGCCAGTGCCATTTGCCCTGTGTAAGACAATGGGAGCGCAATAGTGACTCTTCTTACCACAAAACAACTCTTGCCCGTAGGACCAGAAACTGCATGTGATTCAACTCCATTTAGGATTGGGAAACAAACGCTAGCTCGCCTTACAAGAAACACACTCTGCTTTTGAGAATAGGGCACACATCTACTCTACTGTGTTTCCTATGGGGTCCAAACTGTGAGCTTGCTCAGAACAAAAGAACTGTGCTTGCTACATACACGGGTCTTATTTAGTTCAACTCTGCTTAGGAAACTGACAAAAACAGTAGCTCCTCTTCAGTCCAATACACTGTACTTGCTGGCAACAGACGCGAGAGCTATTTGCACTGTGTATGGCAATGGGAGCACAATAGTGACTTTCCTTACCAGAAAACAACTCTTGCTCGTAGGACCTGAAACTGCATGTGATTCAACACCATTTAGGACTGGGAAACAAACGCTAGCTCGCCTTACAAAAAACACACTCTGCTTTTGAGGAAAGAGCACACTTCTTCTCTACTGTGTTTCCTATAGGGCCAGAACAGTGAGCTTGCTGAGTACAAAAGAACTGTGCTTCCTACACACATGGGCCATATCAGGCTCAACACTGCTTTGAACCTGACAAGAACACGAGATCCTCTTCAGTCCAATACACTGTACATGCTGGGAACAGAAGCCAGTGCTATTTGCGCTGTGTATGACAATGGGAGCGCAATAGTGACTCTTCTTACCAGAAAACAACTCTTGCTTGTAGGACCAGAAACTGCATGTGATTCAACTCCATTTAGGACTGGGAAACAAACGCTAGCTCGCCTTACAAGAAACACACTCTTCTTCTTGAGTAAAGTACACTCTTCAATTCTACTGTGATTTCTATGGGGTCCTACTGTGAGCTTGCTGAGAACAAAAGAACGGTGCCTCCTACACACTCGTGCCATATCTAATTCAACTCTGCTTAGGAAAATGACAAGAACATTAGCTCCTCTTCAGCCCAATACACTGTACTTGCTGGGAACAGATGCGAGGGCTATTTGCACTGTGTATGGCAATGGGAGCGCAATAGTGACTTTCCTTACCAAAAAACAACTCTTGCGTGTAGGACCAAAGACTGCATGTGATTCAACTCCATTTAGAACTTGGAAACAAACACTAGCTCGCCTTACATGAAACACACTCTGCTTTTGAGAAAACAGCACTCTTCTACTCTACAGTGGTTCCTATAGGGCCAGAACAGTGAGCTTGCTCAGAACAAAAGAACTGTGCTTCCTACACACACGGCCATATCTAGTTCAACTCTGTTTAGGAACCTGACAAGAACAGTAGATCCTCTTCAGTCCAATACACTGTACATGCTGGGAACAGAAGCCAGTGCTATTTGCCCTGTGTATGACAATGGGAGCACAATAGTGACTCTTCTTACCAGAAAACAACTCTTGCTGGTAGGACCAGAAACTGCATGTGATTCAACTCCATTTAGGACTGGGAAACAAACTCTAGCTCGCCTTACAAGAAACACACTCTGCTTTAGAGAAAAGAGCACTCTTCTACTCTACTGTGTTTCCTATAGGGCCAGAACAGTGAGCTTGCTCAGAACAAAAGAACTGTGCTTCCTACACACACGGGCCATATCTAGTTCAATTCTCCTTAGGAAACTGACAAGAACAGTAGATCCTCTTCAGTCCAATACACTGTACTTACTGGAAACAGACGCCAGTGCTATTTGCCCTGTGTATGACAATGGGAGCGCAATAGTGACTCTTCTTACCAGAAAACAACTCTTGCTTTTAGGACCAGAAACTGCATGTGATTCAACTCCATTTAGGACTGGGAAACAAACGCTAGCTCGCCTTACAAGAAACACACTCTGCTTTTGAGAATAGGGCACACATCTACTCTACTGTGTTTCCTATGGGGTTCAAACAGTGAGCTTGCTCAGAAAAAAGAACTGTGCTTCCTACACACACGGGTCATATCTAGTTCAACTCTGCTTAGGAAACTGACAAAAACAGTAGCTCCTCTTCAGTCCAATACACTGTACTTGCTGGGAACAGACACCAGTGCTATTTGCACTGTGTATGGCAATGGGAGCGCAAAAGTGACTTTCCTTATCAGAAAACAACTCTTGCTCGTAATACCTGAAACTGCATGTGATTCAACTCCATTTAGGACTGGGAAACAAACGCTAGCTCGCCTTACAAGAAACACACTCTGCTTTTGAGGAAAGAGCACTCTTCTACTCTACTGTGTTTCCTATAGTGCCAGAACAGTGAGCTTGCTCAGAACAAAAGAACTGTGCTTCCTACACACATGGCCATATCTAGTTCAACTCTGCTTAGGAACCTGACAAGAACAGTAGATCCTCTTCAGTCCAATACACTGTACATGCTGGGAACAGACGCCAGTGCTATTTGTCCTGTGTTTGACAATGGGAGCACAATAGTGACTCTTCTTACCAGAAAACAACTCTTGCTGGTAGGACCAGAAACTGCATGTGATTCAACTCCAATTAGGACTGGGAAACAAACTATAGTTCGCCTTACAAGAAACACACTCTGCTTTAGAGAAAAGAGCACTCTTCTACTCTACTGTGTTTCCTATAGGGCAAGAACAGTGAGCTTGCTCAGAACAAAAGAACTGTGCTTCCTACACACACGGGCCATATCTAGTTCAACTCTTCTTAGGAAACTGATGAGAACAGTAGCTCCTCTTCAGTCCAATACACTGTACTTACTGGGAACAGACGTGAGTGCTATTTGCACTCTGTATGGCAATGGGAGCGCAATAGTGACTCTTCTTATCCACAAAACAACTCTTGCTCGTAGGACCAAAAACTGCATTTGATTCAACTCCAGTTAGGACTGGGAAACAAACGCTAGCTCGCCTTACAAAAACACACTCTGCTATTGTGAAAAGAGCACTCTTCTACTCTACTGTGTTTCCTATGGGGTTCGAACAGTGAGCTTGCTCAGAACAAAAGAACTGTGCTTCCTAAATACACAGGCCATATCTAGTTCAACTCTGCTTAGGAAACTGACAAGAACAGTACCTCCTCTTCAGTCCAATACACTGTACTTGCTGGGAACAGACGTGAGTGCTATTTGTACAGTGTATGGCAATGGGAGCGCAATAGTGACTTTCCTTACCAGAAAACAACTCTTGCTCGTAGGACCAGAAACTGCATGTGATTCAACTACATTTAGGACTGGGAAAGAAACGCTAACTCGACTTACAAGAAACACACTCTGCTTTTGAGGAAAGAGCACTCTTCTACTCTACTGTGTTTCCTATAGGGCCAGAACAGTGAGCTTGCTGAGTACAAAAGAACTGTGCTTCCTACACACATGGGCCATATCTAGTTCAACTCTGCTTAGGAACCTGACAAGAACAGTAGATCCTCTTCAGTCCAATACACTGTACATGCTGGGAACAGAAGCCAGTGAGATTTGCGCTGTGTATGACAGTGGGAGCGCAATAGTGACTCTTCTTACCAGAAAACAACTCTTGCTTGTAGGACCAGAAACTGCATGTGATTCAACTCCATTTAGGACTGGGAAACAAACGCTAGCTCGCCTTACAAGAAACACACTCTGCTTTTGAGAAAAGAGCACTCTTCTACTCTACTGTGTTTCCTATAGGGCCAGAACAGTGAGCTTGCTCAGAACAAAAGAACTGTGCTTCCTACACACACGAGCCATATCTAGTTCAACTCTGCTTAGGAAACTGACGAGAACAGTAGCTCCTCTTCAGTCCAATACACTGTACTTGCTGGGCACATACGCGAGTGCCTTTTGCACTGTGTACAGCAATGGGAGCGCAATAGTTACTCTTCTTACCAGAAAACAACTCTTGTTTGTAGGACCAGAAAGTGAATGTCATTCAACTCCATTTAGGACTGGGAAACAAACGCTAGCTCACCATACAAGAAACACACTCTTCTTCTTGAGTAAAGTATACTCTTCAACTCTACTGTGATTTCTATCGGGTCTGAACTGTGAGGTTGCTGAGAACAAAAAAACTGTGCTTCCTACACACTCGTGCCATATCTAATTCAACTCTTCTTAGGATCCTGACAAGAACAGTAGATCCTCTTCAGTCTAATACACTGTACATGCTGGGTACAGAAGCCAGGGCTATTTGCCCTCTGTATGACAATGGGAGCGCAATAGTTACTCTTATTACCAGAAAAAACTCTTGCTCGTAGGACCAGAAACTGCATGTGATTCAATTCCATTTAGGACTGGGAAACAAACGTTAGCTCGCCCTACAAGAAACACACTGTGCTTTTGAGAAAAGAGCACTCTTTTACTCTACTGTGTTTTCCATGGTGTCCGAACAGTGAGCTTGCTGAGAACGAAAGAACTGTGCTTCCTACACACACGGGCCATATCTAGTTCAACTCTGCTTAGGAAACTGACAAGAACAGTAGCCTCTCTTCAGTCCAATACACTGTACTTGTTGGAAACAGACGCGAGTGCTATTTGCACTGTGTATGGCAAAGGGAGCGCAATAGTGACTCTTCTTACCAGAAAACAACTCTTGCTTGTAGGACCAGAAACTGCATGTGTATTTCAACTCCATTTAGGACTGGGAAACAAATGCTAGCTCGCCTTACAAGAAACACACTCTGCTTTTGAGAAAAAGCACTCTTCTACTCTACTGTGTTTCCTATGGGCTTCGAACAGTGAGCTTGCTCAGAACAAAAGAACTGTGCTTCCTACACACACGGGCCATATCTAGTTCAACTCTTCTTAGGAACCTGACAAGAACAGTAGATCCTCTTCAGTCCAATAGACTGTACTTGCTGGGAACAGACGCCAGTGCTATTTGCATTGTGTATGACAATGGGAGCGCAATAGTAACTCTTCTTACCACAAAACAATTCTTGCTCGTAGGACCAGAAACAGCATGTGATTCAACTACATTTAGGACTGGGAAACAAACGCTAGCTCGACTTAGAAGAAACACACTCTGCTTTTGAGAAAAGAGCCCTTTTCTACTCTACTGTGTTTCCTATAGGGCCAGAACAGTGAGCTTGCTCAGAACAAAAGAACTGTGCTTCCTACAAACAAGGGCCATATCTAGTTCAATTCTCCTTAGGAAACTGACAAGAACAGTAGATCCTCTTCAGTCCAATACACTGTGCTTACTGGGAACAGACGCCAGTGCCATTTGCCCTGTGTAAGACAATGGGAGCACAATAGTGACTCTTCTTACCACAAAACAACTCTTGCCCGTAGGAACAGAAACTGCATGTGATTCAACTCCATTTAGGATTGGGAAACAAACGCTAGCTCGCCTTACAAGAAACACACTCTGCTTTTGAGAATAGGGCACACATCTACTCTACTGTGTTTCCTATGGGGTCCAAACAGTGAGCTTGCTCAGAACAAAAGAACTGTGCTTCCTACACACACGGGTCATATTTAGTTCAACTCTGCTTAGGAAACTGAGAAGAACAGTAGATCCTCTTCAGTCCAATACACTGTACTTGCTGGGAAAAGATGCGAGAGCTATTTGCACTGTGTATGGCAATGGGAGCACAATAGTGACTTTCCTTACCAGAAAACAACTCTTGCTCGTAGGACCTGAAACTGCATGTGATTCAACTCCATTTAGGACTGGGAAACAAACGGTAGCTCGCCTTACAAGAAACACACTCTGCTTTTGAGGAAAGAGCACACTTCTACTCTACTGTGTTTCCTATAGGGCCAGAACAGTGATCTTGCTGAGTACAAAAGAACTGTGCTTCCTACACACATGGGCCATATCTAGCTCAACACTGCTTTGAACCTGACAAGAACAGTAGCTCCTCTTCAGTCCAATACACTGTACATGCTGGGAACAGAAGCCAGTGCTATTTGCGCTGTGTATGAAAATGGGAGCGCAATAGTGACTCTTCTTACCAGAAAACAACTCTTGCTTTTAGGACCAGAAACTGCATGTGATTCAACTCCATTTAGGACTGGGAAACAAACGCTAGCTCGCCTTACAAGAAACACACTCTGCTTTTGAGAATAGGGCACACATCTACTCTACTGTGTTTCCTATGGGGTTCAAACAGTGAGCTTGCTCAGAAAAAAGAACTGTGCTTCCTACACACACGGGTCATATCTAGTTCAACTCTGCTTAGGAAACTGACAAGAACAGTAGCTCCTCTTCAGTCCAATACACTGTACTTGCTGGGAACAGACACCAGTGCTCTTTGCACTGTGTATGGCAATGGGAGCGCAAAAGTGACTTTCCTTATCAGAAAACAACTCTTGCTCGTAATACCTGAAACTGCATGTGATTCAACTCCATTTAGGACTGGGAAACAAACGCTAGCTCGCCTTACAAGAAACACACTCTGCTTTTGAGGAAAGAGCACTCTTCTACTCTACTGTGTTTCCTATAGGGCCAGAACAGTGAGCTTGCTCAGAACAAAAGAACTGTGCTTCCTACACACACGGCCATATCTAGTTCAACTCTGCTTAGGAACCTGACAAGAACAGTAGATCCTCTTCAGTCCAATACACTGTACATGCTGGGAACAGACGCCAGTGCTATTTGTCCTGTGTTTGACAATGGGAGCACAATAGTGACTCTTCTTACCAGAAAACAACTCTTGCTGGTAGGACCAGAAACTGCATGTGATTCAACTCCATTTAGGACTGGGAAACAAACTATAGTTCGCCTTACAAGAAACACACTCTGCTTTACAGAAAAGAGCACTCTTCTACTCTACTGTGTTTCCTATAGGGCAAGAACAGTGAGCTTGCTCAGAACAAAAGAACTGTGCTTCCTACACACACGGGCCATATCTAGTTCAACTCTTCTTAGGAAACTGATGAGAACAGTAGCTCCTCTTCAGTCCAATACACTGTACTTACTGGGAACAGACGTGAGTGCTATTTGCACTCTGTATGGCAATGGGAGCGCAATAGTGACTCTTCTTATCCACAAAACAACTCTTGCTCGTAGGACCAAAAACTGCATTTGATTCAACTCCAGTTAGGACTGGGAAACAAACGCTAGCTCGCCTTACAAAAACACACTCTGCTATTGTGAAAAGAGCACTCTTCTACTCTACTGTGTTTCCTATGGGGTTCGAACAGTGAGCTTGCTCAGAACAAAAGAACTGTGCTTCCTAAATACACAGGCCATATCTAGTTCAACTCTGCTTAGGAAACTGACAAGAACAGTACCTCCTCTTCAGTCCAATACACTGTACTTGCTGGGAACAGACGCGAGTGCTATTTGCACTGTGTATGGCAATGGGAGCGCAATAGTGTCTTTCCTTACTTGAAAGCAACTCTTGCGTGTAAGACCAAAAACTGCATGTGATTCAAGTCCATTTAGGACTGGGAAACAAACGCTAGCTCGCCTTACAAGAAACAAAATCTGGTTTTGAGGAAAGAGCACTATTCTACTCTACTGTGTTTCCTATAGGTCCAGAACAGTGATCTTGCTCAGAACAAAAGAACTGTGCTTCCTACACACACGGGCCATATCTAGTTCAACTCTGCTTAGGAAACTGACAAGAACAGTATCCTTTCTTCAGTCCAATACACTCTACTTGCTGGGAACAGACGCGAGTGCTATTTGCACTGTGTATGGCAAAGGGAGCGCAATAGTGACTCTTCTTATCAGAAAACAACTCTTGCTCTTAGGACCAGAAACTGCATGTGATTCAACTCCACTTAGGACTGGGAAACAAACGCTAGCTTGCCTTACAAGAAACACGCTCTGCTTTGAGAAAAGGGCACACTTCTACTCTACTGTGTTTTCTATGCGGTCCTAACAGTGAGCTTGCTCAGAACAAAAGAACCGTGCTTCCTACACACACCGGCCATATCTAGTTCAACTCTGCTTAGGAAACTGACAAGAACAGTAGATCCTCTTCAGTCCAATACACTGTACTTGCTGGGAACAGACGCCAGTGCTATTTGCACAGTGAATGACAATGGGAGCACAATAGTGACTCTTCTTACCAGAAAACAACTCTTGCTAGTAGGACCAGAAACTGCATGTGATTCAACTCCATTTAGGACTGGGAAACAAACACTAGCTCGCCTTACAAGAAACACATTCTGCTTTTGAGAAAAGAGCACTCTTCCACTCTACTGTGTTTCCTATAGGGCCAGAACAGTGATCTTGCTCAGAACAAAAGAACTGTGCTTCCTACACACACGGCCATATCTAGTTCAACTCTGCTTTGGAAACTGACGAGAACAGTAGCTCCTCTTCAGTCGAATACACTCTACTTGCTGGGAACAGACACCAGTGCGATTTGCACTGTGTACGGCAATGGGACCGCAATAGTGACTATTCTTACCAGAAAAAAACTCTTGCTCGTAGGACCAGAAACTCCATGTGATTCAACTCCATTTAGGACTGGGAAACAAACACTAGCTCGCCTTACAAGAAACACATTCTGCTTTTGAGTCAAAGAGCACTCTTCTACTCTACTGTGTTTCCTGTAGTGCCATAATAGTGAGCTTGCTCAGAAGAAAAGAACTGTGCTTCCTACACACGGGCCATATCTAGTTCAACTCTGCTTAGGAAACTGACAAGAACAGTTGCTCCTCTTCAGTCCAATACACTGTACTTGCTCGGAACAGATGCCAGGGCTATTTGCACTGTGAATGGCAAAGGGAGCGCAATAGTGACTCTTCTAACCAGAACACAAATCTTGCTCGTAGGACCAGAAACTGCATGTGTATTTGAACTCCATTTAGGACTGGGAAAAAAACGCTAGCTCGACTTACAAGAAACACACTATGCTTTTCAGAAAAGAGCACGCTTCTACTCTACTGTGTTTCCTATGTGGTTTGAAGAGTGAGCTTGCTCAGAACAAAAGAACTGTGCTTCCTACACACACGGGCCATACCTAGTTCAACTCTGCTTCGGAAACTGACAAGAAGAGTAGCTCCTCTTCAGTCCAATACACTGTACTTCCTGGAAACGGACACCAGTGCTATTTGTACTGTGTATGTCAATGGGAGCACAATAGTTACTCTTCTTACCAGAAAACAACTCTTGCTCGTAGGACCAGAAACTGCATGTGATTCAACTCCATTTAGGACTGGGAAACAAACTCTAGCTCGCCTTACAAGAAACACACTCTGCTTTTGAGAAAAGAGCACACTTCTACACTACTGTGTTTCCTATAGGGCCTGAACAGTGAGCTTTCTCAGAACAAAAGAACTGTGCTTCCTACACACATGGGCCATATCTAGTTCAATTCTGCTTAGTAAACTGACAAGAACAGGAGCTCCTCTTCAGTCCAATGCACTGTACTTGTTGGGAACAGACGCGAGTGCTATTTGCATTGTGTATGGCAAAGGGAGCACAATAGTGACTCTTCTTACCAGAAAACAACTCTTGCTCGTAAGACCAGAAACTGCATGTGTATTTCAACTCAATTTAGGACTGGGAAACAAATGCTAGCTCGCCTTACAACAAACACACTCTGCTTTTGAGAAAAGAGCACACTTCTACACTACTGTGTTTCCTATGAGGTTCAAACAGTGAGCTTGCTCAGAATAAAGAGACTGTGCTTACTACACACACGGGCCATATCTAGTTCAACTCTGCTTAGGAAACTGACAAGAACAGTAGCTCCTCTTCAGACCAATACACTATACTTGCGTTAAACAAACGCGAGTGCTATTTGTACTGTGTATGGCAATGGGAGCGCAATAGTGACTCTTCTTACCAGAAAACAACTCTTGCTCGAAGGACCAAAACTGCATTTGATTCAACTCCATTTAGGACTGAGAAACAAATGCTAGCTCGACTTACAAGAAACACACTCTCCTTTTGAGAAAAGAGCACTTTTCTACTCTACTGTGTTTCCTATAGGGCCAGAACAGTGAGATTGCTCAGAACAAAAGAACTGTGCTTCCTACACACACGGGCCATATCTAGTTCAATTCTCCTTAGGAAACTGACAAGAACAGTAGCTCCTCTTCAGACCAATACACTGTACTTGCTGGGAACAGACGCCAGTGCTATTTGCCCTGTGTATGACAATGGGAGCTCAATAGTGACTCTTCTTACCACAAAACAACTCTTGCTCGTAGGACCAGAAACTGCATGTGATTCAACTCCATTTAGGATTGGGAAACAAACGCTTCCTCCCCTTGCAAGAAACACATTCTGCTTTTGAGAATAGGGCACACATCTACTCTACTGTGTTTCCTATGGTGTCCAAACAGTGAGCTTGCTCAGAACAGAAGAACTGTGCTTCCTACACACACGGGTCATATCTAGTTCAACTCTGCTTAGGAAACTGACAAGAACAGTAGCTCCTCTTCAGTCCAATACACTGTATTTGCTGGGAACAGACGCGAGTGATATTTGCACTGTGTATGGCAATGGGAGTACAATAGTGACTTTCCTTACCAGAAAACAACTCTTGCTCATAGGACCTGAAATTGATGGGTTTCAACTCCATTTAGCACTGGGAAACAAACGCTAGCTCACCTTACAAGAAACACACTCTGCTTTTGAGGAAAGAGCAAGCTTCTTCTCTACTGTGTTTCCTATAGGGCCAGAACAGTGAGCTTGCTGAGTGCAAAAGAACTGTGCTTCCTAAACACATGGGCCATATCTAGTTCAACTCTGCTTAGGAACCTGACAAGAACAGTAGATCCTCTTCAGTCCAATACACTGTACATGATGGGAACAGAAGCCAGTGCTCTTTGCCCTGTGTATGACAATGGGAGCGCAATAGTGACTCTTCTTACCAGAAAACAACTCTTGCTTGTAGGACCATTAACTGCATGTGATTCAACTCCATTTAGGACTGGGATACAAACGCTAGCTTGCCTTACAAGAAACACACTCTGCTTTTGAGAAAAGAGCACTCTTCTACTCTAATGTGTTTCCTAAAGGGCCAGTACAGCGAGCTTGCTCATAAGAAAAGAACTGTGCTTCCTACACACACGGGCCATATCTAGTTCAACTCTGCTTAGGAAACTGATGAGAACAGTAGCTCCTCTTCAGTCCAATACACTGTACTTGCTGGGTACATACGCGAGTGCTATTTGCACTGTGTACAGCAAAGGGAGCGCAATAGTTACTCTTCTTACCAGAAAACAACTCTTGCTCGTAGGACCAGAAACTGAATGTCATTCAACTCCGTTTAGGACTGGGAAACAAACGCTAGCTCGCCTTACAAGAAACATACTCTTCTTTTTGAGTAAAGTGCAATCTTCAACTCTACTGTGTTTTCTATGGGGTCCGAATTGTGAGCTTGCTGAGAACAAAAGAACTGTGCTTCCTACACACTCGTGCCATATCCAATTCAACTCCGCTTAGGAAAATGACAAGAACAGTAGCTCTTCTTCAGCCCAATACACTGTACTTGCTGGGAAGAGACGCCAGTGCTATTTGCCTGTGTATGACAATGGGAGCGCAACAGTTACTCTTATTACCAGAAAAAACTCTTGCTTGTATGACCAAAAACTGCATTTGATTCAACTTCATTTAGGACTTGTAAACAAACACTAGCTCGCCTTACAAGAAACACACTCTGCTTTTGAGAAAAGAGCACTCTTCTATTCTACTGTGTTTCCTATAGGGCCAGAACAATGAGCTTGCTCAGAACAAAAGAACTGTGCTTCCTACACACACGGGCCATATCTAGTTCAATTCTGCTTAGGATACTGACAAGAACAGTAGCTCCTCTTCAGTCCAATACACTGTACTTGATGGGAACAGACGCGAGTGCTATTTGCACTGTGTATGTCAAAGGGAGCACAATAGTGACTCTTCTTACCAGAAAACAACTCTAGCTCATAGGACCAGAAACTGCATGTGTATTTGAACTCCATTTAGGACTGGGAAACAAATGCTAGCTCGCCTTACAAGAAACACACTCTGCTTTTGAGAAAAGAGCACTCTTCCACTCTACTGTGTTTCCTATGGGGTTCGAACAGTGAGCTTGCTCAGAACAAAAGAACAGTGCTTCCTAAACACACAGGCCATATCTAGTTCAACTCTTCTTAGGAAACTGACAAGAACAGTAGCTCCTCTTCAGTCCAATACACTGTACTTGATGGGAACAGACACGAGAGCTATTTGTACTGTGTATGGCAATGGGAGTGCAATAGTGACTCTTCTTTACCAGAAAACAACTCTTGCTCATAGAACCAAAAATTGCATGTGATTCAACTACATTTAGGACTGGGAAACAAACGCTAGCTCGCCTTAGAAGAAACACACTCTGCTTTTGAGAAAAGAGCACTTTTCTACTCTATTGTTTTTCCTATATGGCCAGAACAGTGAGCTTGCTCAGAACAAAAGAACTTTGCTTCCTACACACACGGGCCATATCTAGTTCAATTCTGCTTAGGAAACTGACAAGAACAGTAGATCCTCTTCAGTCCAATACACTGTACTTTCTGGGAACAGAAGCCAGTGCTATTTGCCCTGTGTATGACAATGGGAGCGCAATAGTGACTCTTCTTACCAGAAAACAACTCTAGCTCATAGGACCAGAAACTGCATGTGACTCAACTCCATTTAGGATTGGGAAACAAAAGCTAGCTTGTCTTACAAGAAACACACTCTGCTTTTGAGAATAGGGCACACATCTACTCTACTGTATTTCCTATGGGGTCCAAACAGTGTGCTTGCTCAGAACAAAAAAACTGTGCTTCCTACACACACGGGTCATATCTAGTTCAACTCTGCTTAGGAAACTGACAAGAACAGTAGCTCCTCTTCATTCCAATACACTGTACTTGCTCGGAACAGACGCGAGTGCTATTTGCACTGTATATTGCAATGGGAGCGCAATAGTGACTTTCCTTACCAGAAAACAGCTCTTGTTCCTAGGACCTTAAACTGCATGTGATTCAACTCCATTTAGGACTGGGAAAAAAAACGCCTGCTCACTTTACAAGAAACACACTCTGCTTTTGAGAAAAGAGCACTCTTTTACTCTACTGTGTTTCCTATGGGGTTCGAACAGTGAGCTTGCTCAGAACAAAAGAAATGTGCTTCCTACACACACGGTCCATATCTAGTTCAACTCTGCTTAGGAAACTGACGAGAACAGCAGCTCCTCTTCATTCCAATACACTGTACTTGCTCGGAACAGACGCGAGTGCTATTTGCACTGTATATTGCAATGGGAGCGCAATAGTGACTTTCCTTACCAGAAAACAACTCTTGCTCTTAGGACCAGAAACTGCATGTGTATTTGAACTCCATTTATGACTGGGAAACAAATGCTAGCTCGCCCAACAAGAAACACACTGTACTTGCTGGGAACAGACGTGAAGGCTATTTGCAATGTGTACGGCAATGGGAGCACAATAGTGACTCTTCTTACCAGAAAACAACTCTTGCTCTTAGGAACAGAAACTGCATTTGATTCAATCCACTTAGGACTGGGAAACAAATGCTAGCTCGCCTTACAAGAAACACGCTCTGCTTTTGAGAATAGGGCACACATCTTCTCTACTGTGTTTCCTATGGGGTCCAAACAGTGAGCTTGCTCAGAACAGAAGAACTGTGCTTCCTACACACACGGGCCATATCTAGTTCAACTCTGCTTAGGAAACTGACGAGAACAGTAGCTCCTCTTCAGTCCAATACACTGTACTTGCTGGAACAGACGCGAGTGCTATTTGTACTGTGTATGGCAATTGGAGCGCAATAGTGACTCTTCATACCAGAAAACAACTCTTGCTCCTAGGACCAGAACCTGCATGTGATTCAACTCCATTTAGGGTTGGGTAACAAACGCTAGCTCGCCTTACAAGAAACACACTCTGCTTTTGAGAATAGGGCACACATCTACACTGTGTTTCCTATAGGGCAAGAACAGTGAGCATGCTCAGAACAAAAGAACTGTGCTTCCTACACACGGGCCATATCTAGTTCAACTCTGCTTAGGAAACTGACGAGAACAGTAGCTCCTCTTCATTCCAATACACTGTACTTACTGGGAACAGACGCGAGTGCTATTTGCACTGTATACGGCAAGGGGGAACAATAGTGACTCTTCTTGCCAGAAAACAACTCTTGCTCTTAGGACCAGAAACTGCATTTGAATCAATCCACTTAGGACTGGGAAACAAACGCTAGCTCCCCTTACAAGAAACACTCTCGACTTTTGAGAATAGGGCACTATTCTACTCTACTGTGTTTCCTATAGGGCCAGAGCAGTGAGCTTGCTGAGTACAAAAGAACTGTGCTTCCTACACACACGGGCCATATCTAGTTCAACTCTGCTTAGGAACCTGACAAGAACAGTAGACCCTCTTCAGTCCAATACACTGTACATGCTGGGAACAGACGCGAGTGCTGTTTGTACTGTGTATGGCAATGGGAGCCCAATAGTGACTCTTCTTACCAGAAAACTACTCTTGCTCGTAGGACCAAAAACTGCATGTGACTCAACTCCATTTAGGACTGGGAAACAAACGCTAGCTCGCCTTACAAGAAACACACTCTGTTTTTGAGAAAAGAGCACTCTTCTACTCTACTGTGTTTCCTGTAGGGCCAGAACAGTGAGCTTGCTCAGAACAAAGAACTGTGCTTCCTACACACAGAGGCCATATCTTGTTCAATTCTGCTTAGGAAACTGACAAGAACAGCAGAACCTCTTCAGTCCAATACACTGTACATGCTGGCAACAGACACCAGTGCTATTTGCCCTGTGTGTGAAAATGGGAGTGCAATAGTGACTCTTCTTACCAGAAAACAACTCTTGCTCGTATGACCAGAAACTGCATGTGATTCAACTCCATTTAGGACTGGGAAACAAACGCTAGCTCGCCTTTCAAGAAACACACTCTGCTTTAGAGAAAAGAGCACTCTTCTACTCTACTGTGTTTCCTATAGGGCCAGAACAGTGAGTTTACTCAGAACAAAAGAACTGTACTTCCTACATACACGGGCCATATCAAGTTCAACTTGCTTAGGAAACCGAGAAGAAAAGTAGCTCTTCTTCAGTCCAATACACTGTATATGCTGAGAACAGACGCGAGTGCAATTTGCACTGTGTATGGCAATGAGAGCACAATAGTGACATTCATTACTAGAAACCAACTCTTGCTCATAGGACCAAAAACTTCATGTGATTCAACTCCATTTAGAACTGGGAAATAAATGCTAGCTCACGTTACAAGAAACACACTCTGCTTTTGAGAAAAGAGCACTATTCTACTCTACTGTGTTTCCTGTAGGGCCAGCACAGTGAACTTGCACACAACAAAAGAAGTGTGCTTCCTACACACACAGACATATCTAGTTCAATTCAGCTTAGGAAACTGACAAGAACAGTATACCCTCTTCAGTCAAATACACTGCACATGCTGGGAACAGACACCAGTGCTATTTGCCCTGTGTATGACAATGGGAGCGCAATAGTGACTCTTCTTACCAGAAAACAACTCTTGCTCGTCGGACCAGGAACTGCATGTGATTCAACTCCATTTAGGACTGGGAAACAAACACTAGCTCGCCTTACAAGAAACATACTCTGCTTTTGAGAAAAGAGCACTCATCTATTCTACTGTGTTTCCTATGGTGTCCGAAAAGTGAGCTTGCTCAGAACAAAAGAACTGTGCTTCCTACACACACGGGCCATATCTAGTTCAACTCTGCTTAGAAAACTGACAAGAACAGTAGCTGCTCTTCAGTCCAATACATTGTACTTGCTGGGAACAGAAGCCAGTGCTATTTGCCCTGTGTATGGCAATGGGAGCACAATAGTGACTCTTCTTACCAGAAAAAAACTCTTGCTCGTAGGACCAGAAACTGCATGGGATTCAACTCCATTTCTAACTGGGAAGCAAATACTAGCTTGCCTTTCAAGAAACACAATCTAATTTTGAGAAAAGAGCCCTCATCTACTCTACTGTGTTTCCTATGGTGTCCGCACAGTGTGCTTTCTCAGAACAAAAGAACTGTGCTTCCTACACACGGCCATATCTAGTTCAACTCCTCTTAGGAAAATGACAAGAACAGTAGCTCCTCTTCAGTCCAATACACTGTACTTGTTGGGAACAAACGCGAGTGCTATATGCACAATGTATGGCAATGGGAGCGCAATAGTGACTTTCCTTACCAGAAAACAACTCTTGCTCATAGGACCAGAAACTGCATGTGATTCAACTCCATTTAGGGGTGGGAAACAAATGCTAGCTCGCCTCTCAAGAAACACACTCTGCTTTTGAGAAAAGAGCACTCTTCTACTCTACTGTGTTTCCTATAGGGCCAGAACAGTGAGCTTGATCAGAACAAGAGAACTGTGCTTCCTACACACACGGCCATATCTCGTTCAATTCTTATTAGAAAACTGACAAGAACAGTATATCCTCTTCAGTCCAATACACTGTACATGCTGGGAAACGACGCCAGTGATATTTGCCCTGTGTATGACAATGGGAGCACAATAGTGACTCTTCTTACCAGAAAATATCTCTTGCTCGTAGGACCAGAAACTGCATGTGATTCAACTCCATATAAGACTGGGAAAAAAACGTAAGCTCGCCTTAAAAGAAACACACTCTGCTTTTGAGAAAAGAGCACTCTTCTACTCTACTGTGTTTCCTATAGGGCCAGAACAGTGAGCTTGATCAGAACAAGAGAACTGTGCTTCCTACACACAGGGCCATATCTAGTTCAATTCTTATTAGGAAACTGACAAGAACAGTAGATCCTCTTCAGTCAAATACACTGCACATGCTGGGAACAGGCACCAGTGCTACTTGTCCTGTGTATGACAATAGGAGCGCAATAGTGATTCTTCTTACCAGAAAACAAGTCTTGCTCGTAGGACCAGAAACTGCATGTGACACAACTCCATTTAGGACTGGGAAAGAAACGCTAGCTCGCCTTACAAGAAACACACTCTGCTTTTGAGAAAAGAGCACTCTTCTACTCTACTGTGTTTCCTATAGGGACAGAACAGTGAACTTGCTCAGAACAAAAGAACTGTGCTTCCTACAAACAGGGGCCATATCTAGTTCAACTCTGTTAGGAAACTGACAAGAACAGTAGCTCCTCTTAAGTCCAATACTCTGTACATGCAGGGAACAGACGCCAGTGCTATTTGCACTGTGTATGGCAATGGGAGCGCAATAGTGACTCTTCTTACCAGAAAACAACTCTTGCTCATAGGACCAGAAACTGCATGTGATTAAACTCCATTTAGGACTAGGAAACATACACTAGCTTGCCTTTCTAGAAACACACTCTGCTTTTGAGGAAAGAGCACTCTTCTACTCTACTGTGTTTCCTATAGGGCAAGAACAGTAAGCTTGCTGAGAACAAAAGAACTGTGCTTCCTACACACACGGGCCATATCTAGTTCAACTCTGCTTAGGAACCTGACAAGAACAGTAGCTCCTCTTCAGTCCAATAGACTGTACATGCTGGGAACAGATGCGAGTGCTATTTGCACTGTGTATGGCAATGGGAGCGCAATTGTGACTCTTCATACCACAAAACAACTCTTGCTGGTAGGACCAGAAACTGCATGAGATTCAACTCCATTTAGGACTGGGAAACAAACGCAAGCTCGCCTTACAAGAAACACACTCTGCTTTTGAGAAAAGAGCACTCTTCTACTCTACTGTGTTTTCTATAGGACCAGAACATTGAGCTTGCTCAGAACAAAAGAACTGTGCTTCCTAAACACACGGGCCATATCTAGTTCAACTCTGCTTAGGAAACTGACGAGAACAGTAGATCCTCTTCAGTCCAATACACTGTACTTGCTGGGAACAGACGCGAGTGCTATTTGCTCTGTGTACGGCAATGGATGCACAATAGTGACTCTTCTTACCAGAAAACAACTCTTGCTCCTAGGACCTGAAACTGCATTTGATTCAATCCACTTAGGGATGGGAAACAAACGCTAGCTCGCCTTACAAGAAACACGCTCTGCTTTTGAGAATAGGGCACACATCTACTCTACTGTGTTTCCTATGGGGTCCAAACAGTGAGCTTGCTCAGAACAAAAGAACTGTGCTTCCTAAACACACGGGCCATATCTAGTTCAACTCTGCTTAGGAAACTGACAGGAACAGTAGATATTCTTCAGTCCAATACACTGTACTTGCTGGGAACAGACGCCAGTGCTATTTGCACTGCGTATGAATATGGGAGCGCAATAGTGACTCTTCTTACCAGAAAACAACTCTTTCTCGTAGGACCAGAAACTGTATGGGATTCAACTCCATTTAGCACTGGGAAACAAACGCTAGCTCGCCTTACAAGAAACACACTCTGCTTTTGAGAAAAGAGCACTCTTCTACTCTACTGTGTTTCCTGTAGTGCCAAAACAGAGAGCTTGCTCAGAAAAAAAGAACTGTGCTTACTACACACACGGGCCATATCTAGTTCAACTCTGCTTAGGAAACTGACGAGAACAGTAGCTCCTCTTCAGTCCAATACACTGTACTTGCTGGGAACAGACGCGAGTGCTATTTGCACTGTGTATGGCAATTGGAGTGCAATAGTGACTCTTCTTACGAGAAAACAACTCTTGCTCGTAGGACCAAAAACTGCATTTGATTCAACTCCATTTAGGACTGGGAAACAAACCCTAGCTTGCCTTACAAGAAACACACTCTGCTTTTGAGAAAAGAGCTCTCTTCTACTCTACTGTGTTTCCTATGGGGTCCGAACAGTGAGCTTGCTGAGAAAAAAAGAACTGTGCTTCCTACACACACGGGCCATATGTAGTTCAACTCTGCTTAGGAAACTCACAAGAACAGTAGCTCCTCTTCAGTCCAATACACTGTACTTGCTGGGAACAGACGCGAGGGCTATTTGCACTGTGTACGGAAATGGGAGCGCAATAGTGACTCTTCTTTCCAGAAAACAACCCTTGCTCGTAGGACCAAAAACTGCATGTGATTTACTCCTTTTAGAACTGGGAAACAAACACTAGCTTGCCTTACAAGAAACACTTTCTGCTTTTGAGAAAAGAGCACTCTTCTACTATACAGTTTTTCCTATAGGGCCAGAACAGTGAGCTTGCTGAGAACAAAAGAACTGTGCTTCCTATACACACGGGCCATATCTAGTTCAACTCTGGTTAGGAAACTGACAAGAAGAGTAGCTCCTCTTCAGTCCAATACACTGTACTTGCTGGGAACAGACGCCAGTGCTATTTGCACTGTGTACGGCAATGGGAGCACAATAGTGACTCTTCTTACCAGAAAACAACTCTTGCTCCTAGGACCAGAAACTGCATGTGATTCAGCTCCATTTTGAACTGGGAAACAAACGCTAGCTCGCCTGACATGAAACACACTCAGTTTTTTAGAAAAGAGCACTCTTCTACTCTACAGTGTCTCCTGTAGGGCCAGAACAGTGAGCTTTCTCAGAACAAAAGAACTGTGCTTCCTAAACACACGGGCCATATCTAGTTCAACTCTGCTTAGGAAACTAACAAGAACAGTAGCTCCTCTTCAGTCCAATACACTGTACTTGCTGGGAACAGAGACGAGTGCTATTTGCACTGTGAACAGCAATGGGAGCACAATAGTGACTCTTCTTACCAGAAAACAACTCTTGCTCTTAGGACCAGAAACTGCATGTGATTCAACTCCATTTAGGACTGGGAAACAAACACTAGCTCGCCTTACTAGAAACACACTCTGCTTTTGAGGAAAGAGCACTCTTCTACTCTACTGTGTTTTCTATGGGGTCCGAACAGTGAGCTTGCTGAGAACAAAAGAACTGTGCTTCCTACACACTCACGCCATATCTAATTCAACTCTGCTTAGGAAAATGACATCAACAGTAGCTCCTCTTCAGTCCAATACACTGTACTTGCTGGGAACAGATGCGAGTGCTATTTGCACTGTGTATAGCAATGGAAGCGCAATAGTGACTTTCCTTACCAGAAAACAACTCTTGCATGTAGGACCAGAAACTGCATGTGATTCAACTCCATTTAGGACTTGGAAACAAACGCTAGCTCGCCTTAAAAGAAACACACTCTGCTTTTGAGAAAAATGCACTCTTCTACTCTACTGGGTTTCCTATAGCGCCAGAACAGTGAGCTTGCTCAGAACAAAAGAACGGTGCTTCCTACACACACGGGCCATATCTAGTTCAACTCTGCTTAGGAAACTAACAAGAACAGTAGCTCCTCTTCAGTCCAATACACTGTACTTGCTGGGAACAGACACGAGTGCTATTTGCACTGTGAACAGCAATGGGAGCACAATAGTGACTCTTCTTACGAGAAAACAACTCTTGATCGTAGGACCAGAAACTGCATGTGTATTTCAACTCCATTTAGGACTGGGAAACAAATGCTAGCTCGCCTTACAAGAAACACACTCTGCTTTTGAGAAAAGAGCACTCTTCTACTCTACTGTGTTTCCTATGGTGTTCGAACAGTGAGCTTGCTCAAAACAAAAGAACGGTGCTTCCTACACACACGGGCCATATCTAGTTCAACTCTGCTTAGGAAAATGACAAGAACATTAGCTCCTCTTCAGCCCAATACACTGTACTTGCGTTAAACAAACGCGAGTGCTATATGTACTGTGTATGGCAATGGGAGCACAGTACTGACTCTTCTTACCAGAAAACAACTCTTGCTCGTAGGACCAAAAACTGCATTTGATTCAACTCCATTTAGGACTGAGAAACAAACGCTAGCTCGCCTTAGAAGAAACACACTCTGCTTTTGAGAAAAGAGTCCTTTTCTACTCTACTGTGTTTTTTATAGGGCCAGAACAGTGAGCTTGCTCAGAACAAAAGAACTGTGCTTCCTACACACACGGGCCATATCTAGTTCAATTCTCCTTAGGAAACTGACAAGAACAGTAGATCCTCTTCAGTCCAATACACTGTACTTACTGGGAACAGACGCCAGTGCTATTTGCCCTGTGTATGACAATGGGAGCACAATAGTGACTCTTCTTACCACAAAACAACTCTTGCTCGTAGGACCAGAAACTGCATGTGATTCAACTCCATTTAGGATTGGGAAAAACGCTAGCTCGCCTTACAAGAAACACACTCTGCTTTTGAGAATAGGGCACACATCTACTCTACTGTGTTTCCTATGGGGTCCAAACAGTGAGCTTGCTCAGAACAAAAGAACTGTGCTTCCTACACACACGGGTCATATCTAGTTCAACTCATCTTAGGAAACTGACAAGAACAGTAGCTCCTCTTCAGTCCAATACACTGCACTTGCTGGGCACATACGCGAGTGCTCTTTGCACTGTGTACAGCAATGGGAGCGCAATAGTTACTCTTCTTACCAGAAAACAACTCTTGTTCATAGGACCAGAAAGTGAATGTCATTCAACTCCATTTAGGACTGGGAAACAAACGCTAGCTCACCTTACAAGAAACACACTCTTCTTCTTGAGTAAAGTACACTCTTCAACTCTACTTTGATTACTATGGGGTCCGAATTGTGAGGTTGCTGAGAACAAAAGAACTGTGCTTCCTACACACTCGCGCCATATCTAATTCAACTCTGCTTAGGAAACTCACAAGAACAGTAGCTCCTCTTCAGTCCAATACACTGTACTTGCTGGGAACAGAAGCGAGGGCTATTTGCACTGTGTACGGCAATGGGAGCGCAATAGTGACTCTTCTTACCAGAAAACAACCCTTGCTCGTAGGACCAGAAACTGCATGTGATTTACTCCATTTAGAACTGGGAAACAAACACTAGCTTGCCTTACAAGAAACACTTTCTGCTTTTGAGAAAAGAGCACTCTTCTACTCTACTGTGTTTCCTATAGCGCCAGAACAGTGAGCTTGCTCAGAACAAAAGAACTGTGCTTCCTACACATGGCCATATCTAGTTCAATTTTGCTTAGGAAACTGACAAGAACAGTAGATCCTCTTCAGTCTAATACACTGTACTTGCTGGGAACATACGCCAGTGCTATTTGCATTGTGTATGACAATGGGAGCGCAATAGTGACTCTTCTTACCACAAAACAATTCTTGCTCGTACGACCAGAAACTGCATGTGATTCAACTACATTTAGGACTGGGAAACAAATGCTAGCTCGACTTACAAGAAACACACTCTGCTTTATAGGAAAGAGCACTCTTCTACTCTACTGTGTTTCCTATAGGGCCAGAACAGTGAGCTTGCTGAGTACAAAAGAACTGTGCTTCCTACACACATGGGCCATATCTAGTTCAACTCTGCTTAGGAACCTGACAAGAACAGTAGATCCTCTTCAGTCCAATACACTGTACATGCTGGGAACAGAAGCCAGTGCTATTTGCGCTGTGTATGACAATGGGAACACAATAGTGACTCTTCTTACCAGAAAACAACTCTTGCTTGTAGGACCAGAAACTGCATGTGATTCAACTCCATTTAGGACTGGGAAACAAACGCTAGCTCGCCTTACAAGAAACACACTCTGCTTTTGAGAAAAGAGCACTCTTCTACTCTACTGTGTTTCCTATAGGGCCAGAACAGTGAGCTTGCTCAGAACAAAAGAACTGTGCTTCCTACACACACGAGCCATATCTAGTTCAACTCTGCTTAGGAAACTGACGAGAACAGTAGCTCCTCTTCAGTCCAATACACTGTACTTGCTGGGCACATACGCGAGTGCTATTTGCACTGTGTACAGCAATGGGAGCGCAATAGTTACTCTTCTTACCAGAAAACAACTCTTGTTCGTAGGACCAGAAAGTGAATGTCCTTCAACTCCATTTAGGACTGGGAAATAAACGCTAGTTCACCTTACAAGAAACACACTCTTCTTCTTGAGTAAAGTACACTCTTCAACTCTACTGTGATTTCTATGGTGTTCGAACTGTGAAGTTGCTGAGAACAAAAAAACTGTGCTTCCTACACACTCGCGCCATATCTAATTCAACTCTTCTTAGGATCCTGACAAGAACAGTAGATCCTCTTCAGTCCAATACACTGTACATGCTGGGAACAGACCCCAGGGCTATTTGCCCTCTGTATGACAATGGGAGCGCAATAGTTACTCTTATTACCAGAAAAAACTCTTGCTCGTAGGACCAGAAACTGCATGTGATTCAATTCCATTTAGGACTGGGAAACAAACGTTAGCTCGCCCCACAAGAAACACACTGTGCTTTTGAGAAAAGAGCACTCTTTTACTCTACTGTGTTTTCTATGGTGTCCGAACAGTGAGCTTGCTGAGAACGAAAGAACTGTGCTTCCTACACACACGGGCCATATCTAGTTCAACTCTGCTTAGGAAACTGACAAGAACAGTAGCTCCTCTTCAGTCCAATACACTGTACTTGTTGGGAACAGACGCGAGTGCTATTTGCACTGTGTATGGCAAAGGGAGCGCAATAGAGACTCTTCTTACCAGAAAACAACTCTTGCTTGTAGGACCAAAAACTGCATGTGTATTTCAACTCCATTTAGGACTGGGAAACAAATGCTAGCTCGCCTTACAAGAAACACACTCTGCTTTTGAGAAAAATGCACTCTTCTACTCTACTGTGTTTCCTATGGGGTTCGAACAGTGAGCTTGCTCAGAACAAAAGAACTGTGCTTCCTACACACACGGGCCATATCTAGTTCAACTCTGCTTAGGAAACTGACAAGAACAGTAGATCCTCTTCAGTCCAATACACTGTACTTGCTGGGAACAGACGCCAGTGCTATTTGCATTGTGTATGACAATGGGAGCGCAATAGTGACTCTTCTTACCACAAAACAATTCTTGCTCGTAGGACCAGAAACTGCATGTGATTCAACTCCATTTAGGACTGGGAAACAAACGCTAGCTCAACTTAGAAGAAACACACTCTGCTTTTGAGAAAAGAGCCCTTTTCTACTCTACTGTGTTTCCTAAAGGGCCAGAACAGTGCGCTTGCTCAGAACAAAAGAACTGTGCTTCCTACACACACGGGCCATATCTAGTTCAATTCTCCTTAGGAAAATGACAAGAACAGTAGATCCTCTTCAGTCCAATACACTGTGCTTACTGGGAACAGACGCCAGTGCCATTTGCCCTGTGTAAGACAATGGGAGCACAATAGTGACTCTTCTTATCACAAAACAACTCTTGCCCGTAGGAACAGAAACTGCATGTGATTCAACTCCATTTAGGATTGGGAAAGAAACGCTAGCTCGCCTTACAAGAAACACACTCTGCTTTTGAGAATAGGGCACACATCTACTCTACTGTGTTTCCTATGGGGTCCAAACAGTGAGCTTGCTCAGAACAAAAGAACTGTGCTTCCTACACACACGGGTCATATTTAGTTCAACTCTGCTTAGGAAACTGAGAAGAACAGTAGATCCTCTTCAGTCCAATACACTGTACTTGCTGGGAAAAGATGCGAGAGCTATTTGCACTGTGTATGGCAATGGGAGCACAATAGTGACTTTCCTTACCAGAAAACAACTCTTGCTCGTAGGACCTGAAACTGCATGTGATTCAACTCCATTTAGGACTGGGAAACAAACGGTAGCTCACCTTACAAGAAACACACTCTGCTTTTGAGGAAAGAGCACACTTCTACTCTACTGTGTTTCCTATAGGGCCAGAACAGTGATCTTGCTGAGTACAAAAGAACTGTGCTTCCTACACACATGGGCCATATCTAGCTCAACACTGCTTTGAACCTGACAAGAACAGTAGCTCCTCTTCAGTCCAATACACTGTACTTGCTGGGAACAGACACTAGTGCTATTTGCACTGTGTATGGCAATGGGAGCGCAAAAGTGACTTTCCTTATCAGAAAACAACTCGTGCTCGTAATACCTGAAACTGCATGTGATTCAACTCCATTTAGGACTGGGAAACAAACGCTAGCTCGCCTTACAAGAAACACACTCTGCTTTTGAGGAAAGAGCACTCTTCTACTCTACTGTGTTTCCTATAGGGCCAGAACAGTGAGCTTGCTCAGAACAAAAGAACTGTGCTTCCTACACACACGGCCATATCTAGTTCAACTCTGCTTAGGAACCTGACAAGAACAGTAGATCCTCTTCAGTCCAATACACTGTACATGCTGGGAACAGACGCCAGTGCTATTTGTCCTGTGTTTGGCAATGGGAGCACAATAGTGACTCTTCTTACCAGAAAACAACTCTTGCTGGTAGGACCAGAAACTGCATGTGATTCAACTCCATTTAGGACTGGGAAACAAACTATAGTTCGCCTTACAAGAAACACACTCTGCTTTAGAGAAAAGAGCACTCTTCTACTCTACTGTGTTTCCTATAGGGCAAGAACAGTGAGCTTGCTCAGAACAAAAGAACTGTGCTTCCTACACACACGGGCCATATCTAGTTCAACTCTTCTTAGGAAACTGATGACAACAGTAGCTCCTCTTCAGTCCAATACACTGTACTTACTGGCAACAGACGTGAGTGCTATTTGCACTCTGTATGGCAATGGGAGCGCAATAGTGACTCTTCTTATCCACAAAACAACTCTTGCTCGTAGGACCAAAAACTGCATTTGATTCAACTCCAGTTAGGACTGGGAAACAAACGCTAGCTTGCCTTACAAAAACACACTCTGCTATTGTGAAAAGAGCACTCTTCTACTCTACTGTGTTTCCTATGGGGTTCGAACAGTGAGCTTGCTCAGAACAAAAGAACTGTGCTTCCTACACACACGGTCCATATCTTTCAACTCTGCTTAGGAAACTGACGAGAACAGTAGCTCCTCTCAGTCCAATACACTGTACTTACTGGGAACAGACGGCAGTGCTATTTGCACTGTGTATGGCAATGGGAGCGCAATAGTGACTTTCCTTACCAGAGAACAACTCTTGCTCGTAGGACCAGAAACTGCATGTGATTCAACTACATTTAGGACTGGGAAAGAAACGCTAGCTCGACTTACAAGAAACACACTCTGCTTTTGAGGAAAGAGCACTCTTCTACTCTACTGTGTTTCCTATAGGGCCAGAACAGTGAGCTTGCTGAGTACAAAAGAACTGTGCTTCCTACACACATGGGTCATATCTAGTTCAACTCTCCTTAGGAACCTGACAAGAACAGTAGATCCTCTTCAGTCCAATACACTGTACATGCTGGGAACAGAAGCCAGTGCTATTTGCCCTGTGTATGACAATGGGAGCGCAATAGTGACTCTTCTTACCAGAAAACAACTCTTGCTTGTAGGACCAGAAACTGCATGTGATTCAACTCCATTTAGGACTGGGAAACAAACGCTAGCTCGCCTTACAAGAAACACACTCTGCTTTTGAGAAAAGAGCACTCTTCTACTCTACTGTGTTTCCTATAGGGCCAGAACAGTGAGCTTGCTCAGAACAAAAGAACTGTGCATCCTACACACACGGGCCATATCTAGTTCAACTCTGCTTAGGAAACTGACGAGAACAGTAGCTCCTCTTCAGTCCAATACACTGTACTTGCTGGGCACATACGCGAGTGCTATTTGCACTGTGTACAGCAATGGGAGCGCAATAGTTACCCTTCTTACCAGAAAACAACTCTTGTTTGTAGGACCAGAAAGTGAATGTCATTCAACTCCATTTAGGACTGGGAAACAAACGCTAGCTCACCATACAAGAAACACACTCTTCTTCTTGAGTAAAGTACACTCTTCAACTCTACTGTGATTTCTATCGGGTCTGAACTGTGAGGTTGCTGAGAACAAAAAAACTGTGCTTCCTACACACTCGTGCCATATCTAATTCAACTCTTCTTAGGATCCTGACAAGAACAGTAGATCCTCTTCAGTCTAATACACTGTACATGCTGGGTACAGAAGCCAGGGCTATTTGCCCTCTGTATGACAATGGGAGCGCAAAAGTGACTCTTATTACCAGAAAAAACTCTTGCTCGTAGGACCAGAAACTGCATATGATTCAATTCCATTTAGGACTGGGAAACAAACGCTAGCTCGCCCTACAAGAAACACACTCTGCTTTTGAGAAAAGAGCACTCTTTTATTCTACTGTGTTTTCTATGGTGTCCGAACAGTGAGCTTGCTGAGAACGAAAGAACTGTGCTTCCTACACACACGGGCCATATCTCGTTTAACTCTGCTTAGGAAACTGACAAGAACAGTAGCTCCTCTTCAGTCCAATACACTGTACTTGTTGGGAACAGACACGAGTGCTATTTGCACTGTGTATGGCAAAGGGAGCGCAATAGTGACTCTTCTTACCAGAAAACAACTCTTGCTTGTAGGACCAGAAACTGCATGTGATTCAACTCCATTTAGGACTGGGAAACAAACGCTAGCTCGCCTTATAAAAAACACACTCTGCTTTTCAGGAAAGAGCACACTTCTTCTCTACTGTGTTTCCTATAGGGCCAGAACAGTGAGCTTGCTGAGTACAAAAGAACTGTGCTTCCTACACAAATGGGCCATATCTAGCTCAACACTGCTTTGAACCTGACAAGAACAGGAGATCCTCTTCAGTCCAATACACTGTACATGCTGGGAACAGAAGCCAGTGCTATTTGCGCTGTGTATGAAAATGGGAGCGCAATAGTGACTCTTCTTACCAGAAAACAGCTCTTGCTTGTAGGACCAGAAACTGCATGTGTATTTCAACTCCACTTAGGACTGGGAAACATATGCTAGCTCGTTTTACAAGAAACACACTCTGCTTTTGAGAAAGGAGCACTCTTCTACTCTACTGTGTTTCCTGTGGGGTTCAACAGTGAGGTGGTCAGAACAAAAGAAGTGTGCTTCCTACACACACGGGCCATATCTAGTTCAACTCTGGTTAGGAAACTGACAAGAACAGTAGCTCCTCTTCAGTCCAATACACTGTAATTGCTGGGAACAGACGCGAGGGCTATTTGCACTCTGTATGGCAAAGGGAGTGCAATAGTGACTCTTCTTACCAGAAAACAACTCTTGCTCGTAGGACCAGAAACTGCATGTGATTCAACTCCATTTAGGACTGGGAAACAAATGCTAGCTCGCCTTACAAGAAACACACTCTGCTTTTGAGAAAAGAGCACTCTTCTACTCTACTGTGTTTCCTATGGGGTTCGAACACTGAGCTTGCTCAGAACAAAAGAACTGTGCTTCCTACACACACGGGCCACATCTAGTTCAACTCTGCTTAGGAAACTGACAAGAACTGTAGCTCCTCTTCAGTCCAATACACTGTACTTGCTGGAAACAGAGGTTAGTGCTATTTGTACTGTGTATGGCAATGGGAACGCAATAGTGACTCTTCTTACCAGAAAACAACTCTTGCTCGTAGGACCAGAAACTGCATTTGATTCAACTCCATTTAGGACTAGGAAACAAACGCTAGCTCGCGTTACAAGAAACACACTCTGCTTTTGAGAAAACAGCACTCTTCTACTCTACTGTGTTTCCTGTAGAGCCAGAACAGTGAGCTTGCTCAGAACAAAAGAACTGTGCTTCCTACACACACGGGCCATATCTAGTTCAATTCTGCTTAGGAAACTGACAAGAACAGTAGCTCCTCTTCAGTCCAAAACACTGTACTTGCTGGGAACAGACGCGAGTGCTATTTGCACTGTGTAAGGCAAAGGGAGCGCAATAGTGACTCTTCTTACCAGAAAACAACTCTAGCTCATAGGACCAGAAACTGCATGTGTATTTCACCTCCATTTAGGACTGGGAAACAAACGCTAGCTCGCCTTAATAGAAGCATACTATGCTTTTGAGAAAAGTGCACTCTTCTACCCTACTGTGTTTCCTATGGGGTTCGAACAGTGAGGTTGCTCAGAACAAAAGAACTGTGTTTCCTACACACACCAGCCATACCTAGTTCAACTCTGCTTAGGAAACTGACAAGAACAGTAGCTCCTCTTCAGTCCAATAAACTGTACTTACTGGGAAAAGACGCGAGTGCTATTTGTACTGTGTATGGCAATGGGAGCGCAATAGTGACTCTTCTTACCAGAAAACAACTCTTGCTCGTAGGACCAACAACTGCATTTGATTCAACTCCATTTAGGACTGGGAAACAAACGCTAGCTCGCCTTACAAGAAACACACTCTGCTTTTGAGAAAAGAGCACTGTTCTACTCTGCTGTGTTTCCTATAGGGCCAGAACAGTGAGCTTGCTCAGAATAAAAGAACTGTGCTTCCTACACACACGGTCCATATCTAGTTCAACTCTGCCTAGGAAACTGACAAGAACAGTAGCTCCTCTTCAGTCCAATACACTGTACTTACTGGGAAGAGACGCTAGTCCTATTTGTACTGTGTACGGCAATGGGAGCACAATAGTGACTCTTCTTACCAGAAAACAACTCTTGCTCTTAGGACCAGAAACTGCATTTGATTCAATCCACTTAGGACTGGGAAACAAACCCTAGCTCGCCTTACAAGAAACACACTCTGCTTTGGAGAATAGGGCACACATCTTCTCTACTGTGTTTCCTATGGGGTCCAAACAGTGAGCTTGCTCAAAACAATAGAATTGTGCTTCCTGCACACACGGGTCATATCTAGTTCAACTCTGCTTAGGAAACTGACAAGAACAGTAGCTCCTCTTCAGTCCAGTACACTGTACTTGCTGGGAACAGACGCGAGTGCTATTTGCACTGTGTATGGCAATGGGAGCGCAATAGTGACTTTCCTTACCAGAAAACAACTCTTGCTCGTAGGAACTGAAACTGCATGTGATTCAACTCCATTTTGTACTGGGAAACAAACGCTAGCTCGCCTTACAAGAAACACACTCTGCTTTTGAGAAAAGAGCACTCCTCTACTCTACTGTGTTTTCTATGTGGTCCGAACAGTGAGCTTGCTCAGAACAAAAGAATTGTGCTTCCTACACACACGGGCCATATCTAGTTCATCTCTGCTTAAGAAACTGACAAGAACTGTAGCTCCTCTTCAGACCAATACACTGTACTTGCTGGAAACATACGCGAGTGCTATTTGTACTGAGTATGGCAATGGGAGCGCAATAGTGACTCTTCTTACCAGAAAACAACTCATGCTCATAGGAACAGAAACTGCATGTGATTCAACTCCATTTAGGACTGAGAAACAAACGCCAGCTCGCCTTACAAGAAGCACACTCTGCTTTTGAGAATAGGGCACACATCTCCTCTACTGTGTTTCCTGTGGGTTCCAAACATTGAACTTGCTCAGAACAAAAAAACTGTGCTTCCTACACATGGGTCATATCTAGTTCAACTCTGCTTAGAAAACTGACAAGAACAGTAGCTCCTCTTCAGACCAATATACTGTACTTGCTGGAAACAGACGCGAGTGCTATTTGTACTGTGTATGGCAATGGGAGCACAATAGTGACTCTTCTTACCAGAAAACAACTCTTGCTCGTAGGACCAGAAACTGCATGTGATTCAACTCCATTTAAAATTGGGAAACAAATGCCAGCTCGCCTTACAAGAAACACACTCTGCTTTTGAGAATAGGGCACACACCTACTCTACTGTGTTTCCTATGGGGTCCAAACAATGAGCTTGCTCAGAACAAATGAAATGTGCTTCCTACACACACGGGTCATATCTAGTCCAACTCTGATTAGGAAACTGACAAGAACAGTAGCTCCTCTTCAGTCCAATACACTATACTTGCTGGGAACAGACACAAGTGCTATTTTCACTGTGTATGACAATGGGAGCGCAATAGTCACTTTTCTTACCAGAAAAAACTTTTGCATGTAGGACCAGAAACTGCATGTGATTCAAATCCATTTAGGACTGGGAAGCAAACGCTAGCTCGCCTTACAAGAAACACACTCTGCTTTTGAGAATAGGGCACACATCTACTCTACTGTGTTTCCTATGGGGTCCAAACAGTGAGCTTGCTCAGAACAAAAGAACTGTGCTTCCTACACACACGGGCCATATCTAGTTCAATTCTGCTTAGGAAACTGACAAGAACAGTAGATCCTCTTCTGTCCAATACACTGTACTTGCTGGGAAGAGACGCCAGTGCTATTTGCACTTTGTATGACAATGGGAGCCCAATAGTGACTTTTCTTACCAGAAAAAACTCTTGCTTCTAGGACCAGAAACTGCATGTGATTCAAATCCATTTAGGACTGGGAAGCAAACGCTAGCTCGCCTTACAAGAAACACACTCTGCTTTTGAGAAAAGAGCACTCTTCTACTCTACTGTGTTTCCTATGGTGTCCGAACAGTGAGCATGCTCAGAACAAAAGAACTGTGCTTCCTATACACACGGGCCATATCTAGTTCAACTCTGCTTGGGAAACTGACAAGAACAGTAGATCCCCTTCAGTCCAATACACTGTACTTGCTGGGAATAGACGCGAGTGCTATTTGCACTGTGTACGGCATTGGGAGCGCAATAGTGACTCTTTTTAACAGAAAACAACTCTATCTCGTAGGACCAGAAACTGCATGTGATTCAACTCCACTTAGGACTGGGAAACAAACGCTAGCTTGCCTTACAAGAAACAAGCTCTGCTTTTGAGAAAAGGGCACACTTCTACTCTACTGTGTTTCCTATAGGGCCAGAACAATGAGCTTGCTCAGACCAAAAGAACTGTGCTTCCTACACACACGGGCCATATCTAGTTCAACTCTGCTTAGGAAACTGACGAGAACAGTAGCTCCTCTTCAGTCCAATACACTGTACTTGCTGGGAACAGACGCGAGTGCTATTTGCACTGTGTACAGCAATGGGAGCACAATAGTGATTCTCTTACCAAAAAACAACTCTTGCTCGTATGACCAGAAACTGCATGTGATTCAACTCCATTTAGGATTGGGAAACAAACGCCAGCTCGCCTTACAAGAAACACACTCTGCTTTTGATAATAGGGCACACATCTACTCTACGGTGTTTCCTATAGGGCCAGAACAGTGAGCTTGCTCAGAACAGAAGAAATGTGCTTCATACACACACGGGCCATATCTAGTTCAACTCTGCTTAGGAACCTGACAAGAACAGTAGATCCTCTTCAGTCCAATACACTGTACATCCTGGGAACAAATGCCAGTGCTATTTGCCCTGTGTATGACAATGGGAGCGCAATAGTGACTCTTCTTACCAGAAAAAACTCTTGCTCGTAGGACCAGAAACTGCATGTGATTCAAATCCATTTAGGACGGGGAAACAAACGCTAGCTCGCCTTACAAGAAACACACTCTGTTTTGAGAAAAGAGTACTCTTCTACTCTACTGTGTTTCCTATAGGGCCAGAACAGTGAGCTTGCTCAGAACAGAAGAAATATGCTTCATACACACACGGGCCATATCTAGTTCAACTCTGCTTAGGAACCTGACAAGAACAGTAGATCCTCTTCAGTCCAATACACTGTACATGCTAGGAACAAATGCCAGTGCTATTTGCGCTGTGTATGACAATGGGAGCCCAATAGTGACTTTCCTTACCAGAATACAACTCTTGCTCGTAGGACCAGAAACTGCATGAGATTCAACTCCGTTTCTGACTGGGAAACAAACAATAGCCAACCTTACAAGAAACACACTCTGCTTTTGAGAAAAGAGCACTCTTCTTCTCTACTATGTGTCCTAAGGGTTCCGAACAGTGAGCTTGCTCAGAACAAAAGAACTGTGCTTCCTACGCACACGGGCCATATCTAGTTCAACTCTGCTTAGGAAACTGTCAAGAACAGTAGCTCCTCTTCAGTCCAATACACTGTGCTTGCTGGGAACAGACGCAAGTGCTATTTGCACTGTGTATGTCAATGGGAGCGCAATAGTGACTTTCCTTACCAGAAAACAACTCTTCCTCGTAGGACCAAAAACTGCTTGTGATTCAACTCCATTTAGGACTAGGAAACAAACGCTAGCTCGCCTTACAAGAAACACACTCTGCTTTTGAGAAAAGAGCTGTCTTCTACTCTACTGTGTTTCCTATAGGGCCAGTACAGTGAGCTTGCTCAGAACAAAAGAACTGTGCTTCCTACACAAATGGCTATATCCAGTTCAATTCTGCTTAGGAAACTGACAAGAACAGTAGCTCCTCTTCAGTCCAATACACTGTACTTGCTGGGAACAGACGCGAGTGCTATTTGCACTGGGTATGGCAATGGGAGCGCAATAGTGACTTTCCTTACCAGAAAACAACTCTTGCTTGTAGGAACTGAAACTGCATGTGATTCAACTCCATTTAGTACTGGGAAACAAACGCTAGCTCGCCTTACAAGAAACACACTCTGCTTTTGAGGAAAGAGCACTCTTCTACTCTACTGTGTTTCCTATAGGCCAGAACAGTGAGCTTGCTCAGAACAAAGAACTGTGCTTCCTACACACATGGGCCATATCTAGTTCAACTCTGCTTAGGAAACTGACAAGAACAGTAGCTCCTCTTCAGTCCAATACACTGTACTTGCTGGGAACAGACGCGAGTGCTATTTGCACTGTGTATGGCAATGGGAGCGCAATAGTGACTTTCCTTACCAAAAAACAACTCTTGCTCGTAGCACCTGAAACTGCATGTGATTCAACACCATTTAGGACTGGGAAACAAACGCTAGCTCGCCTTACAAAAAACACACTCTGCTTTTGAGGAAAGAGCACTCTTCTACTCTACTGTGTTTCCTATAGGGCCAGAACAGTGAGCTTGCTGAGTAAAAAAGAACTGTGCTTCCTACACACATGGGCCATATCTAGTTCAACTCTGCTTAGGAAACTGACAAAAACAGTATCTCCTCTTCAGTCAAATACACTGTACTTGCTGGGAACAGACGCGAGGGCTATTTGCACTATGTATGGCAATGGGAGCACTATAGTGACTCTTCTTACCAGAAAACAACTCTTGCTTGTAGTACCAGAATCTGCATGTGATTCAACTCCATTTAGGATTGGGAAACAAACGCTAGCTCGCCTTAATAGAAGCATACTATGCTTTTGAGAAAAGTGCACTCTTCTACCCTACTGTGTTTCCTATGGGGTTCGAACAGTGAGGTTGCTCAGAACAAAAGAACTGTGTTTCCTACACACACCAGCCATACCTAGTTCAACTCTGCTTAGGAATCTGACAAGAACAGTAGCTCCTCTTCAGTCCAATACACTGTACTTACTGGGAAAAGACGCGAGTGCTATTTGTACTGTGTATGGCAATGGGAGCGCAATAGTGACTCTTCTTACCAGAAAACAACTCTTGCTCGTAGGACCAGAAACTGCATGTGATTCAACTCCATTTAAAATTGGGAAACAAATGCCAGCTCGCCTTACAAGAAACACACTCTGCTTTTGAGAATAGGGCACACACCTACTCTACTGTGTTTCCTATGGGGTCCAAACAATGAGCTTGCTCAGAACAAATGAAATGTGCTTCCTACACACACGGGTCATATCTAGTCCAACTCTGATTAGGAAACTGACAAGAACAGTAGCTCCTCTTCAGTCCAATACACTATACTTGCTGGGAACAGACACAAGTGCTATTTTCACTGTGTATGACAATGGGAGCGCAATAGTCACTTTTCTTACCAGAAAAAACTTTTGCATGTAGGACCAGAAACTGCATGTGATTCAAATCCATTTAGGACTGGGAAGCAAACGCTAGCTCGCCTTACAAGAAACACACTCTGCTTTTGAGAATAGGGCACACATCTACTCTACTGTGTTTCCTATGGGGTCCAAACAGTGAGCTTGCTCAGAACAAAAGAACTGTGCTTCCTACACACACGGGCCATATCTAGTTCAATTCTGCTTAGGAAACTGACAAGAACAGTAGATCCTCTTCTGTCCAATACACTGTACTTGCTGGGAAGAGACGCCAGTGCTATTTGCACTTTGTATGACAATGGGAGCCCAATAGTGACTTTTCTTACCAGAAAAAACTCTTGCTTCTAGGACCAGAAACTGCATGTGATTCAAATCCATTTAGGACTGGGAAGCAAACGCTAGCTCGCCTTACAAGAAACACACTCTGCTTTTGAGAAAAGAGCACTCTTCTACTCTACTGTGTTTCCTATGGTGTCCGAACAGTGAGCATGCTCAGAACAAAAGAACTGTGCTTCCTATACACACGGGCCATATCTAGTTCAACTCTGCTTGGGAAACTGACAAGAACAGTAGATCCCCTTCAGTCCAATACACTGTACTTGCTGGGAATAGACGCGAGTGCTATTTGCACTGTGTACGGCATTGGGAGCGCAATAGTGACTCTTTTTAACAGAAAACAACTCTATCTCGTAGGACCAGAAACTGCATGTGATTCAACTCCACTTAGGACTGGGAAACAAACGCTAGCTTGCCTTACAAGAAACAAGCTCTGCTTTTGAGAAAAGGGCACACTTCTACTCTACTGTGTTTCCTATAGGGCCAGAACAATGAGCTTGCTCAGACCAAAAGAACTGTGCTTCCTACACACACGGGCCATATCTAGTTCAACTCTGCTTAGGAAACTGACGAGAACAGTAGCTCCTCTTCAGTCCAATACACTGTACTTGCTGGGAACAGACGCGAGTGCTATTTGCACTGTGTACAGCAATGGGAGCACAATAGTGATTCTCTTACCAAAAAACAACTCTTGCTCGTATGACCAGAAACTGCATGTGATTCAACTCCATTTAGGATTGGGAAACAAACGCCAGCTCGCCTTACAAGAAACACACTCTGCTTTTGATAATAGGGCACACATCTACTCTACGGTGTTTCCTATAGGGCCAGAACAGTGAGCTTGCTCAGAACAGAAGAAATGTGCTTCATACACACACGGGCCATATCTAGTTCAACTCTGCTTAGGAACCTGACAAGAACAGTAGATCCTCTTCAGTCCAATACACTGTACATCCTGGGAACAAATGCCAGTGCTATTTGCCCTGTGTATGACAATGGGAGCGCAATAGTGACTCTTCTTACCAGAAAAAACTCTTGCTCGTAGGACCAGAAACTGCATGTGATTCAAATCCATTTAGGA
This sequence comes from Peromyscus eremicus, assembly GCF_949786415.1. Classification (NCBI taxonomy): domain Eukaryota; kingdom Metazoa; phylum Chordata; class Mammalia; order Rodentia; family Cricetidae; genus Peromyscus; species Peromyscus eremicus. The sequence goes on along the minus strand of NW_026734569.1, from coordinate 129,844 downwards.
CGGGGAAACAAACGCTAGCTCGCCTTACAAGAAACACACTCTGTTTTGAGAAAAGAGTACTCTTCTACTCTACTGTGTTTCCTATAGGGCCAGAACAGTGAGCTTGCTCAGAACAGAAGAAATATGCTTCATACACACACGGGCCATATCTAGTTCAACTCTGCTTAGGAACCTGACAAGAACAGTAGATCCTCTTCAGTCCAATACACTGTACATGCTAGGAACAAATGCCAGTGCTATTTGCGCTGTGTATGACAATGGGAGCCCAATAGTGACTTTCCTTACCAGAATACAACTCTTGCTCGTAGGACCAGAAACTGCATGAGATTCAACTCCGTTTCTGACTGGGAAACAAACAATAGCCAACCTTACAAGAAACACACTCTGCTTTTGAGAAAAGAGCACTCTTCTTCTCTACTATGTGTCCTAAGGGTTCCGAACAGTGAGCTTGCTCAGAACAAAAGAACTGTGCTTCCTACGCACACGGGCCATATCTAGTTCAACTCTGCTTAGGAAACTGTCAAGAACAGTAGCTCCTCTTCAGTCCAATACACTGTGCTTGCTGGGAACAGACGCAAGTGCTATTTGCACTGTGTATGTCAATGGGAGCGCAATAGTGACTTTCCTTACCAGAAAACAACTCTTCCTCGTAGGACCAAAAACTGCTTGTGATTCAACTCCATTTAGGACTAGGAAACAAACGCTAGCTCGCCTTACAAGAAACACACTCTGCTTTTGAGAAAAGAGCTGTCTTCTACTCTACTGTGTTTCCTATAGGGCCAGTACAGTGAGCTTGCTCAGAACAAAAGAACTGTGCTTCCTACACAAATGGCTATATCCAGTTCAATTCTGCTTAGGAAACTGACAAGAACAGTAGCTCCTCTTCAGTCCAATACACTGTACTTGCTGGGAACAGACGCGAGTGCTATTTGCACTGGGTATGGCAATGGGAGCGCAATAGTGACTTTCCTTACCAGAAAACAACTCTTGCTTGTAGGAACTGAAACTGCATGTGATTCAACTCCATTTAGTACTGGGAAACAAACGCTAGCTCGCCTTACAGAAACACACTCTGCTTTTGAGGAAAGAGCACTCTTCTACTCTACTGTGTTTCCTATAGGCCAGAACAGTGAGCTTGCTCAGAACAAAGAACTGTGCTTCCTACACACATGGGCCATATCTAGTTCAACTCTGCTTAGGAAACTGACAAGAACAGTAGCTCCTCTTCAGTCCAATACACTGTACTTGCTGGGAACAGACGCGAGTGCTATTTGCACTGTGTATGGCAATGGGAGCGCAATAGTGACTTTCCTTACCAAAAAACAACTCTTGCTCGTAGGACCTGAAACTGCATGTGATTCAACTCCATTTAGGACTGGGAAACAAACGCTAGCTCGCCTTACAAAAAACACACTCTGCTTTTGAGGAAAGAGCACTCTTCTACTCTACTGTGTTTCCTATAGGGCCAGAACAGTGAGCTTGCTGAGTAAAAAAGAACTGTGCTTCCTACACACATGGGCCATATCTAGTTCAACTCTGCTTAGGAAACTGACAAAAACAGTATCTCCTCTTCAGTCAAATACACTGTACTTGCTGGGAACAGACGCGAGGGCTATTTGCACTATGTATGGCAATGGGAGCACTATAGTGACTCTTCTTACCAGAAAACAACTCTTGCTCGTAGGACCAGAATCTGCATGTGATTCAACTCCATTTAGGATTGGGAAACAAACGCTAGCTCGCCTTAATAGAAGCATACTATGCTTTTGAGAAAAGTGCACTCTTCTACCCTACTGTGTTTCCTATGGGGTTCGAACAGTGAGGTTGCTCAGAACAAAAGAACTGTGTTTCCTACACACACCAGCCATACCTAGTTCAACTCTGCTTAGGAAACTGACAAGAACAGTAGCTCCTCTTCAGTCCAATACACTGTACTTACTGGGAAAAGACGCGAGTGCTATTTGTACTGTGTATGGCAATGGGAGCGCAATAGTGACTCTTCTTACCAAAAAACAACTCTTGCTCGTAGGACCAACAACTGCATTTGATTCAACTCCATTTAGGACTGGGAAACAAACGCTAGCTCGCCTTACAAGAAACACACTCTGCTTTTGAGAAAAGAGCACTGTTCTACTCTGCTGTGTTTCCTATAGAACCAGAACAGTGAGCTTGCACAGAATAAAAGAACTGTGCTTCCTACACACACGGTCCATATCTAGTTCAACTCTGCCTAGGAAACTGACAAGAACAGTAGCTCCTCTTCAGTCCAATACACTGTACTTACTGGGAAGAGACGCTAGTCCTATTTGTACTGTGTACGGCAATGGGAGCACAATAGTGACTCTTCTTACCAGAAAACAACTCTTGCTCTTAGGACCAGAAACTGCATTTGATTCAATCCACTTAGGACTGGGAAACAAACGCTAGCTCGCCTTACAAGGAACTCGCTCTGCTTTGGAGAATAGGGCACACATCTTCTCTACTGTGTTTCCTATGGGGTCCAAACAGTGAGCTTGCTCAAAACAATAGAATTGTGCTTCCTGCACACACGGGTCATATCTAGTTCAACTCTGCTTAGGAAACTGAGAAGAACAGTAACTGCTCTTCAGTCCAATACACTGTGCTTGCTGGGAACAGACGCAAGTGCTATTTGCACTGTGTATGTCAATGGGAGCGCAATAGTGACTTTCCTTACCAGAAAACAACTCTTCTTCGTAGGACCAAAAACTGCTTGTGATTCAACTCCATTTAGGACTAGGAAACAAACGCTAGCTCGCCTTACAAGAAACACACTCTGCTTTTGAGAAAAGAGCTGTCTTCTACTCTACTGTGTTTCCTATAGGGCCAGTACAGTGAGCTTGCTCAGAACAAAAGAACTGTGCTTCCTACACAAATGGCTATATCCAGTTCAATTCTGCTTAGGAAACTGACAAGAACAGTAGCTCCTCTTCAGTCCAATACACTGTACTTGCTGGGAACAGACGCGAGTGCTATTTGCACTGGGTATGGCAATGGGAGCGCAATAGTGACTTTCCTTACCAGAAAACAACTCTTGCTTGTAGGAACTGAAACTGCATGTGATTCAACTCCATTTAGTACTGGGAAACAAACGCTAGCTCGCCTTACAAGAAACACACTCTGCTTTTGAGGAAAGAGCACTCTTCTACTCTACTGTGTTTCCTATAGGCCAGAACAGTGAGCTTGCTCAGAACAAAGAACTGTGCTTCCTACACACACGGGCCATATCTAGTTCAATTCTGCTTAGGAAACTGACAAGAACAGTAGATCCTCTTCTGTCCAATACACTGTACTTGCTGGGAAGAGACGCCAGTGCTATTTGCACTTTGTATGACAATGGGAGCCCAATAGAGACTTTTCTTACCAGAAAAAACTCTTGCTTCTAGGACCAGAAACTGCATGTGATTCAAATCCATTTAGGACTGGGAAGCAAACGCTAGCTCGCCTTACAAGAAACACACTCTGCTTTTGAGAAAAGAGCACTCTTCTACTCTACTGTGTTTCCTATGGTGTCCGAACAGTGAGCATGCTCAGAACAAAAGAACTGTGCTTCCTATACACACGGGCCATATCTAGTTCAACTCTGCTTGGGAAACTGACAAGAACAGTAGATCCCCTTGAGTCCAATACACTGTACTTGCTGGGAATAGACGCGAGTGCTATTTGCACTGTGTACGGCATTGGGAGCGCAATAGTGACTCTTTTTAACAGAAAACAACTCTATCTCGTAGGACCAGAAACTGCATGTGATTCAACTCCACTTAGGACTGGGAAACAAACGCTAGCTTGCCTTACAAGAAACAAGCTCTGCTTTTGAGAAAAGGGCACACTTCTACTCTACTGTGTTTCCTATAGGGCCAGAACAATGAGCTTGCTCAGACCAAAAGAACTGTGCTTCCTACACACACGGGCCATATCTAGTTCAACTCTGCTTAGGAAACTGACGAGAACAGTAGCTCCTCTTCAGTCCAATACACTGTACTTGCTGGGAACAGACGCGAGTGCTATTTGCACTGTGTACAGCAATGGGAGCACAATAGTGATTCTCTTACCAAAAAACAACTCTTGCTCGTAGGACCAGAAACTGCATGTGATTCAAATCCATTTAGGACGGGGAAACAAACGCTAGCTCGCCTTACAAGAAACACACTCTGTTTTGAGAAAAGAGTACTCTTCTACTCTACTGTGTTTCCTATAGGGCCAGAACAGTGAGCTTGCTCAGAACAGAAGAAATATGCTTCATACACACACGGGCCATATCTAGTTCAACTCTGCTTAGGAACCTGACAAGAACAGTAGATCCTCTTCAGTCCAATACACTGTACATGCTAGGAACAAATGCCAGTGCTATTTGCGCTGTGTATGACAATGGGAGCCCAATAGTGACTTTCCTTACCAGAATACAACTCTTGCTCGTAGGACCAGAAACTGCATGAGATTCAACTCCGTTTCTGACTGGGAAACAAACAATAGCCAACCTTACAAGAAACACACTCTGCTTTTGAGAAAAGAGCACTCTTCTTCTCTACTATGTGTCCTAAGGGTTCCGAACAGTGAGCTTGCTCAGAACAAAAGAACTGTGCTTCCTACGCACACGGGCCATATCTAGTTCAACTCTGCTTAGGAAACTGTCAAGAACAGTAGCTCCTCTTCAGTCCAATACACTGTGCTTGCTGGGAACAGACGCAAGTGCTATTTGCACTGTGTATGTCAATGGGAGCGCAATAGTGACTTTCCTTACCAGAAAACAACTCTTCCTCGTAGGACCAAAAACTGCTTGTGATTCAACTCCATTTAGGACTAGGAAACAAACGCTAGCTCGCCTTACAAGAAACACACTCTGCTTTTGAGAAAAGAGCTGTCTTCTACTCTACTGTGTTTCCTATAGGGCCAGTACAGTGAGCTTGCTCAGAACAAAAGAACTGTGCTTCCTACACAAATGGCTATATCCAGTTCAATTCTGCTTAGGAAACTGACAAGAACAGTAGCTCCTCTTCAGTCCAATACACTGTACTTGCTGGGAACAGACGCGAGTGCTATTTGCACTGGGTATGGCAATGGGAGCGCAATAGTGACTTTCCTTACCAGAAAACAACTCTTGCTTGTAGGAACTGAAACTGCATGTGATTCAACTCCATTTAGTACTGGGAAACAAACGCTAGCTCGCCTTACAAGAAACACACTCTGCTTTTGAGGAAAGAGCACTCTTCTACTCTACTGTGTTTCCTATAGGCCAGAACAGTGAGCTTGCTCAGAACAAAGAACTGTGCTTCCTACACACATGGGCCATATCTAGTTCAACTCTGCTTAGGAAACTGACAAGAACAGTAGCTCCTCTTCAGTCCAATACACTGTACTTGCTGGGAACAGACGCGAGTGCTATTTGCACTGTGTATGGCAATGGGAGCGCAATAGTGACTTTCCTTACCAAAAAACAACTCTTGCTCGTAGGACCTGAAACTGCATGTGATTCAACTCCATTTAGGACTGGGAAACAAACGCTAGCTCGCCTTACAAAAAACACACTCTGCTTTTGAGGAAAGAGCACTCTTCTACTCTACTGTGTTTCCTATAGGGCCAGAACAGTGAGCTTGCTGAGTAAAAAAGAACTGTGCTTCCTACACACATGGGCCATATCTAGTTCAACTCTGCTTAGGAAACTGACAAAAACAGTATCTCCTCTTCAGTCAAATACACTGTACTTGCTGGGAACAGACGCGAGGGCTATTTGCACTATGTATGGCAATGGGAGCACTATAGTGACTCTTCTTACCAGAAAACAACTCTTGCTCGTAGGACCAGAATCTGCATGTGATTCAACTCCATTTAGGATTGGGAAACAAACGCTAGCTCGCCTTAATAGAAGCATACTATGCTTTTGAGAAAAGTGCACTCTTCTACCCTACTGTGTTTCCTATGGGGTTCGAACAGTGAGGTTGCTCAGAACAAAAGAACTGTGTTTCCTACACACACCAGCCATACCTAGTTCAACTCTGCTTAGGAAACTGACAAGAACAGTAGCTCCTCTTCAGTCCAATACACTGTACTTACTGGGAAAAGACGCGAGTGCTATTTGTACTGTGTATGGCAATGGGAGCGCAATAGTGACTCTTCTTACCAGAAAACAACTCTTGCTCGTAGGACCAGAAACTGCATGTGATTCAACTCCATTTAAAATTGGGAAACAAATGCCAGCTCGCCTTACAAGAAACACACTCTGCTTTTGAGAATAGGGCACACACCTACTCTACTGTGTTTCCTATGGGGTCCAAACAATGAGCTTGCTCAGAACAAATGAAATGTGCTTCCTACACACACGGGTCATATCTAGTCCAACTCTGATTAGGAAACTGACAAGAACAGTAGCTCCTCTTCAGTCCAATACACTATACTTGCTGGGAACAGACACAAGTGCTATTTTCACTGTGTATGACAATGGGAGCGCAATAGTCACTTTTCTTACCAGAAAAAACTTTTGCATGTAGGACCAGAAACTGCATGTGATTCAAATCCATTTAGGACTGGGAAGCAAACGCTAGCTCGCCTTACAAGAAACACACTCTGCTTTTGAGAATAGGGCACACATCTACTCTACTGTGTTTCCTATGGGGTCCAAACAGTGAGCTTGCTCAGAACAAAAGAACTGTGCTTCCTACACACACGGGCCATATCTAGTTCAATTCTGCTTAGGAAACTGACAAGAACAGTAGATCCTCTTCTGTCCAATACACTGTACTTGCTGGGAAGAGACGCCAGTGCTATTTGCACTTTGTATGACAATGGGAGCCCAATAGTGACTTTTCTTACCAGAAAAAACTCTTGCTTCTAGGACCAGAAACTGCATGTGATTCAAATCCATTTAGGACTGGGAAGCAAACGCTAGCTCGCCTTACAAGAAACACACTCTGCTTTTGAGAAAAGAGCACTCTTCTACTCTACTGTGTTTCCTATGGTGTCCGAACAGTGAGCATGCTCAGAACAAAAGAACTGTGCTTCCTATACACACGGGCCATATCTAGTGTAACTCTGCTTGGGAAACTGACAAGAACAGTAGATCCCCTTCAGTCCAATACACTGTACTTGCTGGGAATAGACGCGAGTGCTATTTGCACTGTGTACGGCATTGGGAGCGCAATAGTGACTCTTTTTAACAGAAAACAACTCTATCTCGTAGGACCAGAAACTGCATGTGATTCAACTCCACTTAGGACTGGGAAACAAACGCTAGCTTGCCTTACAAGAAACAAGCTCTGCTTTTGAGAAAAGGGCACACTTCTACTCTACTGTGTTTCCTATAGGGCCAGAACAATGAGCTTGCTCAGACCAAAAGAACTGTGCTTCCTACACACACGGGCCATATCTAGTTCAACTCTGCTTAGGAAACTGACGAGAACAGTAGCTCCTCTTCAGTCCAATACACTGTACTTGCTGGGAACAGACGCGAGTGCTATTTGCACTGTGTACAGCAATGGGAGCACAATAGTGATTCTCTTACCAAAAAACAACTCTTGCTCGTATGACCAGAAACTGCATGTGATTCAACTCCATTTAGGATTGGGAAACAAACGCCAGCTCGCCTTACAAGAAACACACTCTGCTTTTGATAATAGGGCACACATCTACTCTACGGTGTTTCCTATAGGGCCAGAACAGTGAGCTTGCTCAGAACAGAAGAAATGTGCTTCATACACACACGGGCCATATCTAGTTCAACTCTGCTTAGGAACCTGACAAGAACAGTAGATCCTCTTCAGTCCAATACACTGTACATCCTGGGAACAAATGCCAGTGCTATTTGCCCTGTGTATGACAATGGGAGTGCAATAGTGACTCTTCTTACCAGAAAAAACTCTTGCTCGTAGGACCAGAAACTGCATGTGATTCAAATCCATTTAGGACGGGGAAACAAACGCTAGCTCGCCTTACAAGAAACACACTCTGTTTTGAGAAAAGAGTACTCTTCTACTCTACTGTGTTTCCTATAGGGCCAGAACAGTGAGCTTGCTCAGAACAGAAGAAATATGCTTCATACACACACGGGCCATATCTAGTTCAACTCTGCTTAGGAAACTGACAAAAACAGTATCTCCTCTTCAGTCAAATACACTGTACTTGCTGGGAACAGACGCGAGGGCTATTTGCACTATGTATGGCAATGGGAGCACTATAGTGACTCTTCTTACCAGAAAACAACTCTTGCTCGTAGGACCAGAATCTGCATGTGATTCAACTCCATTTAGGATTGGGAAACAAACGCTAGCTCGCCTTAATAGAAGCATACTATGCTTTTGAGAAAAGTGCACTCTTCTACCCTACTGTGTTTCCTATGGGGTTCGAACAGTGAGGTTGCTCAGAACAAAAGAACTGTGTTTCCTACACACACCAGCCATACCTAGTTCAACTCTGGTTAGGAAACTGACAAGAACAGTAGCTCCTCTTCAGTCCAATACACTGTACTTACTGGGAAAAGACGCGAGTGCTATTTGTACTGTGTATGGCAATGGGAGCGCAATAGTGACTCTTCTTACCAGAAAACAACTCTTGCTCGTAGGACCAGAAACTGCATGTGATTCAACTCCATTTAAAATTGGGAAACAAATGCCAGCTCGCCTTACAAGAAACACACTCTGCTTTTGAGAATAGGGCACACACCTACTCTACTGTGTTTCCTATGGGGTCCAAACAATGAGCTTGCTCAGAACAAATGAAATGTGCTTCCTACACACACGGGTCATATCTAGTCCAACTCTGATTAGGAAACTGACAAGAACAGTAGCTCCTCTTCAGTCCAATACACTATACTTGCTGGGAACAGACACAAGTGCTATTTTCACTGTGTATGACAATGGGAGCGCAATAGTCACTTTTCTTACCAGAAAAAACTTTTGCATGTAGGACCAGAAACTGCATGTGATTCAAATCCATTTAGGACTAGGAAGCAAACGCTAGCTCGCCTTACAAGAAACACACTCTGCTTTTGAGAATAGGGCACACATCTACTCTACTGTGTTTCCTATGGGGTCCAAACAGTGAGCTTGCTCAGAACAAAAGAACTGTGCTTCCTACACACACGGGCCATATCTAGTTCAATTCTGCTTAGGAAACTGACAAGAACAGTAGATCCTCTTCTGTCCAATACACTGTACTTGCTGGGAAGAGACGCCAGTGCTATTTGCACTTTGTATGACAATGGGAGCCCAATAGTGACTTTTCTTACCAGAAAAAACTCTTGCTTCTAGGACCAGAAACTGCATGTGATTCAAATCCATTTAGGACTGGGAAGCAAACGCTAGCTCGCCTTACAAGAAACACACTCTGCTTTTGAGAAAAGAGCACTCTTCTACTCTACTGTGTTTCCTATGGTGTCCGAACAGTGAGCATGCTCAGAACAAAAGAACTGTGCTTCCTATACACACGGGCCATATCTAGTTCAACTCTGCTTGGGAAACTGACAAGAACAGTAGATCCCCTTCAGTCCAATACACTGTACTTGCTGGGAATAGACGCGAGTGCTATTTGCACTGTGTACGGCATTGGGAGCGCAATAGTGACTCTTTTTAACAGAAAACAACTCTATCTCGTAGGACCAGAAACTGCATGTGATTCAACTCCACTTAGGACTGGGAAACAAACGCTAGCTTGCCTTACAAGAAACAAGCTCTGCTTTTGAGAAAAGGGCACACTTCTACTCTACTGTGTTTCCTATAGGGCCAGAACAATGAGCTTGCTCAGACCAAAAGAACTGTGCTTCCTACACACACGGGCCATATCTAGTTCAACTCTGCTTAGGAAACTGACGAGAACAGTAGCTCCTCTTCAGTCCAATACACTGTACTTGCTGGGAACAGACGCGAGTGCTATTTGCACTGTGTACAGCAATGGGAGCACAATAGTGATTCTCTTACCAAAAAACAACTCTTGCTCGTATGACCAGAAACTGCATGTGATTCAACTCCATTTAGGATTGGGAAACAAACGCCAGCTCGCCTTACAAGAAACACACTCTGCTTTTGATAATAGGGCACACATCTACTCTACGGTGTTTCCTATAGGGCCAGAACAGTGAGCTTGCTCAGAACAGAAGAAATGTGCTTCATACACACACGGGCCATATCTAGTTCAACTCTGCTTAGGAACCTGACAAGAACAGTAGATCCTCTTCAGTCCAATACACTGTACATCCTGGGAACAAATGCCAGTGCTATTTGCCCTGTGTATGACAATGGGAGCGCAATAGTGACTCTTCTTACCAGAAAAAACTCTTGCTCGTAGGACCAGAAACTGCATGTGATTCAAATCCATTTAGGACGGGGAAACAAACGCTAGCTCGCCTTACAAGAAACACACTCTGTTTTGAGAAAAGAGTACTCTTCTACTCTACTGTGTTTCCTATAGGGCCAGAACAGTGAGCTTGCTCAGAACAGAAGAAATATGCTTCATACACACACGGGCCATATCTAGTTCAACTCTGCTTAGGAAACTGACAAAAACAGTATCTCCTCTTCAGTCAAATACACTGTACTTGCTGGGAACAGACGCGAGGGCTATTTGCACTATGTATGGCAATGGGAGCACTATAGTGACTCTTCTTACCAGAAAACAACTCTTGCTCGTAGGACCAGAATCTGCATGTGATTCAACTCCATTTAGGATTGGGAAACAAACGCTAGCTCGCCTTAATAGAAGCATACTATGCTTTTGAGAAAAGTGCACTCTTCTACCCTACTGTGTTTCCTATGGGGTTCGAACAGTGAGGTTGCTCAGAACAAAAGAACTGTGTTTCCTACACACACCAGCCATACCTAGTTCAACTCTGCTTAGGAAACTGACAAGAACAGTAGCTCCTCTTCAGTCCAATACACTGTACTTACTGGGAAAAGACGCGAGTGCTATTTGTACTGTGTATGGCAATGGGAGCGCAATAGTGACTCTTCTTACCAGAAAACAACTCTTGCTCGTAGGACCAGAAACTGCATGTGATTCAACTCCATTTAAAATTGGGAAACAAATGCCAGCTCGCCTTACAAGAAACACACTCTGCTTTTGAGAATAGGGCACACACCTACTCTACTGTGTTTCCTATGGGGTCCAAACAATGAGCTTGCTCAGAACAAATGAAATGTGCTTCCTACACACACGGGTCATATCTAGTCCAACTCTGATTAGGAAACTGACAAGAACAGTAGCTCCTCTTCAGTCCAATACACTATACTTGCTGGGAACAGACACAAGTGCTATTTTCACTGTGTATGACAATGGGAGCGCAATAGTCACTTTTCTTACCAGAAAAAACTTTTGCATGTAGGACCAGAAACTGCATGTGATTCAAATCCATTTAGGACTGGGAAGCAAACGCTAGCTCGCCTTACAAGAAACACACTCTGCTTTTGAGAATAGGGCACACATCTACTCTACTGTGTTTCCTATGGGGTCCAAACAGTGAGCTTGCTCAGAACAAAAGAACTGTGCTTCCTACACACACGGGCCATATCTAGTTCAATTCTGCTTAGGAAACTGACAAGAACAGTAGATCCTCTTCTGTCCAATACACTGTACTTGCTGGGAAGAGACGCCAGTGCTATTTGCACTTTGTATGACAATGGGAGCCCAATAGTGACTTTTCTTACCAGAAAAAACTCTTGCTTCTAGGACCAGAAACTGCATGTGATTCAAATCCATTTAGGACTGGGAAGCAAACGCTAGCTCGCCTTACAAGAAACACACTCTGCTTTTGAGAAAAGAGCACTCTTCTACTCTACTGTGTTTCCTATGGTGTCCGAACAGTGAGCATGCTCAGAACAAAAGAACTGTGCTTCCTATACACACGGGCCATATCTAGTTCAACTCTGCTTGGGAAACTGACAAGAACAGTAGATCCCCTTCAGTCCAATACACTGTACTTGCTGGGAATAGACGCGAGTGCTATTTGCACTGTGTACGGCATTGGGAGCGCAATAGTGACTCTTTTTAACAGAAAACAACTCTATCTCGTAGGACCAGAAACTGCATGTGATTCAACTCCACTTAGGACTGGGAAACAAACGCTAGCTTGCCTTACAAGAAACAAGCTCTGCTTTTGAGAAAAGGGCACACTTCTACTCTACTGTGTTTCCTATAGGGCCAGAACAATGAGCTTGCTCAGACCAAAAGAACTGTGCTTCCTACACACACGGGCCATATCTAGTTCAACTCTGCTTAGGAAACTGACGAGAACAGTAGCTCCTCTTCAGTCCAATACACTGTACTTGCTGGGAACAGACGCGAGTGCTATTTGCACTGTGTACAGCAATGGGAGCACAATAGTGATTCTCTTACCAAAAAACAACTCTTGCTCGTATGACCAGAAACTGCATGTGATTCAACTCCATTTAGGATTGGGAAACAAACGCCAGCTCGCCTTACAAGAAACACACTCTGCTTTTGATAATAGGGCACACATCTACTCTACGGTGTTTCCTATAGGGCCAGAACAGTGAGCTTGCTCAGAACAGAAGAAATGTGCTTCATACACACACGGGCCATATCTAGTTCAACTCTGCTTAGGAACCTGACAAGAACAGTAGATCCTCTTCAGTCCAATACACTGTACATCCTGGGAACAAATGCCAGTGCTATTTGCCCTGTGTATGACAATGGGAGCGCAATAGTGACTCTTCTTACCAGAAAAAACTCTTGCTCGTAGGACGAGAAACTGCATGTGATTCAAATCCATTTAGGATGGGGAAACAAACGCTAGCTCGCCTTACAAGAAACACACTCTGTTTTGAGAAAAGAGTACTCTTCTACTCTACTGTGTTTCCTATAGGGCCAGAACAGTGAGCTTGCTCAGAACAGAAGAAATATGCTTCATACACACACGGGCCATATCTAGTTCAACTCTGCTTAGGAAACTGACAAAAACAGTATCTCCTCTTCAGTCAAATACACTGTACTTGCTGGGAACAGACGCGAGGGCTATTTGCACTATGTATGGCAATGGGAGCACTATAGTGACTCTTCTTACCAGAAAACAACTCTTGCTCGTAGGACCAGAATCTGCATGTGATTCAACTCCATTTAGGATTGGGAAACAAACGCTAGCTCGCCTTAATAGAAGCATACTATGCTTTTGAGAAAAGTGCACTCTTCTACCCTACTGTGTTTCCTATGGGGTTCGAACAGTGAGGTTGCTCAGAACAAAAGAACTGTGTTTCCTACACACACCAGCCATACCTAGTTCAACTCTGCTTAGGAAACTGACAAGAACAGTACCTCCTCTTCAGTCCAATACACTGTACTTACTGGGAAAAGACGCGAGTGCTATTTGTACTGTGTATGGCAATGGGAGCGCAATAGTGACTCTTCTTACCAGAAAACAACTCTTGCTCGTAGGACCAGAAACTGCATGTGATTCAACTCCATTTAAAATTGGGAAACAAATGCCAGCTCGCCTTACAAGAAACACACTCTGCTTTTGAGAATAGGGCACACACCTACTCTACTGTGTTTCCTATGGGGTCCAAACAATGAGCTTGCTCAGAACAAATGAAATGTGCTTCCTACACACACGGGTCATATCTAGTCCAACTCTGATTAGGAAACTGACAAGAACAGTAGCTCCTCTTCAGTCCAATACACTATACTTGCTGGGAACAGACACAAGTGCTATTTTCACTGTGTATGACAATGGGAGCGCAATAGTCACTTTTCTTACCAGAAAAAACTTTTGCATGTAGGACCAGAAACTGCATGTGATTCAAATCCATTTAGGACTGGGAAGCAAACGCTAGCTCGCCTTACAAGAAACACACTCTGCTTTTGAGAATAGGGCACACATCTACTCTACTGTGTTTCCTATGGGGTCCAAACAGTGAGCTTGCTCAGAACAAAAGAACTGTGCTTCCTACACACACGGGCCATATCTAGTTCAATTCTGCTTAGGAAACTGACAAGAACAGTAGATCCTCTTCTGTCCAATACACTGTACTTGCTGGGAAGAGACGCCAGTGCTATTTGCACTTTGTATGACAATGGGAGCCCAATAGTGACTTTTCTTACCAGAAAAAACTCTTGCTTCTAGGACCAGAAACTGCATGTGATTCAAATCCATTTAGGACTGGGAAGCAAACGCTAGCTCGCCTTACAAGAAACACACTCTGCTTTTGAGAAAAGAGCACTCTTCTACTCTACTGTGTTTCCTATGGTGTCCGAACAGTGAGCATGCTCAGAACAAAAGAACTGTGCTTCCTATACACACGGGCCATATCTAGTTCAACTCTGCTTGGGAAACTGACAAGAACAGTAGATCCCCTTCAGTCCAATACACTGTACTTGCTGGGAATAGACGCGAGTGCTATTTGCACTGTGTACGGCATTGGGAGCGCAATAGTGACTCTTTTTAACAGAAAACAACTCTATCTCGTAGGACCAGAAACTGCATGTGATTCAACTCCACTTAGGACTGGGAAACAAACGCTAGCTTGCCTTACAAGAAACAAGCTCTGCTTTTGAGAAAAGGGCACACTTCTACTCTACTGTGTTTCCTATAGGGCCAGAACAATGAGCTTGCTCAGACCAAAAGAACTGTGCTTCCTACACACACGGGCCATATCTAGTTCAACTCTGCTTAGGAAACTGACGAGAACAGTAGCTCCTCTTCAGTCCAATACACTGTACTTGCTGGGAACAGACGCGAGTGCTATTTGCACTGTGTACAGCAATGGGAGCACAATAGTGATTCTCTTACCAAAAAACAACTCTTGCTCGTAGGACCAGAAACTGCATGTGATTCAAATCCATTTAGGACGGGGAAACAAACGCTAGCTCGCCTTACAAGAAACACACTCTGTTTTGAGAAAAGAGTACTCTTCTACTCTACTGTGTTTCCTATAGGGCCAGAACAGTGAGCTTGCTCAGAACAGAAGAAATATGCTTCATACACACACGGGCCATATCTAGTTCAACTCTGCTTAGGAACCTGACAAGAACAGTAGATCCTCTTCGGTCCAATACACTGTACATGCTAGGAACAAATGCCAGTGCTATTTGCGCTGTGTATGACAATGGGAGCCCAATAGTGACTTTCCTTACCAGAATACAACTCTTGCTCGTAGGACCAGAAACTGCATGAGATTCAACTCCGTTTCTGACTGGGAAACAAACAATAGCCAACCTTACAAGAAACACACTCTGCTTTTGAGAAAAGAGCACTCTTCTTCTCTACTATGTGTCCTAAGGGTTCCGAACAGTGAGCTTGCTCAGAACAAAAGAACTGTGCTTCCTACGCACACGGGCCATATCTAGTTCAACTCTGCTTAGGAAACTGTCAAGAACAGTAGCTCCTCTTCAGTCCAATACACTGTGCTTGCTGGGAACAGACGCAAGTGCTATTTGCACTGTGTATGTCAATGGGAGCGCAATAGTGACTTTCCTTACCAGAAAACAACTCTTCCTCGTAGGACCAAAAACTGCTTGTGATTCAACTCCATTTAGGACTAGGAAACAAACGCTAGCTCGCCTTGCAAGAAACACACTCTGCTTTTGAGAAAAGAGCTGTCTTCTACTCTACTGTGTTTCCTATAGGGCCAGTACAGTGAGCTTGCTCAGAACAAAAGAACTGTGCTTCCTACACAAATGGCTATATCCAGTTCAATTCTGCTTAGGAAACTGACAAGAACAGTAGCTCCTCTTCAGTCCAATACACTGTACTTGCTGGGAACAGACGCGAGTGCTATTTGCACTGGGTATGGCAATGGGAGCGCAATAGTGACTTTCCTTACCAGAAAACAACTCTTGCTTGTAGGAACTGAAACTGCATGTGATTCAACTCCATTTAGTACTGGGAAACAAACGCTAGCTCGCCTTACAAGAAACACACTCTGCTTTTGAGGAAAGAGCACTCTTCTACTCTACTGTGTTTCCTATAGGCCAGAACAGTGAGCTTGCTCAGAACAAAGAACTGTGCTTCCTACACACATGGGCCATATCTAGTTCAACTCTGCTTAGGAAACTGACAAGAACAGTAGCTCCTCTTCAGTCCAATACACTGTACTTGCTGGGAACAGACGCGAGTGCTATTTGCACTGTGTATGGCAATGGGAGCGCAATAGTGACTTTCCTTACCAAAAAACAACTCTTGCTCGTAGGACCTGAAACTGCATGTGATTCAACTCCATTTAGGACTGGGAAACAAACGCTAGCTCGCCTTACAAAAAACACACTCTGCTTTTGAGGAAAGAGCACTCTTCTACTCTACTGTGTTTCCTATAGGGCCAGAACAGTGAGCTTGCTGAGTAAAAAAGAACTGTGCTTCCTACACACATGGGCCATATCTAGTTCAACTCTGCTTAGGAAACTGACAAAAACAGTATCTCCTCTTCAGTCAAATACACTGTACTTGCTGGGAACAGACGCGAGGGCTATTTGCACTATGTATGGCAATGGGAGCACTATAGTGACTCTTCTTACCAGAAAACAACTCTTGCTCGTAGGACCAGAATCTGCATGTGATTCAACTCCATTTAGGATTGGGAAACAAACGCTAGCTCGCCTTAATAGAAGCATACTATGCTTTTGAGAAAAGTGCACTCTTCTACCCTACTGTGTTTCCTATGGGGTTCGAACAGTGAGGTTGCTCAGAACAAAAGAACTGTGTTTCCTACACACACCAGCCATACCTAGTTCAACTCTGCTTAGGAAACTGACAAGAACAGTAGCTCCTCTTCAGTCCAATACACTGTACTTACTGGGAAAAGACGCGAGTGCTATTTGTACTGTGTATGGCAATGGGAGCGCAATAGTGACTCTTCTTACCAGAAAACAACTCTTGCTCGTAGGACCAGAAACTGCATGTGATTCAACTCCATTTAAAATTGGGAAACAAATGCCAGCTCGCCTTACAAGAAACACACTCTGCTTTTGAGAATAGGGCACACACCTACTCTACTGTGTTTCCTATGGGGTCCAAACAATGAGCTTGCTCAGAACAAATGAAATGTGCTTCCTACACACACGGGTCATATCTAGTCCAACTCTGATTAGGAAACTGACAAGAACAGTAGCTCCTCTTCAGTCCAATACACTATACTTGCTGGGAACAGATACAAGTGCTATTTTCACTGTGTATGACAATGGGAGCGCAATAGTCACTTTTCTTACCAGAAAAAACTTTTGCATGTAGGACCAGAAACTGCATGTGATTCAAATCCATTTAGGACTGGGAAGCAAACGCTAGCTCGCCTTACAAGAAACACACTCTGCTTTTGAGAATAGGGCACACATCTACTCTACTGTGTTTCCTATGGGGTCCAAACAGTGAGCTTGCTCAGAACAAAAGAACTGTGCTTCCTACACACACGGGCCATATCTAGTTCAATTCTGCTTAGGAAACTGACAAGAACAGTAGATCCTCTTCTGTCCAATACACTGTACTTGCTGGGAAGAGACGCCAGTGCTATTTGCACTTTGTATGACAATGGGAGCCCAATAGTGACTTTTCTTACCAGAAAAAACTCTTGCTTCTAGGACCAGAAACTGCATGTGATTCAAATCCATTTAGGACTGGGAAGCAAACGCTAGCTCGCCTTACAAGAAACACACTCTGCTTTTGAGAAAAGAGCACTCTTCTACTCTACTGTGTTTCCTATGGTGTCCGAACAGTGAGCATGCTCAGAACAAAAGAACTGTGCTTCCTATACACACGGGCCATATCTAGTTCAACTCTGCTTGGGAAACTGACAAGAACAGTAGATCCCCTTCAGTCCAATACACTGTACTTGCTGGGAATAGACGCGAGTGCTATTTGCACTGTGTACGGCATTGGGAGCGCAATAGTGACTCTTTTTAACAGAAAACAACTCTATCTCGTAGGACCAGAAACTGCATGTGATTCAACTCCACTTAGGACTGGGAAACAAACGCTAGCTTGCCTTACAAGAAACAAGCTCTGCTTTTGAGAAAAGGGCACACTTCTACTCTACTGTGTTTCCTATAGGGCCAGAACAATGAGCTTGCTCAGACCAAAAGAACTGTGCTTCCTACACACACGGGCCATATCTAGTTCAACTCTGCTTAGGAAACTGACGAGAACAGTAGCTCCTCTTCAGTCCAATACACTGTACTTGCTGGGAACAGACGCGAGTGCTATTTGCACTGTGTACAGCAATGGGAGCACAATAGTGATTCTCTTACCAAAAAACAACTCTTGCTCGTATGACCAAAAACTGCATGTGATTCAACTCCATTTAGGATTGGGAAACAAACGCCAGCTCGCCTTACAAGAAACACACTCTGCTTTTGATAATAGGGCACACATCTACTCTACGGTGTTTCCTATAGGGCCAGAACAGTGAGCTTGCTCAGAACAGAAGAAATATGCTTCATACACACACGGGCCATATCTAGTTCAACTCTGCTTAGGAACCTGAAAATAACAGTAGATCCTCTTCAGTCCAATACACTGTACATCCTGGGAACAAATGCCAGTGCTATTTGCCCTGTGTATGACAATGGGAGCGCAATAGTGACTCTTCTTACCAGAAAAAACTCTCGCTCGTAGGACCAGAAACTGCATGTGATTCAAATCCATTTAGGACGGGGAAACAAACGCTAGCTCGCCTTACAAGAAACACACTCTGTTTTGAGAAAAGAGTACTCTTCTACTCTACTGTGTTTCCTATAGGGCCAGAACAGTGAGCTTGCTCAGAACAGAAGAAATATGCTTCATACACACACGGGCCATATCTAGTTCAACTCTGCTTAGGAAACTGACAAAAACAGTATCTCCTCTTCAGTCAAATACACTGTACTTGCTGGGAACAGACGCGAGGGCTATTTGCACTATGTATGGCAATGGGAGCACTATAGTGACTCTTCTTACCAGAAAACAACTCTTGCTCGTAGGACCAGAATCTGCATGTGATTCAACTCCATTTAGGATTGGGAAACAAACGCTAGCTCGCCTTAATAGAAGCATACTATGCTTTTGAGAAAAGTGCACTCTTCTACCCTACTGTGTTTCCTATGGGGTTCGAACAGTGAGGTTGCTCAGAACAAAAGAACTGTGTTTCCTACACACACCAGCCATACCTAGTTCAACTCTGCTTAGGAAACTGACAAGAACAGTAGCTCCTCTTCAGTCCAATACACTGTACTTACTGGGAAAAGACGCGAGTGCTATTTGTACTGTGTATGGCAATGGGAGCGCAATAGTGACTCTTCTTACCAGAAAACAACTCTTGCTCGTAGGACCAGAAACTGCATGTGATTCAACTCCATTTAAAATTGGGAAACAAATGCCAGCTCGCCTTACAAGAAACACACTCTGCTTTTGAGAATAGGGCACACACCTACTCTACTGTGTTTCCTATGGGGTCCAAACAATGAGCTTGCTCAGAACAAATGAAATGTGCTTCCTACACACACGGGTCATATCTAGTCCAACTCTGATTAGGAAACTGACAAGAACAGTAGCTCCTCTTCAGTCCAATACACTATACTTGCTGGGAACAGACACAAGTGCTATTTTCACTGTGTATGACAATGGGAGCGCAATAGTCACTTTTCTTACCAGAAAAAACTTTTGCATGTAGGACCAGAAACTGCATGTGATTCAAATCCATTTAGGACTGGAAAGCAAACGCTAGCTCGCCTTACAAGAAACACACTCTGCTTTTGAGAATAGGGCACACATCTACTCTACTGTGTTTCCTATGGGGTCCAAACAGTGAGCTTGCTCAGAACAAAAGAACTGTGCTTCCTACACACACGGGCCATATCTAGTTCAATTCTGCTTAGGAAACTGACAAGAACAGTAGATCCTCTTCTGTCCAATACACTGTACTTGCTGGGAAGAGACGCCAGTGCTATTTGCACTTTGTATGACAATGGGAGCCCAATAGTGACTTTTCTTACCAGAAAAAACTCTTGCTTCTAGGACCAGAAACTGCATGTGATTCAAATCCATTTAGGACTGGGAAGCAAACGCTAGCTCGCCTTACAAGAAACACACTCTGCTTTTGAGAAAAGAGCACTCTTCTACTCTACTGTGTTTCCTATGGTGTCCGAACAGTGAGCATGCTCAGAACAAAAGAACTGTGCTTCCTATACACACGGGCCATATCTAGTTCAACTCTGCTTGGGAAACTGACAAGAACAGTAGATCCCCTTCAGTCCAATACACTGTACTTGCTGGGAATAGACGCGAGTGCTATTTGCACTGTGTACGGCATTGGGAGCGCAATAGTGACTCTTTTTAACAGAAAACAACTCTATCTCGTAGGACCAGAAACTGCATGTGATTCAACTCCACTTAGGACTGGGAAACAAACGCTAGCTTGCCTTACAAGAAACAAGCTCTGCTTTTGAGAAAAGGGCACACTTCTACTCTACTGTGTTTCCTATAGGGCCAGAACAATGAGCTTGCTCAGACCAAAAGAACTGTGCTTCCTACACACACGGGCCATATCTAGTTCAACTCTGCTTAGGAAACTGACGAGAACAGTAGCTCCTCTTCAGTCCAATACACTGTACTTGCTGGGAACAGACGCGAGTGCTATTTGCACTGTGTACAGCAATGGGAGCACAATAGTGATTCTCTTACCAAAAAACAACTCTTGCTCGTAGGACCAGAAACTGCATGTGATTCAAATCCATTTAGGACGGGGAAACAAACGCTAGCTCGCCTTACAAGAAACACACTCTGTTTTGAGAAAAGAGTACTCTTCTACTCTACTGTGTTTCCTATAGGGCCAGAACAGTGAGCTTGCTCAGAACAGAAGAAATATGCTTCATACACACACGGGCCATATCTAGTTCAACTCTGCTTAGGAACCTGACAAGAACAGTAGATCCTCTTCGGTCCAATACACTGTACATGCTAGGAACAAATGCCAGTGCTATTTGCGCTGTGTATGACAATGGGAGCCCAATAGTGACTTTCCTTACCAGAATACAACTCTTGCTCGTAGGACCAGAAACTGCATGAGATTCAACTCCGTTTCTGACTGGGAAACAAACAATAGCCAACCTTACAAGAAACACACTCTGCTTTTGAGAAAAGAGCACTCTTCTTCTCTACTATGTGTCCTAAGGGTTCCGAACAGTGAGCTTGCTCAGAACAAAAGAACTGTGCTTCCTACGCACACGGGCCATATCTAGTTCAACTCTGCTTAGGAAACTGTCAAGAACAGTAGCTCCTCTTCAGTCCAATACACTGTGCTTGCTGGGAACAGACGCAAGTGCTATTTGCACTGTGTATGTCAATGGGAGCGCAATAGTGACTTTCCTTACCAGAAAACAACTCTTCCTCGTAGGACCAAAAACTGCTTGTGATTCAACTCCATTTAGGACTAGGAAACAAACGCTAGCTCGCCTTGCAAGAAACACACTCTGCTTTTGAGAAAAGAGCTGTCTTCTACTCTACTGTGTTTCCTATAGAGCCAGTACAGTGAGCTTGCTCAGAACAAAAGAACTGTGCTTCCTACACAAATGGCTATATCCAGTTCAATTCTGCTTAGGAAACTGACAAGAACAGTAGCTCCTCTTCAGTCCAATACACTGTACTTGCTGGGAACAGACGCGAGTGCTATTTGCACTGGGTATGGCAATGGGAGCGCAATAGTGACTTTCCTTACCAGAAAACAACTCTTGCTTGTAGGAACTGAAACTGCATGTGATTCAACTCCATTTAGTACTGGGAAACAAACGCTAGCTCGCCTTACAAGAAACACACTCTGCTTTTGAGAAAAGAGCACTCTTCTACTCTACTGTGTTTTCTAGGGGGTCTGAACAGTGAGCTTGATCAGAACAAAAGTACTGTGCTTCCTACACACACGGGCTATATCTAGTTCAACTCTGCTTAGGAAAGTGACAAGAATAGTAGCTCTGCTTCAGTCCAATACACTGTACTTGCTGGGAACAGATGCGAGTGCTATTTGCACTGTGTATGGCAATGGGAGCGCAATAGTGACTTTATTACCAGAAAACAACTCTTGCTCATAGGACCAAAAACTGCATGGGATTCAACTCCATTTAGGACTGGGAAACAAACGCTAGCTTGCCTTACAAGAAACACACTCTGCTTTTGAGAAAAGAGCACTCTTCTACTCTACTGTGTTTTCTATGGGGTCCGAACAGTGAGCTTGCTCAGAACAAAAGAACTGTGCTTCCTACACACACGGGTCATATCTAGTTCAACACTGCTTAGGAAACTGACAACAACGGTAGCTCCTCTTCAGTCCAATACACTGTACTAGCTGGGAACAGACGCGAGTGCTCTTTGCCCTGTGTAAGTCAATAGGAGCACAATAGTGACTCTTCTTATCAGAAAACAACTCTTACTCATAGGACAAGAAACTGCATGGGATTCAACTCCATTTCTGACTGGGAAACAAACACTAGCTCGCCTTACAAGAAACACACTCTGCTTTTAAGAAAAGAGCACTCTTGTACTCGACTGTGTTTCCTATGGGGTCCGAATAGTGAGCTTGCTCAGAACAAAAGAACTGTGCTTCCTACACACAGCGGCCATATCTAGTTCAACTCTGCTTAGCAAACTGAGAAGAACGGTAGCTCCGCTTCAGTCAAATACACTGTACTTGCTGGGAACAGATGAGAGTGCTATTTACACTGTGTATGGCAATGGGAGCGCATTAATGACTTTATTACCAGAAAACAACTCTTGCTCATAGGACCAAAAACTGCATGTGATTCAACTCCATTTAGGACTGGGAAACAAACGCTAGCTCGCCTTACTAGAAACACACTCTGCTTTTGAGAAAAGAGCAGTCTTCTACTCTACTGTGTTTCCTACGGGGTCCGAACATTGAGCTTGCTCAGAACAAAAGAACTGTGCTTCCTACACACACGGGCCATATCTAGTTCAACTCTGCTTAGGAAACTGACAAGAACAGTAGCTCCTCTTCAGTCCAATACACTGTACTTGCTGGGAACAGACGCGAGTGCTATTAGCACTGTGTATGGCAATGGGAGCACAATAGTGACTTTCCTTACCAGAAAACAACTCTTGCTCTTAGGATCAGAAACTGCATATGATTCAGCTCCATTTTGGACTGGGAAACAAATGCTAGCTCGCCTTACAAGAAACACACTCTGCTTTTGAGAAAAGAGCACTCTTCTACTCTACTGTGTTTCCTATGGGGTCTGAACAGTGAGCTTGCTCAGAACAAAAGAACTTTGCTTCCTACACACACGGGCCATATCTAGTTCAACTCTGCTTAGGAAACTGACAAGAACAGTAGCTCCGCTTCAGTCCAATACACTGTACTTGCTGGGAGCAGACGCGAGTGCTATTTGCACTGAGTATGGAAATGGGAGCGCAATAGTGACTTTCCTTACCAGAAAACAACTCTTGCTCGTAGGACCAAAAACTGCATGTGATTCAACTCCGTTTGGACTGGGAAACAAATGCTAGCTCGCCTTACAAGAAACAAACTCTGCTTTTGAGAAAAGAGCACTCTTCTACTCTACTGTGTTTCCTATAGGGCCAGAACAGTGAGCTTGCTCAGATCAAAAGAACTGTGCTTCATACAAATACTGCCATATATAGTTCAATTCTGCTTAGGAAACTGAAAAGAACAGTAGCTCCTGTTCAGTCCAATACACTGTACATGCAGGGAACAGACGCCAGTGCTATTTGCCCTATGTAAGACAATGGGAGCGCAATAGTGACTCTTCTTTCCAGAAAACAAATCTTGCTCGTAGGACCAGAAACTGCATTTGATTCAAATCCATTTAGAACTGGGAAACAAACGCTAGCTCGCCTAACAAGAAACACACTCTGCTTTTGAGAAAAGAGCACTCTTCTACTCGACTGTGTATCCTATGGGGTCCGAACAGTGAGCTTGCTCAGAACAAAAGAACTGTGCTTCCTACACACACGGACCATATGTAGTTCAACTCTGCTTAGGAAACTGACAAGAACAGTAGCTCCTACTCAGTCCAATACACTGTAATTACTGGGAACAGACGCCAGTGCTATTTGCACTGTGTATGGCAATAGGAGCACAATAGTGTCTCTTCTTATCAGAAAACAACTCTTGCTCATAGGACCAGAAACTGCATGCGATTCCACTCCATTTCTGACTGGGAAACAAACACTAGCTCGCCTTACAAGAAAGACACTCTGATTTTGAGAAAAGAGCACTCTTCTACTCTACTGTGTTTCCTATGGGGTCCGAATAGTGAGCTTGCTCAGAACAAAAGAACTGTGCTTCCTACACACAGGGGCCATATCTAGTTCAACTCTGCTTAGGAAACTGACAAGAACAGTAGCTACGCTTCAGTCCAATACACTGTACTTGCTGGGAACAGACGCGAGTGCTATTTGCACTGTGTATGAAAATGGGAGCACAATAGTGACTTTCTTTACCAGAAAACAACTCTTGCTCGTAGGACCAGAAACTGCATGGGATTCAACTCCATTTCTGACTGGGAAACACAAACTAGCTCTCCTTACAAGAAACACACTCTGCCTTTGAGAAAAGAGCACTCTTCTACTCTACTGTGTTTCCTATGGGGTCCGAACAGTGAGCTTGCTCAGAACAAAAGAACTGTGCTTCCTACACACACGGGCCATATCTAGTTCAACTCTGCTTAGGAAACTGACAAGAACAGTAGCACTGCTTCAGTCCAATACACTGTACTTGCTGGGAACAGATGCGAGTGCTATTTGCAATGTGTATGGCAATGGGAGCGCAATAGTGACTTTATTACCAGAAAACAACTCTTGCTCGTAGGACCAAAAACTGGATGTGATTCAACTCCATTTAGGACTGGGAAACAATCGCTATCTCGCCTTACAAAAAACACACTCTGCTTTTGAGAAAAGAGCACTCTTCTACTCTACTGTGTTTTCTAGGGGGTCTGAACAGTATGCTTGATCAGAACAAAAGTACTGTGCTTCCTACACACACGGGCCATATCTAGTTCAACTCTGCTTAGGAAACTGACAAGAACAGTAGCTCCTCTTCAGTCCAATACACTGTACTTGCTGTGAACAGATGCGAGTGCTATTTGCACTGTGTATGGCAATGGGAACGCAGTAGTGACTTTATTACCAGAAAACAACTCTTGCTCGTAGGACCAAAAACTGCATGTGATTCAACTCCATTTAGGACTGGGAAACAAACGCTAGCTCGCCTTACAAGAAACACACTCTGCTTTTGAGAAAAGAGCACTCTTCTACTTTAGTGTGTTTCCTATGGGGTCCGAACAGTGAGCTTGCTCAGAACAAAAGAACTGTGCTTCCTACACACACGGGCCATATCTAGTTCAACACTGCTTAGGAAACTGACAAGAACGGTAGCTCCTCTTCAGTCCAATACACTGTACTAGCTGGGAACAGACGCGAGTGCTATTTGCCCTGTGTATGGCAATAGGAGCACAATAGTGACTCATCTTATCAGAAAACAACTCTTACTCATAGGACCAGAAACTGCATGGGATTCAACTCCATTTCTGACTGGGAAACAAACACTAGCTCGCCTTACAAGAAACACACTCTGCTTTTGAGAAAAGAGCACTCTTCTACTCTACTGTGTTTCCTTTGGGGTCCAAATACTGAGCTTGCTCAGAACAAAAGAACTGTGCTTCCTACACACAGCGGCCATATCTAGTTCAACTCTGCTTAGCAAACTGAGAAGAACAGTAGCTCCGCTTCAGTCAAATACACTGTACTTGCTGGGAACAGATGCGAGTGCTATTTGCACTGTGTATGGCAATGGGAGCGCAATAGTGACTTTATTACCAGAAAACAACTCTTGCTCGTAGGACCAAAAACTGCATGGGATTCAACTCCATTTAGGACTGGGAAACAAACGCTAGCTTGCCTTACAAGAAACACACACTGCTTTTGAGAAAAGAGCACTCTTCTACTCTACTGTGTTTCCTATGGGGTCCGAATAGTGAGCTTGCTCAGAACAAAAGAACTGTGCTTCCTACACACATGGGCCATATCTAGTTCAACACTGCTTAGGAAACTGACAACAACGGTAGCTCCTCTTCAGTCCAATACACTGTACTAGCTGGGAACAGACGCGAGTGCTATTTGCCCTGTGTATGGCAATAGGAGCACAATAGTGACTCTTCTTATCAGAAAACAACTCTTACTCATAGGACAAGAAACTGCATGGGATTCAACTCCATTTCTGACTGGGAAACAAACACTAGCTCGCCTTACAAGAAACACACTCTGCTTTTAAGAAAAGAGCACTCTTCTACTCTACTGTGTTTCCTATGGGGTCCGAATAGTGAGCTTGCTCAGAACAAAAGAACTGTGCTTCCTACACACAGCGGCCATATCTAGTTCAACTCTGCTTAGCACACTGAGAAGAACAGTAGCTCCGCTTCAGTCAAATACACTGTACTTGCTGGGAACAGATGCGAGTGCTATTTACACTGTGTATGGCATTGGGAGCACAACAGTGACTTTATTACCAGAAAACAACTCTTGCTCGTAGGACCAAAAACTGCATGTGATTCAACTCCATTTAGGACTGGGAAACAAACGCTAGCTCACCTTACAAGAAACACACTCTGCTTTTGAGAAAAGAGCAGTCTTCTACTCTACTGTGTTTCCTATGGGGTCTGAACATTGAGCTTGCTCAGAACAAAAGAACTGTGCTTCCTACACACACGGGCCATATCTAGGTCAACTCTGCTTAGGAAACTGACAAGAACAGTAACTCCGCTTCAGTCCAATACACTGTACTTGCTGGGAGCAGACGCGAGTGCTATTTGCACTGAGTATGGAAATGGGAGCGCAATAGTGACTTTCCTTACCAGAAAACAACTCTTGCTCGTAGGACCAAAAACTGCATGTGATTCAACTCCGTTTAGGACTGGGAAACAAATGCTAGCTCGCCTTACAAGAAACAAACTCTGCTTTTGAGAAAAGAGCACTCTTCTATTCTACTGTGTTTCCTATAGGGCCAGAACAGTGAGCTTGCTCAGATCAAAAGAACTGTGCTTCATACAAATACTGCCATATATAGTTCAATTCTGCTTAGGAAACTGAAAAGAACAGTAGCTCCTGTTCAGTCCAATACACTGTACATGCAGGGAACAGACGCCAGTGCTATTTGCCCTGTGTAAGACAATGGGAGCGCAATAGTGACTCTTCTTTCCAGAAAACAAATCTTGCTCGTAGGACCAGAAACTGCATGTGATTCAACTCCATTTAGGACTGGGAAACAAACGCTAGCTCGCCTAACAAGAAACACACTCTGCTTTTGAGAAAAGAGCACTCTTCTACTTTAGTGTGTTTCCTATGGGGTCCGAACAGTGAGCTTGCTCAGAACAAAAGAACTGTGCTTCCTACACACACGGGCCATATCTAGTTCAACACTGCTTAGGAAACTGACAAGAACGGTAGCTCCTCTTCAGTCCAATACACTGTACTAGCTGGGAACAGACGCGAGTGCTATTTGCCCTGTGTATGGCAATAGGAGCACAATAGTGACTCATCTTATCAGAAAACAACTCTTACTCATAGGACCAGAAACTGCATGGGATTCAACTCCATTTAGGACTGGGAAACAAACACTAGCTCGCCTTACAAGAAACACACTCTGCTTTTGAGAAAAGAGCACTCTTCTACTCTACTGTGTTTCCTTTGGGGTCCAAATACTGAGCTTGCTCAGAACAAAAGAACTGTGCTTCCTACACACAGCGGCCATATCTAGTTCAACTCTGCTTAGCAAACTGAGAAGAACAGTAGCTCCGCTTCAGTCAAATACACTGTACTTGCTGGGAACAGATGCGAGTGCTATTTGCACTGTGTATGGCAATGGGAGCGCAATAGTGACTTTATTACCAGAATACAACTCTTGCTCGTAGGACCAAAAACTGCATGGGATTCAACTCCATTTAGGACTGGGAAACAAACGCTAGCTTGCCTTACAAGAAACACACTCTGCTTTTGAGAAAAGAGCACTCTTCTACTCTACTGTGTTTCCTATGGGGTCCGAACAGTGAGCTTGCTCAGAACAAAAGAACTGTGCTTCCTACACACACGGGCCATATCTAGGTCAACTCTGCTTAGGAAACTGACAAGAACAGTAACTCCGCTTCAGTCCAATACACTGTACTTGCTGGGAGCAGACGCGAGTGCTATTTGCACTGAGTATGGAAATGGGAGCGCAATAGTGACTTTCCTTACCAGAAAACAACTCTTGCTCGTAGGACCAAAAACTGCATGTGATTCAACTCCGTTTAGGACTGGGAAACAAATGCTAGCTCGCCTTACAAGAAACAAACTCTGCTTTTGAGAAAAGAGCACTCTTCTACTCTACTGTGTTTCCTATAGGGCCAGAACAGTGAGCTTGCTCAGATCAAAAGAACTGTGCTTCAAACAAATACTGCCATATATAGTTCAATTCTGCTTAGGAAACTGAAAAGAACAGTAGCTCCTGTTCAGTCCAATACACTGTACATGCAGGGAACAGACGCCAGTGCTATTTGCCCTGTGTAAGACAATGGGAGCGCAATAGTGACTCTTCTTTCCAGAAAACAAATCTTGCTCGTAGGACCAGAACCTGCATGTGATTCAACTCCATTTAGGACTGGGAAACAAACGCTAGCTCGCCTAACAAGAAACACACGCTGCTTTTGAGAAAAGAGCACTCTTCTACTCGACTGTGTATCCTATGGGGTCCGAACAGTGAGCTTGCTCAGAACAAAAGAACTGTGCTTCGTACACACAGGGGCCATATCTAGTTCAACTCTGCTTAGGAAACTGACAAGAACAGTAGCTCCG
The DNA here is from genome assembly GCF_949786415.1 of Peromyscus eremicus. Classification (NCBI taxonomy): domain Eukaryota; kingdom Metazoa; phylum Chordata; class Mammalia; order Rodentia; family Cricetidae; genus Peromyscus; species Peromyscus eremicus. The sequence continues at coordinate 101,073 of NW_026734569.1, read as the reverse complement.
CTTCAGTCCAATACACTGTACTTGCTGGGAACAGATGCGAGTGCTATTTACACTGTGTATGGCAATGGGAGCGCAACAGTGACTTTATTACCAGAATACAACTCTTGCTCGTAGGAACAAAAACTGCATGTGATTCAACTCCATGTAGGACTGGGAAACAAATGCTAGCTCGCCTTACAAGAAACACACTCTGCTTTTGAGAAAAGAGCAGTCTTCTACTCTACTGTGTTTCCTATGGGGTTCGAACATTGTGCTTGCTCAGAACAAAAGAACTGTGCTTCCTACACACACAGGCCATATCTAGTTCAACTCTTCTTAGGAAACTGACAAGAACAGTAGCTTCTCTTCAGTCCAATACACTGTACTTGCTGGGAACAGATGCGAGAGCTATTTGTACTGTGTATGGCAATGGGAGCACAATAGTGACTTTCCTTACCAGAAAACAACTCTTGCTCGTAGGACCAGAACCTGCATGTTATTCAGCTCCATTTAGGACGGGAAAAAAATGCTAGCTAGCCTTACAAGAAACACACTCTGCTTTTGAGAAAAGAGCACTCTTCTACACTACTGTGTTTTCTATGGGGTCCGAACAGTGAGCTTGCTCAGAACAAAGAACTGTGCTTCCTACACACACGGACCATATGTAGTTCAACTCTGCTTAGGAAACTGACAAGAACAGTAGCTACGCTTCAGTCCAATACACTGTACTTGTTGGGAACAGACGCGGGTGCTATTTGCACTGTGTATGGAAATGGGAGCGCAATAGTGACTTTCCTTACCAGAAAACAACTCTTGGTCGTAGGACAAAAAACTGCATGTGATTCAACTCCATTTAGGACTGGGAAACAAACACTATCTCGCCTTACAAAAAACACACTCTGCTTTTGAGAAAAGAGCACTCTTCTACTCTACTGTGTTTTCTAGGGGGTCTGAACAGTGAGCTTGATCAGAACAAAAGTACTGTGCTTCCTACACACATGGGCCATATCTAGTTCAACTCTGCTTAGGAAACGGACAAGAACAGTAGCTCTGCTTCAGTCCAATACACTGTACTTGCTGGGAACAGATGCGAGTGCTATTTGCACTGTGTATGGCAATGGGAGCGCAATAGTGACTTTATTACCAGAAAACAACTCTTGCTCGTAGGACCAAAAACTGCATGGGATTCAACTCCATTTAGGACTGGGAAACAAACGCTAGCTCGCCTTACAAGAAACACACTCTGCTTTTGAGAAAAGAGCACTCTTCTACTCTACTGTGTTTCCTATGGGGTCCGAAAAGTGAGCTTGCTCAGAACAAAAGAACTGTGCTTCCTACACACACGGGCCATATCTAGTTCAACACGGCTTAGGAAACTGACAACAACGGTAGCTCCTCTTCAGTCCAATACACTGTACTAGCTGGGAACAGACGCGAGTGCTATTTGCCCTGTGTATGTCAATAGGAGCACAATAGTGACTCTTCTTACCAGAAAACAACTCTTGCTCGTAGGACAAGAAACTGCATGTGATTCAACTCCATTTAGGACTGGGAAACCAACGCTAGCTCGCCTTACAAGAAACACACTCTGCTTTTGAGAAAAGAGCACTCTTCTACTCTATTGTGTTTCCTATAGGTCCAGAACAGTGAGCTTGTTCAGAACAAAAGAACTGTGCTTCCTACACACACCAACTATATCTAGTTCAACTCTGCTTAGGAAACTGACAAGAACAGTAGCTCCTTTTCAGTCCAATACACTGTACTTGCTGGGAACAGATGTGAGTGCTATTTGCACTGTGTATGGCAATGGGAGCACAATAGTGACTTTCCTTACCAGAAAACACCTCTTACTCGTAGGACCAATAACTGCATGTGATTCAACTCCAGTTAAGACTGGGAAACAAACACTAGCTCGCCTTACAAGAAACACACTTTGCTTTTGAGAAAAGATCACTCTTCTACTCCACTGTGTTTCCTATAGGGCCAGAACAGTGAGCTTGCTCAGAACAAAAGAAATGTGCTTCCTATACACACGGCAATATCTAGTTCAATATTGCTTAGGAAACTGACAAGAACAGTAGATCCTCTTCATTCCAATACACTGTACATGCTGGGAACAGACGCCAGTGCTATTTGCCTTCTGTATGACAATGGGAGCGCAATAGTGACTCTTCTTACCAGAAAACAACTTTAGCTCGTAGGACCAGAAACTGCATGTGATTCAACTCCATTTAGGACGGGAAACAAACGCTAGCTCGCCTTACAAGAAACACACTCTGTTTTGGAGAAAAGAGCACTCTTCTACTCTACTGTGTTTCCTATAGGGCCAGAATAGTGAGCTTGCTCAGAACAAAAGAACTGTGCTTCCTACCCACAGTGGCCATATCTAGTTCAACTCTGCTTAGGAAACTGACAAGAACAGTAGCTCATCTTCAGTCCAATACATTGTACTTGCTGCGAACACATGCCAGTGCTATTTGCACTATGCATGGCAATGGGAGCGCAAAAGTTACTTTACTTACCAGAAAACAATTCTAGCTCGTAGGACCAAAAACTGCATGTGATTCCACTCCATTTAGGACTGTGATACAAACGCTACCTACCCTTACAAGAAACACACTCTGCTTTTGAGAAAAGAGCACTCTTCTACTCTTCAGTGTTTACTTTGGGGTCCAAACAGTGTGCTTGCTCAGAAAAAAAGAACTGTGCTTCCTACACACACGGGCTATATCTAGTTCAACTCTGCTTAGGAAACTGACAAGAACAGTAGCTCATCTTCAGTCCCATACACTGCACCTGCTGGGAACAGACACCAGTGCTATTCGCCCTTTGTATGACAATGGGAGTGCAATAGTGAATCTTCTTACCAGAAAACATCTCTTGCTTCTAGGACCAGAAACTGCATGGGATTCAACTCCATTTCAGACTGGGAAACAAACACTTGCTCTTCTTACAAGAAACACACTCTGCTTTTGAGAAAATAGCACTCTCCTACTCTACTGTGTTTCCTATGGGGTCCGAACAGTGAGCTTTCTCAGAACAAAAGAACTGTGCTTCCTACACACACGGACCATATGAAGTTCAACTCTGCTTAGGAAACTGACAAGAACAGTAGCTCCTGTTCAGTCCAATACACTGTACTTGCTGGGAACAGACGCGAGTGCTATTTGCACTGTGTATGGCAATAGGAGCACAATAGTGACTCTTCTTATCAGAAAACAACTCTTGCTCATAGGACCAGAAACTGCATGGGATTCAACTCCATTTAGGATTGGGAAACAAACACTCGCTCGCCTTACAAGAAACACACTCTGCTTTTGAGAAAAGAGCACTCTTCTACTCTACTGTGTTTCCTATGGGGTCCGAATAGTGAGCTTGCTCAGAACAAAAGAACTGTGCTTCCTACACACACAGGCCATATCTAGTTAAACTCTGCTTATGAAACTGACAAGAAGAGTAGCTACTCTTCAGTCCAATACACTGTACTTGCTGGGAACAGACGCGAGTGCTATTTGCATTGTGTATGTAAATGGGAGCGCAATAGTGACTTTCCTTACCAGAAAACAACTCTTGGTCGTAGGACAAAAAACTGCATGTGATTCAACTCCATTTAGGACAGGGAAACAAACACTATCTCGCCTTACAAAAAACACACTCTGCTTTTGAGAAAAGAGCACTCTTCTACTCTAGGGGGTCTAACAGTGAGCTTGCTCAGAACAAAAGAACTATGCTTCCTACACACACGGGCCATATCTAGTTCATCTCTGCTTAGGAAACTGACAAGAACAGTAGCTCCGCTTCAGTCCAATACACTGTACCTGCTGGGAACAGACGCGAGTGTTATTTGCACTGTGTTTTGAAATGGGAGCGCAATAGTGACTTTCCTTACCAGAAAACACCTCTTGCTCGTAGGACCAGAAACTGCATGGGATTCAACTCCATTTAGGACTGGGAAACAAACACTAGCTCGCCTTACAAGAAACACACTCTGCTTTTGAGAAAAGAGCACTCTTCTACTCTACTGTGTTTCCTATGGGGTTCGAACAGTGAGCTTGCTCAGAACAAAAGAACTGTGCTTCCTACACACACGGGCCATATCTAGTTCAACTCTGCTTAGGAAACTGACAAGAACAGTAGCTCTGCTTCAGTCCAATACACTGTACTTGCTGGGAACAGATAGGAGTGCTATTTGCACTGTGTATGGCAAAGGGAGCGCAATAGTGACTTTATTACCAGAAACAACTCTTGCTCATAGGACCAAAAACTGCATGTGATTCAACTCCATTTAGGACTGGGAAACAAACGCTAGCTCGCCTTACAAGAAACACACTCTGCTTTTGAGAAAAGAGCACTCTTCTACTCTACTGTGTTTCCTATAGGGCCAGAATAGTGAAATTGCTCAGAACAAAAGAACTGTGCTTCCTACAAATACAGCCATATCTAGTTCAATTCTGCTTAGGAAACTGACAAGAAGAGTAGCTCCTATTCAGTCCAATACACAAATACGCGAGTGCTATTTGCACTGTGTATGGCAATAGGAACACAATAGTGACTTTTCTTATCAGAAAAAAAACTCTTGCTCATAAGACCAAAAACTGCATGTGATTCAACTCCATTTAGGACTGGGAAACAAACGCTAGCTCGCCTTACAAGAAACACACTCTGCTTTTGAGAAAAGAGCACTCTTCTACTCGACTGTGTTTCCTATGGGGTCCGAACATTGAGCATGCAAGGAACAAAAGAACTGTGCTTCCTACACAAAGGGGCCATATAGTTCAACTCTGCTTAGGAAACTGACAAGAACGGTAGCTCCTCTGCAGTCCAATACACTGTACTAGCTGGGAACAGACGCGAGTGCTATTTGCACTGTGTATGGCAATAGGAGCACAATAGTGACTCTTCTTATCAGAAAACAACTCTTACTCATAGGACAAGAAACTGCATGGGATTCAACTCCATTTCTGACTGTGAAACAAACACTAGCTCGCCTTACAAGAAAGACTCTCTGATTTTGAGAAAAGAGCACTCTTCTACTCTACTGTGTTTCCTAGGGGGTCTGAACAGTGAGCTTGCTCAGAACAAAAGAATTGTGCTTTCTACAACACACGGGCCACATCTAGTTCATCTCTGCTTAGGAAACTGACAAGAACAGTAGCTCCGCTTCAGTCCAATACACTGTACATGCTGGGAACAGATGCGAGTGCTATTTGCACTATGTATGGCAATGGGAGCGCAATAGTGACTTTATTACCAGAAAACAACTCTTGCTCGTAGGACCAAAAACTGCATGTGATTCAACTCCATTTAGGACTGGGAAACAAACTTTAGCTCGCCTTACAAGAAACACACTCTGCTTTTGAGAAAAGAGCACTCTTTTACTCTACTGTGTTTCCTATAGGGCCAGAAGAGTGAGCTTGCTCAGAACAAAAGAAATGTGCTTCCTACAAATACTGCCATATCTAGTTCAATTCTGCTTATGAAACTGAAAAGAACAGTAGCTCCTGTTCAGTCCAATACACTGTACATGCTGGAAACAGACGCCAGTGCTATTTGCCCTGTGTATGACAATGGGAGTGCAATAGTGACTGTTCTTACCAGAAAACAACTCTTGCTCGTAGGACAAGAATCTGCATGTGATTCAACTCCATTTAGGACTGGGAAACAAACGCTAGCTCGCCTTACAAGAAACACACTCTGCTTTTGAGAAAAGAGCACTCTTCTACTCGACTGTGTATCCTATGGTGTCCGAACAGTGACCTTGCTCAGAACAAAAGAACTGGGCTTCCTACACACACAGGCCATATCTATTTCAACTCTGCTTAGGAAACTGACAAGAACAGTAGCTCTGCTTCAGTCCAATACACTGTACTTGCTGGTCACAGATGCGAGTGCTTTTTACACTGTGTATGGCAATGGGAGCACAACAGTGACTTTACTACCAGAAAACAACTCTTGCTCGTAGGACCAAAAACTGCATGTGATTCAACTCCATTTAGGACTGGGAAACAAACGCTAGCTCGCCTTACAAGAAACACACTCTCCTTTTGAGAAAACAGCAGTCTTCTACTCTACTGTGTTTCCTATGGGGTCCGAACATTGAGCTTGCTCAGAACAAAAGAACTGTGCTTCCTACACACACGGGCCATATCTAGTTCAACTCTGCTTAGGAAACTGACAAGAACGGTAGCTCCTCTTCAGTCCAGTACACTGTACTAGCTGGGAACAGACGCGAGTGCTGTTTGCACTGTGTATGGCAATAGGAGCACAATAGTGACTCTTCTCATTAGAAAACAACTCTTACTCATAGGACAAGAAACTGCATGGGATTCAACTCCATTTCTGACTGGGAAACAAACACTAGCTCGCCTTACAAGAAAGACTCTCTGATTTTGAGAAAAGAGCACTCTTCTACTCTACTGTGTTTCCTATGGGGTCCAAATAGTGAGCTTGCTCAGAACAAAAGAACTGTGCTTCCTGAACACAGGGGCCATATCTAGTTCAACTCTGCTTAGGAAACTGACAAGAACAGTAGCTCCACTTCAGTCCAATACACTGTAATTGCTGGGAACAGACGCGAGTGCTATTTGCACTGTGTATAGAAATGGGAGCGCAATAGTGACTTTCCTTACCAGAATACAAATCTTGGTCAGAGGAACAAAAACTGCATGTGATTCAACTCCATTTAGGACTGGGAAACAAATGCTAGCTCGCCTTACAAGAAACACACTCTGCTTTTGAGAAAAGAGCACTCTTCTACTCTAGTGTGTTTCCTATTGGGCCAGAACAGTGAATTTGCTCAGAACAAAAGAACTGTGCTTCCTATACACGTGGGCCATATCTAGTTCAACTCTGCTTAGGAAACTGACAAGAACAGTAGCTCTGCTTCAGTCCAATACACTGTACTTGCTGGGAGCAGACGCGAGTGCTATTTGCACTGAGTATGGAAATGGGAGCGCCATAGTGACTTTCCTTACCAGAAAACAACTCTTCCTCGTAGGACCAGAAACTGCATGGGATTCAACTCCATTTAGGACTGGGAAACAAACACTAGCTCGCCTTACAAGAAACACACTCTGCTTTTGAGAAAAGAGCACTCTTCTACTCGACTGTGTTTCCTATGGGGTCCGAACATTGAGCATGCAAGGAACAAAAGAACTGTGCTTCCTACACAAACGGGCCATATAGTTCAACTCTGCTTAGGAAACTGACAAGAACGGTAGCTCCTCTGCAGTCCAATACACTGTACTAGCTGGGAACAGACGCGAGTGCTATTTGCACTGTGTATGGCAATAGGAGCACAATAGTGACTCTTCTTATCAGAAAACAACTCTTACTCATAGGACAAGAAACTGCATGGGATTCAACTCCATTTCTGACTGAAAAACAAACACTAGCTCACCTGATAAGAAACACACTCTGCTTTTGAGAAAAGAGCACGCTTCTACTCTAATGTCTTTTCTATGTGGTCCGAACTGTGAGCTTGCTCAGAACAAAAGAACTGTGCTTCCTACACACACGGGCCATATCTAGTTCAACTCTGCTTAGGAAACTGACAAGAACAGTAGCTCCACTTCAGTCCAATACACTGTACTTGCTGGGAACAGACGCCAGTGCTATTTGCCCTGTGTATGACAATGGGAGCGCAATAGTGACTCTTCTTACCAGAAAACAACTCTTGTTCGTAGGACCAGAAACTGCATGGGATTCAACTCCATTTTTGACTGGAAAACAAACACTAGCTCGTGTTACAAGAAACACAATCTGTTTTTGAGAAAAGAGCACTCTTTTACTTTAATGTGTTTCCTATGGGGTCCGAATAGTGAGCTTGCTCAGAACAAAAGAACTGTGCTTCCTACTCACATGGGCCATATCTAGTTCAACTCTGCTTAGGAAACTGACAAGAACAGTAGCTCCTCTTCAGTCCAATACACTGTACTTGTTGGGAACAGACGCGAGTGCTATTTGCACTGAGTATGGAAATGGGAACTCAATAGTGACTTTCCTTACCAGAAAAAAACTCTTGCTCATAGGACCAGAAACTGCATGTGATTCAACTCCGTTGAGGACTGGGAAACAAATGCTAGCTCGCCTTACGAGAAACACACTCTGCTTTTGAGAAAAGAGCACTCTTCTACTCTACTGTGTTTCCTATAGGGCCAGAACAGTGAGCTTGCTCAGAACAAAGAACTGTGCTTCCTACAAATACTGCCATATCTAGTTCAATTCTGCTTAGGAAACTGAAAAGAACAGTAGCTCCTGTTCAGTGCAATACACTGTACATTCTTCTGGGAACAGACGCCAGTGCTATTTGCCCTATGTATGACAATGGGAGCGCAATAGTGACTCTTATTACCAGAAAAAAACTCTTGCTCGTAGGACCAAAAACTGCATGTGATTCAACTCCTTTTAGGACTAGGAAACAAACGCTAGCTCACGTAACAAGAAACACACTCTGCTTTTGAGAAAAGAGCACTCTTCTACTCGACTGTGTATCCTATGGGGTCTGAACAGTGAGCTTGCTCACAAAAGAACTGGGCTTCCTGCACACACGGGTCATATCTAGTTCAACTCTGCTTAGGAAACTGACAAGAACAGTAGCTCCGCTTCAATCCAATACACTGTACTTGCTGGGAACAGATGCGAGTGCTATTTACACTGTGTATGGCAATGGGGAGTGCAACAGTGACTTTATTACCAGAAAACAACTCTTGCTCGTAGGACCTAAAACTGCATGGGATTCAACTCCATTTAGGACTGGGAAACAAACGCTAGCTCGCCTTACAAGAAACACACTCTGCTTTTGAGAAAAGAGCACTCTTCTACTCTACTGTGTTTCCTATGGGGTCCGAACAGTGAGCTTGCTCAGAACAAAAGAACTGTGCTTCCTACACACACGGGCCATATCTAGTTCAACTCTGCTTAGAAAACTGACAAGAACAGTAGCTCCTCTTCAGTCCAATACACTGTACTTGCTGGGAACAGACGCGAGTGCTATTTGCACTGTGTATGGCAATGGGAGCACAATAGTGACTTTCCTTACCAGAAAACAACTCTTGCTCGTAGGTCCAGAAACTGCATGTGATTCAGCTCCATTTAGGACTGGGAAACAAATGCTAGCTCGCCTTACAAGAAACACACTCTGCTTTTGAGAAAAGAGCACTCTTCTACTCTACTGTGTTTCCTTTGGGGTCCGAACAGTGATCTTGCTCAGAACAAAAGGACTGTGCTTCCTACACACACGGACCATATGTAGTTCAACTCTGCTTAGGAAACTGACAAGAACAGTAGCTACGCTTCAGTCCAATACACTGTACTTGCTGGGAACAGATGCGAGTACTATTTGCACTGTGTATGTAAATGGGAGCACAATAGTGACTTTCCTTACCAGAAAACAACTCTTGGCCGTACGACAAAAAACTGCATGTGATTCAACTCCATTTAGGACTGGGAAACAAACGCTATCTCGCCTTACAAAAAACACACTCTGCTTTTGAGAAAAGAGCACTCTTCTACTCTACAGTGTTTCCTAGGCGGTCTGAACAGTGTGCTTGCTCAGAACAAAAGAACTGTGCTTCCTACACACACGGGCCATATCTAGTTCATCTCTGCTTAGGAAACTGACAAGAGCAGTAGCTCCGCTTCAGTCCAATACACTGTACTTGCTGGGAACAGACGCGAGTGCTATTTGCACTGTGTATGGAAATGGGAGCGCAATGGTGACATTCCTTACCAGAAAATACCTCTTGCTCGTAGGACCAGAAACTGCATGGGATTCAACTCCATTTCTGACTGGGAAACAAACACTAGCTCGCCTTACAAGAAACACACTCTGCTTTTGAGAAAAGAGCACTCTTCTAATCTACTGTGTTTCCTATGGGGTCCGAACATTGAGCATGCTCAGAACAAAAGAACTGTGCTTCCTACACACACGGGCCATATAGTTCAATTCTGCTTAGGAAACTGACAAGAACGGTAGCTCCTCTACAGTCCAATACACTGTACTAGCTGGGAACAGACGCGAGTGCTATTTTGCACTGTGTATGGCAATAGGAGCACAATAGTGACTCTTCTTATCAGAAAACTACTCTTACTCATAGGACAAGAAACTGCATGGGATTCAACTCCATTTCTGACTGGGAAACAAACACTAGCTCGCCTTACAAGAAAGACTCTCTGATTTTGAGAAAAGAGCACTCTTCTACTCTACTGTGTTTCCTAGGGGGTCTGAAAGGTGAGCTTGCTCAGAACAAAAGAACTGTGCTTTCTACACACACGGGCCATATCTAGTTCATCTCTGCTTAGGAAACTGACAAGAACAGTAGCTCTGCTTCAGTCCAATACACTGTACTTGCTGGGAACAGATGCGAGTGCTATTTGCACTATGTATGGCAATGGGAGCGCAATAGTGACTTTATTACCAGAAAACAACTCTTGCTCATAGGACCAAAAACTGCATGTGATTCAACTCCATTTAGGACTGGGAAACAAACGGTAGACCGCCTTACAAGAAACACACTCTGCTTTTGAGAAAAGAGCACTCTTCTACTCTACTGTGTTTCCTATAGGGCCAGAACAGTGAGCTTGCTCAGAACAAAAGAACTGTGCTTCCTACAAATACTGCCATATCTAGTTCAATTCTGCTTATGAAACTGAAAAGAACAGTAGCTCCTGTTCAGTCCAATACACTGTACATGCTGGAAACAGACGCCAGTGCTATTTGCCCTGTGTATGACAATGGGAGTGCAATAGTGACTGTTCTTACCAGAAAACAACTCTTGCTCGTAGGACAAGAATCTGCATGTGATTCAACTCCATTTAGGACTGGGAAACAAACGCTAGCTCGCCTTACAAGAAACACAATCTACTTTTGAGAAAAGAGCACTCTTCTACTCGACTGTGTATCCTATGGGGTCCGAACAGTGAGCTTGCTCAGAACAAAAGAACTGGGCTTCCTACACACACGGGCCATATCTATTTCAACTCTGCTTAGGAAACTGACAAGAACAGTAGCTCCGCTTCAGTCCAATACACTGTACTTGCTGGTCACAGATGCGAGTGCTATTTACACTGTGTATGGCAATGGGAGCGCAACAGTGACTTTACTACCAGAAAACAACTCTTGCTCTTAGGACCAAAAACTGCATGTGATTCAACTCCATTTAGGACTGGGAAACAAACGCTAGCTCGCCTTACAAGAAACACACTCTGCTTTTGAGAAAAGAGCAGTCTTCTACTCTACTGTGTTTCCTATGGGGTCCGAACATTGAGCTTGCTCAGAACAAAAGAACTGTGCTTCCTACACACACGGGCCATATCTAGTTCAACTCTGCTTAGGAAACTGACAAGAACGGTAGCTCCTCTTCAGTCCAATACACTGTACTAGCTGGGAACAGACGCGAGTGCTATTTGCACTGTGTATGGCAATAGGAGCACAATAGTGACTCTTCTTATCAGAAAACAACTCTTACTCATAGGACAAGAAACTGCATGGGATTCAACTCCATTTCTGACTGGGAAACAAACACTAGCTCGCCTTACAAGAAAGACTCTCTGATTTTGAGAAAAGAGCACTCTTCTACTCTACTGTGTTTCCTATGGGGTCCAAATAGTGAGCTTGCTCAGAACAAAAGAACTGTGCTTCCTGAACACAGGGGCCATATCTAGTTCAACTCTGCTTAGTAAACTGACAAGAACAGTAGCTCCGCTTCAGTCCAATACAGTGTAATTGCTGGGAACAGACGCGAGTGCTATTTGCACTGTGTATAGAAATGGGGAGCGCAATAGTGACTTTCCTTACCAGAAAACTAATCTTGGTCGGAGGAACAAAAACTGCATGTGATTCAACTCCATTTAGGACTGGGAAACAAATGCTAGCTCGCCTTACAAGAAACACACTCTGCTTTTGAGAAAAGAGCACTCTTCTACTCTAGTGTGTTTCCTATTGGGCCAGAACAGTGAATTTGCTCAGAACAAAAGAACTGTGCTTCCTATACACGTGGGCCATATGTAGTTCAACTCTGCTTAGGAAACTGACAAGAACAGTAGCTCCGCTTCAGTCCAATACACTGTACTTGGTGGGAACAGATGCGAGTGCTATTTGCACTGTGTATGGGCAATGGGAGCGCAATAGTGACTTTATTACCAGAAAACAACTCTTGCTCATAGGACCAAAAACTGCATGGGATTCAACTCCATTTAGGACTGGGAAACAAACGCTAGCTCGCCTTACAAGAAACACACTCTGCTTTTGAGAAAAGAGCACTCTTCTACTCTACTGTGTTTCCTATGGGGTCCGAACAGTGAGCTTGCTCAGAACAAAAGAACTGTGCTTCCTACACACACGGGTCATATCTAGTTCAACACTGCTTAGGAAACTGACAACAACGGTAGCTCCTCTTCAGTCCAATACACTGTACTAGCTGGGAACAGACGCGAGTGCTCTTTGCCCTGTGTAAGTCAATAGGAGCACAATAGTGACTCTTCTTATCAGAAAACAACTCTTACTCATAGGACAAGAAACTGCATGGGATTCAACTCCATTTCTGACCTGGAAACAAACACTAGCTCGCCTTACAAGAAACACACTCTGCTTTTAAGAAAAGAGCACTCTTCTACTCTACTGTGTTTCCTATGGGGTCCGAATACTGAGCTTGCTCAGAACAAAAGAACTGTGCTTCCTACACACAGCGGCCATATCTAGTTCAACTCTGCTTAGCAAACTGAGAAGAATGGTAGCTCCTCTTCAGTCCAATACACTGTACTTGCTGGGAACAGACGCGAGTGCTATTAGCACTGTGTATGGCAATGGGAGCACAATAGTGACTTTCCTTACCAGAAAACAACTCTTGCTCGTAGGATCAGAAACTGCATATGATTCAGCTCCATTTAGGACTGGGAAACAAATGCTAGCTCGCCTTACAAGAAACACACTCTGCTTTTGAGAAAAGAGCACTCTTCTACTCTACTGTGTTTCCTATGGGGTCTGAACAGTGAGCTTGCTCAGAACAAAAGAACTGTGCTTCCTACACACACGGACCATATGTAGTTCAACTCTGCTTAGGAAACTGACAAGAACAGTAGCTCCTACTCAGTCCAATACACTGTACTTACTGGGAACAGACGCCAGTGCTATTTGCACTGTGTATGGCAATAGGAGCACAATAGTGTCTCTTCTTATCAGAAAACAACTCTTGCTCATAGGACCAGAAACTGCATGCGATTCCACTCCATTTCTGACTGGGAAACAAACACTAGCTCGCCTTACAAGAAAGACACTCTGATTTTGAGAAAAGAGCACTCTTCTTCTCTACTGTGTTTCCTTGGGGGTCTGAACAGTGAGCTTGCTCAGAACAAAAGAACTGTGCTTCCTACACACACGGGCCATATCTTGTTCAACTCTGGTTAGGAAACTGACAAGAACAGTAGCTCCACTTCAGTCCAATACACTGTACTTGCTGGGAACAGATGCGAGTGCTATTTGCACTGTGTATGGCAATGGGAGCACAATAGTGACTTTATTACCAGAAAACAACTCTTGCTCGTAGGACCAAAAACTGGATGTGATTCAACTCCATTTAGGACTGGGAAACAAACGCTAGCTCGCCTTACAAGATACACACTCTGCTTTTGAGAACAGAGCAGTCTTCTACTCTACTGTGTTTCCTATGGGGTCCGAACAGTGAGCTTGCTCAGAACAAAAGAACTGTGCTTCCTACACACACGGGCCATATCTAGTTCAACTCTGCTTAGGAACCTGACAAGAACGGTAGCTCCTCTTCAGTCAAATACACTGTACTAGCTGGGAACAGACGCGAGTGCTATTTGCATGTGTATGGCAATAGGAGCACAATAGTGTCTCTTCTTATCAGAAAACAACTCTTAGTCATAGGACAAGAAACTGCATGGGATTCAACTGCATTTCTGACTGGGAAACAAACACTAACTTGCTTTACAAGAAAGACTCTCTGATTTTGAGAAAAGAGCACTCTTCTACTCTACTGTGTTTCCTATGGAGTCCAACTAGTGAGCTTGCTCAGAACAAAAGAACTGTGCTTCCTACACACACGGGCCATATCTAGTTCAAATCTGCTTAGGAAACTGACAAGAACAGTAGCTCCGCTTCAGTCCAATACACTGTACTTGCTGGGAACAGATGCGAGTGCTATTTGCACTGTGTATGGCAATGGGAGCGCAATAGTGACTTTCTTTACCAGAAAACAACTCTTGCTCGTAGGACCAGAAACTGCATGTGATTCAGCTCCATTTAGGATGGGAAAAAAATGCTAGCTCGCCTTACAAGAAACACACTCTGCTTTTGTGAAAAGAGCACTCTTCTACACTACTGTGTTTCCAATGGGGTCCGAACAGTGAGCTTGCTCAGAACAAAAGAACTGTGCTTCCTACACACACGGACCATATGTAGTTCAACTCTGCTTAGGAAACTGACAACAACAGTAGCTCCTATTCAGTCCAATACACTGTACTTGCTGGGAACAGACGCCAGTGCTATATGCACTGTGTATGGCAATAGGAGCACAATAGTGTCTCTTCTTATCAGAAAACAACTCTTGCTCATAGGACCAGAAACTGCATGGGATTCAACTCCATTTCTGACTGGGAAACAAACACTAGCTCGCCTTACAATAAAGACACTCTGATTTTGAGAAAAGAGCACTCTTCTACTCTACTGTGTTTCCTACGGGGTCCGAATAGTGAGCTTGCTCAGTACAAAAAAACTGTGCTTCCTACACACAGGGGCCATATCTAGTTCAACTCTGCTTAGGAAACTGACAAGAACAGTAGCTACGCTTCAGTCCAATACACTGTACTTGCTGGGAACAGACGCGAGTGCTATTTGCACTGTGTATGAAAATGGGAGCACAATAGTGACTTTCTTTACCAGAAAACAACTCTTGCTCGTAGGACCAGAAACTGCATGGGATTCAACTCCATTTCTGACTGGGAAACAAACACTAGCTCTCCTTACAAGAAACACACTCTGCTTTTGAGAAAAGAGCACTCTTCTACTCTACTGTGTTTCCTATGGGGTCCGAACTGTGAGCTTGCTCAGAACAAAAGAACTGTGCTTCCTACACACACGGGCCATATCTAGTTCAACTCTGCTTAGGAAACTGACAAGAACAGTAGCTCCGCTTCAGTCCAATACACTGTACTTGCTGGGAACAGATGCGAGTGCTATTTGCAATGTGTATGGCAATGGGAGCGCAATAGTGACTTTATTACCAGAAAACAACTCTTGCTCGTAGGACCAAAAACTGGATGTGATTCAACTCCATTTAGGACTGGGAAACAATCGATATCTCGCCTTACAAAGAACACACTCTGCTTTTGAGAAAAGAGCTCTCTTCTACTCTACTGTGTTTTCTAGGGGGTCTGAACAGTGAGCTTGATCAGAACAAAAGTACTGTGCTTCCTACACACACGGGCCATATCTAGTTCAACTCTGCTTAGGAAACTGACAAGAACAGTAGCTCTGCTTCAGTCCAATACACTGTACTTGCTGGGAACAGATGCGAGTGCTATTTGCACTGTGTATGGCAATGGGAGCGCAATAGTGACTTTATTACCAGAAAACAACTCTTGCTCGTAGGACCAAAAACTGCATGTGATTCAACTCCATTTAGGACTGGGAAACAAACGCTAGCTCGCCTTACAAGAAACACACTCTGCTTTTGAGAAAAGAGCACTCTTCTACTCTACTGTGTTTCCTATGGGGTCCGAACAGTGAGCTTGCTCAGAACAAAAGAACTGTGCTTCCTACACACACGGGCCATATCTAGTTCAACTCTGCTTAGGAAACTGACAAGAACAGTAGCTCCGCTTCAGTCCAATACACTGTACTTGCTGGGAACAGATGCGAGTGCTATTTGCAATGTGTATGCCAATGGGAGCGCAATAGTGACTTTATTACCAGAAAACAACTCTTGCTCGTAGGACCAAAAACTGGATGTGATTCAACTCCATTTAGGACTGGGAAACAAACGCTAGCTTGCCTTACAAGAAACACACTCAGCTTTTGAGAACAGAGCAGTCTTCTACTCTACTGTGTTTCCTATGGGGTCCGAACAGTGAGCTTGCTCAGAACAAAAGAACTGTGCTTCCTACACACACGGGCCATATCTAGTTCAACTCTGTTTAAGAAACTGACAAGAACGGTAGCTCTTCTTCAGTCCAATACGCTGTACTAGCTGGGAACAGACGCGAGTGCTATTTGCCCTGTGTATGGCAATAGGAGCACAATAGTGACTCTTCTTATCAGAAAACAACTCTTAGTCATAGGACAAGAAACTGTATGGGATTCAACTCCATTTCTGACTGGGAAACAAACACTAGCTTGCCTTACAAGAAAGACTCTCTGATTTTGAGAAAAGAGCACTCTTCTACTCTACTGTGTTTCCCATGGGGTCCAAATACTGAGCTTGCTCAGAACAAAAGAACTGTGCTTCCTACACACAGCGGCCATATCTAGTTCAACTCTGCTTAGCAAACTGAGAAGAACAGTAGCTCCGCTTCAGTCAAATACACTGTACTTGCTGGGAACAGATGCGAGTGCTATTTACACTGTGTATGGCAATGGGAGCGCAACAGTGACTTTATTACCAGAAAACAACTCTTGCTCGTAGGACCAAAAACTGGATGTGATTCAACTCCATTTAGGACTGGGAAACAAACGCTAGCTTGCCTTACAAGAAACACACTCAGCTTTTGAGAACAGAGCAGTCTTCTACTCTACTGTGTTTCCTATGGGGTCCGAACAGTGAGCTTGCTCAGAACAAAAGAACTGTGCTTCCTACACACACGGGCCATATCTAGTTCAACTCTGTTTAGGAAACTGACAAGAACGGTAGCTCTTCTTCAGTCCAATACGCTGTACTAACTGGGAACAGACGCGAGTGCTATTTGCCCTGTGTATGGCAATAGGAGCACAATAGTGACTCTTCTTATCAGAAAACAACTCTTAGTCATAGGACAAGAAACTGTATGGGATTCAACTCCATTTCTGACTGGGAAACAAACACTAGCTTGCCTTACAAGAAAGACTCTCTGATTTTGAGAAAAGAGCACTCTTCTACTCTACTGTGTTTCCCATGGGGTCCAAATACTGAGCTTGCTCAGAACAAAAGAACTGTGCTTCCTACACACAGCGGCCATATCTAATTCAACTCTGCTTAGCAACCTGAGAAGAACAGTAGCTCCGCTTCAGTCAAATACACTGTACTTGCTGGGAACAGATGCGAGTGCTATTTACACTGTGTATGGCAATGGGAGCGCAACAGTGACTTTATTACCAGAAAACAACTCTTGCTCGTAGGACCAAAAACTGCATGTGATTCAACTCCATTTAGGACTGGGAAACAAATGCTAGCTCGTCTTACAAGAAACACACTCTGCTTTTGAGAAAAGAACAGTCTTCTACTCTTCTGTGTTTCCTATGGGGTCCGAACAGTGAGCTTGCTCAGAACAAAAGAACTGTGCTTCCTACACACACGAACCATATGTAGTTCAACTCTGCTTAGGAAACTGACAAGAACAGTAGCTCCTATTCAGTCCAATACACTGTACTTGCTGGGAACAGACGCCAGTGCTATTTGCACTGTGTATGGCAATAGGAGCACAATAGTGTCTCTTCTTATCAGAAAACAACTCTTGCTCATAGGACCAGAAACTGCATGGGATTCAACTCCATTTCTGACTGGGAAACAAACACTAGCTCGCCTTACAATAAAGACACTCTGATTTTGAGAAAAGAGCACTCTTCTACTCCACTGTGTTTCCTATGGGGTCCGAATAGTGAGCTTGCTCAGAACAAAAGAACTGTGCTTCCTACACACAGGGGCCATATCTAGTTCATCTCTGCTTAGGAAACTGACAAGAACAGTAGCTCCGCTTCAGTCCAATACACTATACTTGCTGGGAACAGACGCGAGTGCTATTTGCACTGTGTATGGAAATGGGAGCGCAATAGTGACTTTCCTTACCAGAAAACACCTCTTGCTCGTAGGTCCAGAAACTGCATGCGATTCAACTCCATTTCTGACTGGGAAACAAACACTAGCTCGCCTTACAAGAAACACAATCTGCTTTTGAGAAAAGAGCACTCTTCTACTCTACTGTGTTTCCTATGGAGTTCGAACAGTGAGCTTGCTCAGAACAAAAGAACTGTGCTTCCACACACACGGGCCATATCTAGTTCAAATCTGCTTAGGAAACTGAAAAGAACAGTAGCTCCTGTTCAGTCCAATACACTGTACATGCTGGGAACAGACGCCAGTGCTATTTGCCCTGTGTATGACAATGGGAGCGCAATAGTGACTCTTCTTTCCAGAAAAAAAATCTTGCTCGTAGGACCAGAAACTGCATGTGATTCAACTCCATTTAGGACTGGGAAACAAACGCTAGCTCGCCTAACAAGAAACACACTCTGCTTTTGAGAAAAGAGCACTCTTCTACTCGACTGTGTATCCTATGGTATCCGAACAGTGAGCTTGCTCAGAACAAAAGAACTGTGCTTCCTACACACAGGGGCCATATCTAGTTCAACTCTGCTTAGGAAACTGACAAGAACAGTAGCTCTGCTTCAGTCCAATACACTGTACTTGCTGGGAACAGATGCGAGTGCTATTTACACTGTGTATGGCAATGGGAGCACAACAGTGACTTTATGACCAGAAAACAACTCTTGCTCGTAGGAACAAAAACTGCATGTGATTCAACTCCATTTAGGACTGGGAAACAAACGCTAGCTCGCCTTACAAGAAACACACTCTGCTTTTGAGAAAAGAGCAGTCTTCTACTCTACTGTGTTTCTTATAGGGCCAGAAGAGTGAGCTTGCTCAGAACAAAAGAACTGTGCTTCCTACACACACGGGCCATATCTAGTTCAACTCTGCTTAGGAAACTGACAAGAACAGTAGCTCCTCTTCAGTCCAATACACTGTACTTCCTGGGAACAGACGCGAGTGCTATTAGCACTGTGTATGGCAATGGGAGCACAATAGTGACTCTTCTTACCAGAAAACAACTCTTGCTCGTAGGATCAGAAACTGCATATGATTCAGCTCCATTTAGGACTGGGAAACAAATGCTAGCTCGCCTTACAAGAAACACACTCTGCTTTTGAGAAAAGAGCACTCTTCTACTCTACTGTGTTTCCTATGGGGTCCGAACAGTGAGCTTGCTCAGAACAAAAGAACTGTGCTTCCTACACACACGGACCATATGTAGTTCAACTCTGCTTAGGAAACTGAGAACAACAGTAGCTCCTATTCAGTCCAAGACACTGTACTTGCTGGGAACAGACGCCAGTGTTATTTGCACTGTGTATGGCAATAGGAGCACAATAGTGTCTCTTCTTATCAGAAAACAACTCTTGCTCATAGGACCAGAAACTGCATGGGATTCAACTCCATTTCTGACTGGGAAACAAACACTAGCTCGCCTTACAAGAAAGACACTCTGATTTTGAGAAAAGAGCACTCTTCTACTCTACTGTGTTTCCTATGGGGTCCGAATAGTGAGCTTGCTCAGAACAAAAGAACTGTGCTTCCTACACACAGCGGCCATATCTAGTTCAACTCTGCTTAGGAAACTGACAAGAACAGTAGCTACGCTTCAGTCCAATACACTGTACTTGCTGGGAACAGACGCGAGTGCTATTTGCACTGTGTATGAAAATGGGAGCACAATAGTGACTTTCTTTACCAGAAAACAACTCTTGCTCGTAGGACCAGAAACTGCATGGGATTCAACTCCATTTCTGACTGGGAAACAAACACTAGCTCTCCTTACAAGAAACACACTCTGCTTTTGAGAAAAGAGCACTCTTCTACTCTACTGTGTTTCCTATGGGGTCCGAACTGTGAGCTTGCTCAGAACAAAAGAACTGTGCTTCCTACACACACGGGCCATATCTAGTTCAACTCTGCTTAGGAAACTGACAAGAACAGTAGCTCCGCTTCAGTCCAATACACTGTACTTGCTGGGAACAGATGCGAGTGCTATTTGCAATGTGTATGGCAATGGGAGCGCAATAGTGACTTTATTACCAGAAAACAACTCTTGCTCGTAGGACCAAAAACTGGATGTGATTCAACTCCATTTAGGACTGGGAAACAATCGTTATCTCGCCATACAAAGAACACACTCTGCTTTTGAGAAAAGAGCACTCTTCTACTCTACTGTGTTTTCTAGGGGGTCTGAACAGTGAGCTTGATCAGAACAAAAGTACTGTGCTTCCTACACACACGGGCCATATCTAGTTCAACTCTGCTTAGGAAACTGACAAGAACAGTAGCTCTGCTTCAGTCCAATACACTGTACTTGCTGGGAACAGATGCGAGTGCTATTTGCACTGTGTATGGCAATGGGAGCGCAATAGTGACTTTATTACCAGAAAACAACTCTTGCTCGTAGGACCAAAAACTGCATGTGATTCAACTCCATTTAGGAATGTGTAACAAACGCTAGCTCGCCTTACAAGAAACACACTCTGCTTTTGAGAAAAGAGCACTCTTCTACTTTAGTGTGTTTCCTATGGGGTCCGAACAGTGAGCTTGCTCAGAACAAAAGAACTGTGCTTCCTACACACACGGGCCATATCTAGTTCAACACTGCTTAGAAAACTGACAAGAACGGTAGCTCCTCTTCAGTCCAAAACACTGTACTAGCTGGGAACAGACGCGAGTGCTATTTGCCCTGTGTATGTCAATAGGAGCACAATAGTGACTCTTCTTATCAGAAAACAACTCTTACTCATAGGACAAGAAACTGCATGGGATTCAACTCCATTTCTGACTGGGAAACAAACACTAGCTCGCCTTACAAGAAACACACTCTGCTTTTAAGAAAAGAGCACTCTTCTACTCTACTGTGTTTCCTATGGGGTCCGAATAGTGAGCTTGCTCAGAACAAAAGAACTGTGCTTCCTACACACAGCGGCCATATCTAGTTCAACTCTGCTTAGCACACTGAGAAGAACGGTAGCTCCGCTTCAGTCAAATACACTGTACTTGCTGGGAACAGATGCGAGTGCTATTTACACTGTGTATGGCATTGGGAGCACAACAGTGACTTTATTACCAGAAAACAACTCTTGCTGGTAGGACCAGAAACTGCATGGGATTCAACTCCATTTCTGACTGGGAAACAAACACTAGCTCGCCTTACAAGAAACACACCATGCTTTCGAGAAAAGAGCACTCTTCTACTCTACTGTGTTTCCTATGGGGTCTGAACAGTGAGCTTGCTCAGAACAAAAGAACTGTGCTTCCTACACACACGGGCCATATCTAGTTCAACTCTGCTTAGGAAACTGACAAGAACAGTAGCTCCGCTTCAGTCCAATACACTGTACTTGCTGGGAACAGATGCGAGTGCTATTTGCAATGTGTATGCCAATGGGAGCGCAATAGTGACTTTATTACCAGAAAACAACTCTTGCTCGTAGGACCAAAAACTGGATGTGATTCAACTCCATTTAGGACTGGGAAACAAACGCTAGCTTGCCTTACAAGAAACACACTCAGCTTTTGAGAACAGAGCAGTCTTCTACTCTACTGTGTTTCCTATGGGGTCCGAACAGTGAGCTTGCTCAGAACAAAAGAACTGTGCTTCCTACACACACGGGCCATATCTAGTTCAACTCTGTTTAGGAAACTGACAAGAACGGTAGCTCTTCTTCAGTCCAATACACTGTACTAGCTGGGAACAGACGCGAGTGCTATTTGCCCTGTGTATGGCAATAGGAGCACAATAGTGACTCTTCTTATCAGAAAACAACTCTTAGTCATAGGACAAGAAACTGCATGGGATTCAACTCCATTTCTGACTGGGAAACAAACACTAGCTTGCCTTACAAGAAAGACTCTCTGATTTTGAGAAAAGAGCACTCTTACACTCTACTGTGTTTCCCATGGGGTCCAAATACTGAGCTTGCTCAGAACAAAAGAACTGTGCCTCCTACACACAGCGGTCATATCTAGTTCAACTCTTCTTAGCAAACTGAGAAGAACAGTAGCTCCGCTTCAGTCAAATACACTGTACTTGCTGGGAACAGATGCGATTGCTATTTACACTGTGTATGGCAATGGGAGCGCAACAGTGACTTTATTACCAGAAAACAACTCTTGCTCGTAGGACCAAAAACTGCATGTGATTCAACTCCATTTAGGACTGGGAAACAAACGCTAGCTCGTCTTACAAGAAACACACTCTGCTTTTGAGAAAAGAACAGTCTTCTACTCTTCTGTGTTTAGTATGGGGTCCGAACAGTGAGCTTGCTCAGAACAAAAGAACTGTGCTTCCTAGACACACGGACCATATGTAGTTCAACTCTGCTTAGGAAACTGACAAGAACAGTAGCTCCTATTCAGTCCAATACACTGTACTTGCTGGGAACAGACGCCAGTGCTATTTGCACTGTGTATGGCAATAGGAGCACAATAGTGTCTCTTCTTATCAGAAAACAACTCTTGCTCATAGGACCAGAAACTGCATGGGATTCAACTCCATTTCTGACTGGGAAACAAACACTAGCTCGCCTTACAATAAAGACACTCTGATTTTGAGAAAAGAGCACTCTTCTACTCTACTGTGTTTCCTATGGGGTCCGAATAGTGAGCTTGCTCAGAACAAAAGAACTGTGCTTCCTACACACAGGGGCCATATCTAGTTCATCTCTGCTTAGGAAACTGACAAGAACAGTAGCTCCGCTTCAGTCCAATACACTATACTTGCTGGGAACAGACGCGAGTGCTATTTGCACTGTGTATGGAAATGGGAGCGCAATAGTGACTTTCCTTACCAGAAAACACCTCTTGCTCGTAGGTCCAGAAACTGCATGCGATTCAACTCCATTTCTGACTGGGAAACAAACACTAGCTCGCCTTACAAGAAACACAATCTGCTTTTGAGAAAAGAGCACTCTTCTACTCTACTGTGTTTCCTATGGAGTTCGAACAGTGAGCTTGCTCAGAACAAAAGAACTGTGCTTCCACACACACGGGCCATATCTAGTTCAAATCTGCTTAGGAAACTGACAAGAACAGTAGCTCCGCTTCAGTCCAATACACTGTACTTGCTGGGAACAGATGCGAGTGCTATTTGCACTGTGTATGGCAATGGGAGCACAATAGTGACTTTATTACCAGAAAACAACTCTTGCTCCTAGGACCAAAAACTGCATGTGATTCAACTCCATTTAGGACTGGGAAACAAACGCTAGCTCGCCTTACAAGAAACACACTCTGCTTTTGAGAAAAGAGCAGTCTTCTACTCTACTGTGTTTCTTATAGGGCCAGAAGAGTGAGCTTGCTCAGAACAAAAGAACTGTGCTTCCTACACACACGGGCCATATCTAGTTCAACTCTGCTTAGGAAACTGACAAGAACAGTAGCTCCTCTTCAGTCCAATACACTGTACTTCCTGGGAACAGACGCGAGTGCTATTAGCACTGTGTATGGCAATGGGAGCACAATAGTGACTCTTCTTACCAGAAAACAACTCTTGCTCGTAGGATCAGAAACTGCATATGATTCAGCTCCATTAAGGACTGGGAAACAAATGCTAGCTCGCCTTAAAAGAAACACACTCTGCTTTTGAGAAAAGAGCACTCTTCTACTCCACTGTGTTTCCTATGGGGTCCGAACAGTGAGCTTGCTCAGAACAAAAGAACTGTGCTTCCTACACACACGGACCATATGTAGTTCAACTCTGCTTAGGAAACTGAGAACAACAGTAGCTCCTATTCAGTCCAATACACTGTACTTGCTGGGAACAGACGCCAGTGCTATTTGCACTGTGTATGGCAATAGGAGCACAATAGTGTCTCTTCTTATCAGAAAACAACTCTTGCTCATAGGACCAGAAACTGCATGGGATTCAACTCCATTTCTGACTGGGAAACAAACACTAGCTCGCCTTACAAGAAAGACACTCTGATTTTGAGAAAAGAGCACTCTTCTACTCTACTGTGTTTCCTATGGGGTCCGAACTGTGAGCTTGCTCAGAACAAAAGAACTGTGCTTCCTACACACACGGGCCATATCTAGTTCAACTCTGCTTAGGAAACTGACAAGAACAGTAGCTACGCTTCAGTCCAATACACTGTACTTGCTGGGAACAGACGCGAGTGCTATTTGCACTGTGTATGGAAATGCGAGCGCAATAGTGACTTTCCTTACCAGAAAACAACTCTTGCTCGTAGGACCAAAAACTGGATGTGATTCAACTCCATTTAGGACTGGGAAACAATCGATATCTCGCCTTACAAAGAACACACTCTGCTTTTGAGAAAAGAGCACTCTTCTACTCTACTGTGTTTTCTAGGGGGTCTGAACAGTGAGCTTGATCAGAACAAAAGTACTGTGCTTTCTACACACACGGGCCATATCTAGTTCAACTCTGCTTAGGAAACTGACAAGAACAGTAGCTCTGCTTCAGTCCAATACACTGTACTTGCTGGGAACAGATGCGAGTGCTATTTGCACTGTGTATGGCAATGGGAGCGCAATAGTGACTTTATTACCAGAAAACAACTCTTGCTCGTAGGACCAAAAACTGCATGTGATTCAACTCCATTTAGGAATGGGTAACAAACGCTAGCTCGCCTTACAAGAAACACACTCTGCTTTTGAGAAAAGAGCACTCTTCTACTTTAGTGTGTTTCCTATGGGGTCCGAACAGTGAGCTTGCTCAGAACAAAAGAACTGTGCTTCCTACACACACGGGCCATATCTAGTTCAACACTGCTTAGAAAACTGACAAGAACGGTAGCTCCTCTTCAGTCCAAAACACTGTACTAGCTGGGAACAGACGCGAGTGCTATTTGCCCTGTGTATGTCAATAGGAGCACAATAGTGACTCTTCTTATCAGAAAACAACTCTTACTCATAGGACAAGAAACTGCATGGGATTCAACTCCATTTCTGACTGGGAAACAAACACTAGCTCGCCTTACAAGAAACACACTCTGCTTTTAAGAAAAGAGCACTCTTCTACTCTACTGTGTTTCCTATGGGGTCCGAATAGTGAGCTTGCTCAGAACAAAAGAACTGTGCTTCCTACACACAGCGGCCATATCTAGTTCAACTCTGCTTAGCACACTGAGAAGAACGGTAGCTCCGCTTCAGTCAAATACACTGTACTTGCTGGGAACAGATGCGAGTGCTATTTACACTGTGTATGGCATTGGGAGCACAACAGTGACTTTATTACCAGAAAACAACTCTTGCTGGTAGGACCAGAAACTGCATGGGATTCAACTCCATTTCTGACTGGGAAACAAACACTAGCTCGCCTTACAAGAAACACACCATGCTTTCGAGAAAAGAGCACTCTTCTACTCTACTGTGTTTCCTATGGGGTCTGAACAGTGAGCTTGCTCAGAACAAAAGAACTGTGCTTCCTACACACACGGGCCATATCTAGTTCAACTCTGCTTAGGAAACTGACAAGAACAGTAGCTCCGCTTCAGTCCAATACACTGTACTTGCTGGGAACAGATGCGAGTGCTATTTGCAATGTGTATGCCAATGGGAGCGCAATAGTGACTTTATTACCAGAAAACAACTCTTGCTCGTAGGACCAAAAACTGGATGTGATTCAACTCCATTTAGGACTGGGAAACAAACGCTAGCTTGCCTTACAAGAAACACACTCAGCTTTTGAGAACAGAGCAGTCTTCTACTCTACTGTGTTTCCTATGGGGTCCGAACAGTGAGCTTGCTCAGAACAAAAGAACTGTGCTTCCTACACACACGGGCCATATCTAGTTCAACTCTGTTTAGGAAACTGACAAGAACGGTAGCTCTTCTTCAGTCCAATACACTGTACTAGCTGGGAACAGACGCGAGTGCTATTTGCCCTGTGTATGGCAATAGGAGCACAATAGTGACTCTTCTTATCAGAAAACAACTCTTAGTCATAGGACAAGAAACTGCATGGGATTCAACTCCATTTCTGACTGGGAAACAAACACTAGCTTGCCTTACAAGAAAGACTCTCTGATTTTGAGAAAAGAGCACTCTTCTACTCTACTGTGTTTCCCATGGGGTCCAAATACTGAGCTTGCTCAGAACAAAAGAACTGTGCCTCCTACACACAGCGGCCATATCTAGTTCAACTCTTCTTAGCAAACTGAGAAGAACAGTAGCTCCGCTTCAGTCAAATACACTGTACTTGCTGGGAACAGATGCGATTGCTATTTACACTGTGTATGGCAATGGGAGCGCAACAGTGACTTTATTACCAGAAAACAACTCTTGCTCGTAGGACCAAAAACTGCATGTGATTCAACTCCATTTAGGACTGGGAAACAAACGCTAGCTCGTCTTACAAGAAACACACTCTGCTTTTGAGAAAAGAACAGTCTTCTACTCTTCTGTGTTTAGTATGGGGTCCGAACAGTGAGCTTGCTCAGAACAAAAGAACTGTGCTTCCTACACACACGGACCATATGTAGTTCAACTCTGCTTAGGAAACTGACAAGAACAGTAGCTCCTATTCAGTCCAATACACTGTACTTGCTGGGAACAGACGCCAGTGCTATTTGCACTGTGTATGGCAATAGGAGCACAATAGTGTCTCTTCTTATCAGAAAACAACTCTTGCTCATAGGACCAGAAACTGCATGGGATTCAACTCCATTTCTGACTGGGAAACAAACACTAGCTCGCCTTACAATAAAGACACTCTGATTTTGAGAAAAGAGCACTCTTCTACTCTACTGTGTTTCCTATGGGGTCCGAATAGTGAGCTTGCTCAGAACAAAAGAACTGTGCTTCCTACACACAGGGGCCATATCTAGTTCATCTCTGCTTAGGAAACTGACAAGAACAGTAGCTCCGCTTCAGTCCAATACACTATACTTGCTGGGAACAGACGCGAGTGCTATTTGCACTGTGTATGGAAATGGGAGCGCAATAGTGACTTTCCTTACCAGAAAACACCTCTTGCTCGTAGGTCCAGAAACTGCATGCGATTCAACTCCATTTCTGACTGGGAAACAAACACTAGCTCGCCTTACAAGAAACACAATCTGCTTTTGAGAAAAGAGCACTCTTCTACTCTACTGTGTTTCCTATGGAGTTCGAACAGTGAGCTTGCTCAGAACAAAAGAACTGTGCTTCCACACACACGGGCCATATCTAGTTCAAATCTGCTTAGGAAACTGACAAGAACAGTAGCTCCGCTTCAGTCCAATACACTGTACTTGCTGGGAACAGATGCGAGTGCTATTTGCACTGTGTATGGCAATGGGAGCACAATAGTGACTTTATTACCAGAAAACAACTCTTGCTCCTAGGACCAAAAACTGCATGTGATTCAACTCCATTTAGGACTGGGAAACAAACGCTAGCTCGCCTTACAAGAAACACACTCTGCTTTTGAGAAAAGAGCAGTCTTCTACTCTACTGTGTTTCTTATAGGGCCAGAAGAGTGAGCTTGCTCAGAACAAAAGAACTGTGCTTCCTACACACACGGGCCATATCTAGTTCAACTCTGCTTAGGAAACTGACAAGAACAGTAGCTCCTCTTCAGTCCAATACACTGTACTTCCTGGGAACAGACGCGAGTGCTATTAGCACTGTGTATGGCAATGGGAGCACAATAGTGACTCTTCTTACCAGAAAACAACTCTTGCTCGTAGGATCAGAAACTGCATATGATTCAGCTCCATTTAGGACTGGGAAACAAATGCTAGCTCGCCTTAAAAGAAACACACTCTGCTTTTGAGAAAAGAGCACTCTTCTACTCCACTGTGTTTCCTATGGGGTCCGAACAGTGAGCTTGCTCAGAACAAAAGAACTGTGCTTCCTACACACACGGACCATATGTAGTTCAACTCTGCTTAGGAAACTGAGAACAACAGTAGCTCCTATTCAGTCCAATACACTGTACTTGCTGGGAACAGACGCCAGTGCTATTTGCACTGTGTATGGCAATAGGAGCACAATAGTGTCTCTTCTTATCAGAAAACAACTCTTGCTCATAGGACCAGAAACTGCATGGGATTCAACTCCATTTCTGACTGGGAAACAAACACTAGCTCGCCTTACAAGAAAGACACTCTGATTTTGAGAAAAGAGCACTCTTCTACTCTACTGTGTTTCCTATGGGGTCCGAATAGTGAGCTTGCTCAGAACAAAAGAACTGTGCTTCCTACACACAGCGGCCATATCTAGTTTAACTCTGCTTAGGAAACTGACAAGAACAGTAGCTACGCTTCAGTCCAATACACTGTACTTGCTGGGAACAGACGCGAGTGCTATTTGCACTGTGTATGGAAATGCGAGCGCAATAGTGACTTTCCTTACCAGAAAACAACTGTTGCTCGTAGGACCAGAAACTGCATGGGATTCAACTCCATTTCTGACTGGGAAACAAACACTAGCTCGCCTTACAAGAAACACACTCTGCTTTTGAGAAAAGAGCACTCTTCTACTCTACTGTGTTTCCTATGGGGTCCGAACAGTGAGCTTGCTCAGAACAAAAGAACTGTGCTTCCTACACACACGGGCCATATCTAGTTCAACTCTGCTTAGGAAACTGACAAGAACAGTAGCTCCGCTTCAGTCCAATACACTGTACTTGCTGGAAACAGATGCGAGTGCTATTTGCAATGTGTATGGCAATGGGAGCGCAATAGTGACTTTATTACCAGAAAACAACTCTTGCTCGTAGGATCAAAAACTGGATGTGATTCAACTCCATTTAGGACTGGGAAACAAACGCTAGCTTGCCTTACAAGGAACACACTCAGCTTTTGAGAACAGAGCAGTCTTCTACTCTACTGTGTTTCCTATGGGGTCCGAACAGTGAGCTTGCTCTGAACAAAAGAACTGTGCTTCCTACACACAGCGGCCATATCTAGTTTAACTCTGCTTAGGAAACTGACAAGAACAGTAGCTCCTCTTCAGTCCAATACACTGTACATGCTGGGAACAGACGGCAGTGCTATTTGCCCTGTGTATGACAATAGGAGCGCAATAGTGACTCTTCTTACCAGAAAACAACTCTTGCTCCTAGGACAAGAATCTGCATGTGATTCAACTCCATTTAGGACTGGGAAACAAACGCTAGCTCACCTAACAAGAAACACACTCTGCTTTTGAGAAAAGAGCACTCTTCTACTCGACTGTGTATCCTATGGGGTCCGAACAGTGAGCTTGCTCAGAACAAAAGAACTGTGCTTCCTACACACACGGGCCACATCTAGTTCAACTCTGTTTAGGAAACTGACAAGAACGGTAGCTCTTCTTCAGTCCAATACACTGTACTAGCTGGGAACAGACGCGAGTGCTATTTGCCCTATGTATGGCAATAGGAGCACAATAGTGACTCTTCTTATCAGAAAACAACTCTTAGTCATAGGACAAGAAACTGCATGGGATTCAACTCCATTTCTGACTGGGAAACAAACACTAGCTCTCCTTACAAGAAAGACACTCTGATTTTGAGAAAAGAGCACTCTTCTACTTTACTGTGTTTCCTATGGGGTCCGAATAGTGAGCTTGCTCAGAACAAAAGAACTTTGCTTCCTACACAAAGGGGCCATATCTAGTTCAACTCTGCTTAGGAAACTGACAAGAACAGTAGCTACGCTTCAGTCCAATACACTGTACTTGCTGGGAACAGACGCGAGGGCTATTTGCACTGTGTATAGAAATGGGAGCGCAATAGTGACTTTCCTTACCAGAAAACAACTCTTGGTCGTAGGACAAAAAACTGCATGTGATTCAACTCCATTTAGGACTGGGAAACAAACGCTATCTCGCCTTACAAAAAACACACTCTACTTTTGAGAAAAGAGCACGCTTCTACTCTACTGTGTTTTCTAGGGGGTCTGAACAGTGAGCTTGATCAGAACAAAAGTACTGTGCTTCCTACACACACGGGCCATATCTAGTTCAACTCTGCTTAGGAAACTGACAAGAACAGTAGCTCTGCTTCAGTCCAATACACTGTACTTGCTGGGAACAGATGCGAGTGCTATTTGCACTGTGTAAGGCAATGGGAGCGCAATAGTGACTTTATTACCAGAAAACAACTCTTGCTCGTAGGACCAAAAACTGCATGGGATTCAACTCCATTTAGGACTGGGAAACAAACGCTAGCTCGCCTTACAAGAAACACACTCTGATTTTGAGAAAAGAGCACTCTTCTACTCTACTGTGTTTCCTATGGGGTCCGAACAGTGAGCTTGCTCAGAACAAAAGAACTGTGCTTCCTACACACACGGGCCATATCTAGTTCAACACTGCTTAGGAAACTGACAACAACGGTAGCTCCTCTTCAGTCCAATACACTGTACTAGCTGGGAACAGACGCGAGTGCTATTTGCCCTGTGTATGTCAATAGGAGCACAATAGTGACTCTTCTTATCAGAAAACAACTCTTAGTCATAGGACAAGAAACTGCATGGGATTCAACTCCATTTCTGACTGGGAAACAAACACTAGCTCGCCAAACAAGAAACACACTCTGCTTTTAAGAAAAGAGCACTCTTGTACTCTACTGTGTTTCCTATGGCGTCCGAATAGTGAGCTTGCTCAGAACAAAAGAACTGTGCTTCCTACACACAGCGGCCATATCTAGTTCAACTCTGCTTAGCAAACTGAGAAGAACAGTAGCTACGCTTCAGTCCAATACACTGTACTTGCTGGGAACAAACGCGAGTGCTATTTGCACTGTGTATGGAAATGGGAGCGCAACAGTGACTTTATTACCAGAAAACAACTCTTGCTCGTAGGTCCAGAAACTGCATGGGATTCAACTCCATTTCTGACTAGGAAACAAACACTAGCTCGCCTTACAAGAAACACACTCTGCTTTTGAGAAAAGAGCACTCTTCTACTCTACTGTGTTTCCTTGGGTGTCCGAACAGTGAGCTTGCTCAGAACAAAAGAACTGTGCTTCCTACACACATGGGCCATATCTAGTTCAAATCTGCTTAGGAAACTGACAAGAACAGTAGCTCCGCTTCAGTCCAATACACTGTACTTGCTGGGAACAGATGCGAGTGCTATTTGCACTGTGTATGGCAATGGGAGCGCAATAGTGACTTTATTACCAGAAAACAACTCTTGCTCGTAGGACCAAAAACTGCATGTGATTCAACTCCATTTAGGACTGGGAAACAAACGCTAGCTCGCCTTACAAGAAACACACTCTGCTTTTGAGAAAAGAGCACTCTTCTACTGTACTGTGTTTCTTATAGGGCCAGAAGAGTGAGCTTACTCAGAACAAAAGAACTGTGCTTCCTACAAATACTGCCATATCTAGTTCCATTCTGCTTAGGAAACTGAAAAGAACAGTAGCTCCTGTTCAGTCCAATACACTGTACATGCTGGGAACAGACGCCAGTGCTATTTGCCCTGTGTATGACAATGGGAGCGCAATAGTGACTCTTCTTTCCAGAAAAAAAATCTTGCTCGTAGGACCAGAAACTGCATGTGATTCAACTCCATTTAGGACTGGGAAACAAACGCTAGCTCGCCTAACAAGAAACACACTCTGCTTTTGAGAAAAGAGCACTCTTCTACTCGACTGTGTATCCTATGGTATCCGAACAGTGAGGTTGCTCAGAACAAAAGAACTGTGCTTCCTACACACAGGGGCCATATCTAGTTCAACTCTGCTTAGGAAACTGACAAGAACAGTAGCTCCGCTTCAGTCCAATACACTGTACTTGCTGGGAACAGATGCGAGTGCTATTTACACTGTGTATGGCAATGGGAGCACAACAGTGACTTTATTACCAGAAAACAACTCTTGCTCGTAGGACCAAAAACTGCATGTGATTCAACTCCATTTAGGACTGGGAAACAAACGCTAGCTCGCCTTACAAGAAACACACTCTGCTTTTGAGAAAAGAGCAGTCTTCTACTCTACTGTGTTTCCTATGGGGTCCGAACAGTGAGCTTGCTCAGAACAAAAGAACTGTGCTTCCTACACACACGGACCATATGTAGTTCAACTCTGCTTAGGAAACTGACAAGAACAGTAGCTCCTATTCATTCCAATACACTGTACTTGCTGGGAACAGACGCCAGTGCTATTTGCACTGTGTATGGCAATAGGAGCACAATAGTGTCTCTTCTTATCAGAAAACAACTCTTGCTCATAGGACCAGAAACTGCATGGGATTCAACTCCAATTCTGACTGGGAAACAAACACTAGCTCTCCTTACAATAAAGACACTCTGATTTTGAGAAAAGAGCACTCTTCTAGTCTACTGTGTTTCCTATGGGGTCCGAATAGTGAGCTTGCTCAGAACAAAAGAACTGTGCTTCCTACACACAGGGGCCATATCTAGTTCAACTCTGCTTAGGAAACTGACAAGAACAGTAGCTCCGCTTCAGTCCAATACACTGTAATAGCTGGGAACAGACGCGAGTGCTATTTGCACTGTGTATGGAAATGGGAGCACAATAGTGACTTTCCTTACCAGAAAACAGCTCTTGGTCAGAGGACCAAAAACTGCATGTGATTCAACTACATTTAGGACTGGGAAACAAATGCTAGCTTGCCTTACAAGAAACACACTCTGCTTTTGTGAAAAGAGCACTCTTCTACTCTACTGTGTTTCCTAGGGGTTCTGAACAGTGAGCTTGCTAAGAACAAAAGAACTGTGCTTCTTACACACGCGGGCCATATCTAGTTCATCTCTGCTTAGGAAACTGACAAGAACAGTAGCTCCGCTTCAGTCAAATACACTATACTTGCTGGGAACAGACGCGAGTGCTTTTGCACTGTGTATGGAAATGGGAGCGCAATAGTGACTTTCCTTACCAGAAAACAACTCTTGCTCGTAGGACCAGAAACTGCATGGGATTCAACTCCATTTCAGACTGGGAAACAAACACTAGCTCGCCTTACAAGAAACACACTCTGCTTTTGAGAAAAGAGCACTCTTCTACTCTACTGTGTTTCCTATGGAGATCGAACAGTGAGCTTGCTCAGAACAAAAGAACTGTGCTTCCACACACACGGGCCATATGTAGTTCAAATCTGCTTAGGAAACTGACAAGAACAGTAGCTCTGCTTCAGTCCAATACACTGTACTTGCTGGGAACAGATGCGAGTGCTATTTGCACTGTGTATGGCAATGGGAGCGCAATAGTGACTTTATTACCAGAAAACAACTCTTGCTCCTAGGACCAAAAACTGCATGTGATTCAACTCCATTTAGGACTGGGAAACAAACGCTAGCTCGCCTTACAAGAAACACACTCTGCTTTTGAGAAAAGAGCAGTCTTCTACTCTACTGTGTTTCTTATAGGGCCAGAAGAGTGAGCTTGCTCAGAACAAAAGAACTGTGCTTCCTACACACACGGGCCATATCTAGTTCAACTCTGCTTAGGAAACTGAGCTCCTCTTCAGTCCAATACACTGTACTTGCTGGGAACAGATTCCAGTGCTATTTGCACTGTGTATGGCAATAGGAGCACAATAGTGTCTCTTCTTATCAGAAAACAACTCTTGCTCATAGGACCAGAAACTGCATGGGATTCAACTCCATTTCTGACTGGGAAACAAACACTAGCTCGCCTTACAGGAAACACACTCTGCTTTTGAGAAAAGAGCACTCTTCTACTCTACTGTGTTTCCTATGGGGTCCGAACAGTGAGCTTGCTCAGAACAAAAGAACTGTGCTTCCTACACACACGGGCCATATCTAGTTCAACTCTGCTTAGGAAACTGACAAGAACAGTAGCTCCGCTTCAGTCCAATACACTGTACTTGCTGGGAACAGATGCGAGTGCTATTTGCAATATGTATGGCAATGGGAGCACAATAGTGACTTTATTACCAGAAAACAACTCTTGCTCGTAGGACCAAAAACTGGATGTGATTCAACTCCATTTAGGACTGGGAAACAAACGCTAGCTTGCCTTACAAGAAACACACTCAGCTTTTGAGAACAGAGCAGTCTTCTACTCTACTGTGTTTCCTATGGGGTCCGAACAGTGAGCTTGCTCAGAACAAAAGAACTGTGCTTCCTACACACACGGGCCATATCTAGTTCAACTCTGTTTAGGAAACTGACAAGAACGGTAGCTCTTCTTCAGTCCAATACACTGTACTAGCTGGGAACAGACGCGAGTGCTATTTGCCCTGTGTATGGCAATAGGAGCACAATAGTGACTCTTCTTATCAGAAAACAACTCTTAGTCATAGGACAAGAAACTGCATGGGATTCAACTCCATTTCTGACTGGGAAACAAACACTAGCTTTCCTTACAAGGAAGACTCTCTGATTTTGAGAAAAAAGCACTCTTCTACTCTACTGTGTTTCCCATGGGGTCCAAATAGTGAGCTTGCTCAGAACAAAAGAACTGTGCTTCCTACACACACGGGCCATATCTAGTTCAACTCTGCTTAGGAAACTGACAAGAACAGTAGCTCCTCTTCAGTCCAATACACTGTACATGCTGGGAACAGACGGCAGTGCTATTTGCCCTGTGTATGACAATGGGAGCGCAATAGTGACTCTTCTTACCAGAAAACAACTCTTGCTCCTAGGACAAGAATCTGCATGGGATTCAACTCCATTTCTGACTGGGAAACAAACACTAGCTCACCTTACAAGAAAGACACTCTGATTTTGAGAAAAGAGCACTCTTCTACTCTACTGTGTTTCCTATGGGGTCCGAATAGTGAGCATGCTCAGAACAAAAGAACTGTGCTTCCCACACACAGGGGCCATATCTAGTTCAACTCTGCTTAGGAAACTGACAAGAACAGTAGCTACGCTTCAGTCCAATACACTGTACTTGCTGGGAACAGACGCGAGTGCTATTTGCACTGTGTATGGAAATGGGAGCGCAATAGTGACTTTCCTTACCAGAAAACAACTCTTGCTCGTAGGACCAGAAACTGCATGGGATTCAACTCCATTTCTGACTGGGAAACAAACACTAGCTCGCCTTAAAAGAAACACACTCTGCTTTTCAGAAAAGAGCACTCTTCTACTCTACTGTGTTTCCTTGGGTGTCCGAACAGTGAGCTTGCTCAGAACAAAAGAACTGTACTTCCTACACACACGTGCCATATCTAGTTCAACTCTGCTTAGGAAACTGACAAGAACAGTAGCTCCGCTTCAGTCCAATACACTGTACTTGCTGGGAACAGATGCGAGTGCTATTTGCACTGTGTATGGCAATGGGAGCACAATAGTGACTTTATTACCAGAAAACAACTCTTGCTCGTAGGACCAAAAACTGGATGTGATTCAACTCCATTTAGGACTGGGAAACAAACGCGAGCTCGCATTACAAGACACACACTCTGCTTTTGAGAACAGAGCAGTCTTCTACTCTACTGTGTTTCCTATGGAGTCCGAACAGTGAGCTTACTCAGAACAAAAGAACTGTGCTTCCTACACACAGGGGCCATATCTAGTTCAACTCTGCTTAGGAAACTGACAAGAACGGTAGCTCCTCTTCAGTCCAATACACTGTACTAGCTGGGAACAGACGCGAGTGCTATTTGCCCTGTGTATGGCAATAGGAGCACAATAGTGACTCTTCTTATCAGAAAACAACTCTTAGTCATAGGACAAGAAACTGCATGGGATTCAACTGCATTTCTGACTGGGAAACAAACACTAGCTTGCCTTATAAGAAAGACTCTCTGATTATGAGAAAAGAGCACTCTTCTACTCTACTGTGTTTCCTATGGGGTCCAAATAGTGAGCTTGCTCAGAACAAAAGAACTGTGCTTCCTACACACAGGGGCCATATCTAGCTCAACTCTGCTTAGGAAACTGACAAGAACAGTAGCTCCGCTTCAGTCCAATACACTGTAATAGCTGGGAACAGACGCGAGTGCTATTTGCACTGTGTATGGAAATGGGTGCGCAATAGTGACTTTCCTTACCAGAAAACAGCTCTTGGTCGGAGGACCAAAAACTGCATGTGATTCAACTCCATTTAGGACTGGGAAACAAATGCTAGCTTGCCTTACAAGAAACACACTCTGCTTTTGAGAAAAGAGCACTCTTCTACTCTACTGTGTTTCCTATGGAGTTTGAACAGTGAGCTTGCTCAGAACAAAAGGACTGTGCTTCCTACACACACGGGCCATATCTAGTTCAAATCTGCTTAGGAAACTGACAAGAACAGTAGCTATGCTTCAGTCCAATACACTGTACTTGCTGGGAACAGATGCGAGTGCTATTTGCACTGTGTATGGCAATGGGAGCACAATAGTGACTTTATTATCAGAAAACAACTCTTGCTCGTAGGACCAAAAACTGCATGTGATTCAACTCCATTTAGGACTGGGAAACAAACGCTAGCTCGCCTTACAAGAAACACACTCTGCTTTTGAGAAAAGAGCACTCTTCTACTGTATTGTGTTTCCTATAGGGCCAGAAGAGTGAGCTTGCTCAGAACAAAAGAACTGTGCTTCCTACAAATACTGCCATATCTAGTTCCATTCTGCTTAGGAAACTGAAAAGAACAGTAGCTCCTGTTCAGTCCAATACACTGTACATGCTGGGAACAGACGCCAGTGCTATTTGCCCTGTGTATGACATGGGAGCGCAATAGTGACTCTTCTTTCCAGAAAAAAAATCTTGCTCGTAGGACCAGAAACTGCATGTGATTCAACTCCATTTAGGACTGGGAAACAAACGCTAGCTCGCCTAACAAGAAACACACTCTGCTTTTGAGAAAAGAGCACTCTTCTACTCGACTGTGTATCCTATGGTATCTGAACAGTGAGCTTGCTCAGAACAAAAGAACTGTGCTTCCTACACACAGGGGCCATATCTAGTTCAACTCTGCTTAGGAAACTGACAAGAACAGTAGCTTCTCTTCAGTCCAATACACTGTACTTGCTGGGAACAGATGCGAGTGCTATTTGCACTGTGTATGGCAATGGGAGCACAATAGTGACTTTCCTTACCAGAAAAAAACTCTTGCTCGTAGGACCAGAAACTGCATGTGATTCAGCTCCATTTAGGATGGGAAAAAAAATGCTAGCTCGCCTTACAAGAAACACACTCTGCTTTTTAGAAAAGAGCACTCTTCTACTCTACTGTGTTTCCTTTGGGGTCCAAATACTGAGCTTGCTCAGAACAAAAGAACTGTGCTTCCTACACACAGCGGCCATATCTAGTTCAACTCTGCTTAGCAAACTGAGAAGAACAGTAGCTCCGCTTCAGTCAAATACACTGTACTTGCTGGGAACAGATGCGAGTGCTATTTACACTGTGTATGGCAATGGGAGCGCAACAGTGACTTTATTACCAGAAAACAACTCTTGCTCGTAGGACCAAAAACTGCATGTGATTCAACTCCATTTAGGACTGGGAAACAAACGCTAGCTCGCCTTACAAGAAACACACTCTGCTTTTGAGAAAAGAGCAGTCTTCTACTCTACTGTGTTTCCTATGGGGTCCGAACAGTGAGCTTGCTCAGAACAAAAGAACTGTGCTTCCTACACACACGGACCATATGTAGTTCAACTCTGCTTAGGAAACTGAGCTCCTCTTCAGTCCAATACACTGTACTTGCTGGGAACAGACGCCAGTGCTATTTGCAGTGTGTATGGCAATAGGAGCACAATAGTGTCTCTTCTTATCAGAAAACAACTCTTGCTCATAGGACCAGAAACTGCATGGGATTCAACTCCATTTCTGACTGGGAAACAAACACTAGCTCGCCTTACAGGAAACACACTCTGCTTTTGAGAAAAGAGCACTCTTCTACTCTACTGTGTTTCCTATGGGGTCCGAACAGTGAGCTTGCTCAGAACAAAAGAACTGTGCTTCCTACACACACGGGCCATATCTAGTTCAACTCTGCTTAGGAAACTGACAAGAACAGTAGCTCCGCTTCAGTCCAATACACTGTACTTGCTGGGAACAGATGCGAGTGCTATTTGCAATATGTATGGCAATGGGAGCACAATAGTGACTTTATTACCAGAAAACAACTCTTGCTCGTAGGACCAAAAACTGGATGTGATTCAACTCCATTTAGGACTGGGAAACAAACGCTAGCTTGCCTTACAAGAAACACACTCAGCTTTTGAGAACAGAGCAGTCTTCTACTCTACTGTGTTTCCTATGGGGTCCGAACAGTGAGCTTGCTCAGAACAAAAGAACTGTGCTTCCTACACACACGGGCCATATCTAGTTCAACTCTGTTTAGGAAACTGACAAGAACGGTAGCTCTTCTTCAGTCCAATACACTGTACTAGCTGGGAACAGACGCGAGTGCTATTTGCCCTGTGTATGGCAATAGGAGCACAATAGTGACTCTTCTTATCAGAAAACAACTCTTAGTCATAGGACAAGAAACTGCATGGGATTCAACTCCATTTCTGACTGGGAAACAAACACTAGCTTTCCTTACAAGGAAGACTCTCTGATTTTGAGAAAAAAGCACTCTTCTACTCTACTGTGTTTCCCATGGGGTCCAAATAGTGAGCTTGCTCAGAACAAAAGAACTGTGCTTCCTACACACACGGGCCATATCTAGTTCAACTCTGCTTAGGAAACTGACAAGAACAGTAGCTCCTCTTCAGTCCAATACACTGTACATGCTGGGAACAGACGGCAGTTCTATTTGCCCTGTGTATGACAATGGGAGCGCAATAGTGACTCTTCTTACCAGAAAACAACTCTTGCTCCTAGGACAAGAATCTGCATGGGATTCAACTCCATTTCTGACTGGGAAACAAACACTAGCTCGCCTTACAAGAAAGACACTCTGATTTTGAGAAAAGAGCACTCTTCTACTCTACTGTGTTTCCTATGGGGTCCGAATAGTGAGCATGCTCAGAACAAAAGAACTGTGCTTCCCACACACAGGGGCCATATCTAGTTCAACTCTGCTTAGGAAACTGACAAGAACAGTAGCTACGCTTCAGTCCAATACACTGTACTTGCTGGGAACAGACGCGAGTGCTATTTGCACTGTGTATGGAAATGGGAGCGCAATAGTGACTTTCCTTACCAGAAAACAACTCTTGCTCGTAGGACCAGAAACTGCATGGGATTCAACTCCATTTCTGACTGGGAAACAAACACTAGCTCGCCTTAAAAGAAACACACTCTGCTTTTCAGAAAAGAGCACTCTTCTACTCTACTGTGTTTCCTTGGGTGTCCGAACAGTGAGCTTGCTCAGAACAAAAGAACTGTGCTTCCTACACACACGTGCCATATCTAGTTCAACTCTGCTTAGGAAACTGACAAGAACAGTAGCTCCGCTTCAGTCCAATACACTGTACTTGCTGGGAACAGATGCGAGTGCTATTTGCACTGTGTATGGCAATGGGAGCACAATAGTGACTTTATTACCAGAAAACAACTCTTGCTCGTAGGACCAAAAACTGGATGTGATTCAACTCCATTTAGGACTGGGAAACAAACGCGAGCTCGCATTACAAGACACACACTCTGCTTTTGAGAACAGAGCAGTCTTCTACTCTACTGTGTTTCCTAT
Source organism: Peromyscus eremicus (assembly GCF_949786415.1). Lineage (NCBI taxonomy): Eukaryota > Metazoa > Chordata > Mammalia > Rodentia > Cricetidae > Peromyscus > Peromyscus eremicus. The sequence continues at coordinate 61,614 of NW_026734569.1, read as the reverse complement.
GGAGTCCGAACAGTGAGCTTACTCAGAACAAAAGAACTGTGCTTCCTACACACAGGGGCCATATCTAGTTCAACTCTGCTTAGGAAACTGACAAGAACGGTAGCTCCTCTTCAGTCCAATACACTTTACTAGCTGGGAACAGACGCGAGTGCTATTTGCCCTGTGTATGGCAATAGGAGCACAATAGTGACTCTTCTTATCAGAAAACAACTCTTAGTCATAGGACAAGAAACTGCATGGGATTCAACTGCATTTCTGACTGGGAAACAAACACTAGCTTGCCTTAAAAGAAAGACTCTCTGATTATGAGAAAAGAGCACTCTTCTACTCTACTGTGTTTCCTATGGGGTCCAAATAGTGAGCTTGCTCAGAACAAAAGAACTGTGCTTCCTACACACAGGGGCCATATCTAGTTCAACTCTGCTTAGGAAACTGACAAGAACAGTAGCTCCGCTTCAGTCCAATACACTGTAATAGCTGGGAACAGACGCGAGTGCTATTTGCACTGTGTATGGAAATGGGTGCGCAATAGTGACTTTCCTTACCAGAAAACAGCTCTTGGTCGGAGGACCAAAAACTGCATGTGATTCAACTCCATTTAGGACTGGGAAACAAATGCTAGCTTGCCTTACAAGAAACACACTCTGCTTTTGAGAAAAGAGCACTCTTCTACTCTACTGTGTTTCCTATGGAGTTTGAACAGTGAGCTTGCTCAGAACAAAAGGACTGTGCTTCCTACACACACGGGCCATATCTAGTTCAAATCTGCTTAGGAAACTGACAAGAACAGTAGCTACGCTTCAGTCCAATACACTGTACTTGCTGGGAACAGATGCGAGTGCTATTTGCACTGTGTATGGCAATGGGAGCACAATAGTGACTTTATTATCAGAAAACAACTCTTGCTCGTAGGACCAAAAACTGCATGTGATTCAACTCCATTTAGGACTGGGAAACAAACGCTAGCTCGCCTTACAAGAAACACACTCTGCTTTTGAGAAAAGAGCACTCTTCTACTGTACTGTGTTTCCTATAGGGCCAGAAGAGTGAGCTTGCTCAGAACAAAAGAACTGTGCTTCCTACAAATACTGCCATATCTAGTTCCATTCTGCTTAGGAAACTGAAAAGAACAGTAGCTCCTGTTCAGTCCAATACACTGTACATGCTGGGAACAGACGCCAGTGCTATTTGCCCTGTGTATGACAATGGGAGCGCAATAGTGACTCTTCTTTCCAGAAAAAAAATCTTGCTCGTAGGACCAGAAACTGCATGTGATTCAACTCCATTTAGGACTGGGAAACAAACGCTAGCTCGCCTAACAAGAAACACACTCTGCTTTTGAGAAAAGAGCACTCTTCTACTCGACTGTGTATCCTATGGTATCTGAACAGTGAGCTTGCTCAGAACAAAAGAACTGTGCTTCCTACACACAGGGGCCATATCTAGTTCAACTCTGCTTAGGAAACTGACAAGAACAGTAGCATCTCTTCAGTCCAATACACTGTACTTGCTGGGAACAGATGCGAGTGCTATTTGCACTGTGTATGGCAATGGGAGCACAATAGTGACTTTCCTTACCAGAAAAAAACTCTTGCTCGTAGGACCAGAAACTGCATGTGATTCAGCTCCATTTAGGATGGGAAAAAAAATGCTAGCTCGCCTTACAAGAAACACACTCTGCTTTTGAGAAAAGAGCACTCTTCTACTCTACTGTGTTTCCTTTGGGGTCCAAATACTGAGCTTGCTCAGAACAAAAGAACTGTGCTTCCTACACACAGCGGCCATATCTAGTTCAACTCTGCTTAGCAAACTGAGAAGAACAGTAGCTCCGCTTCAGTCAAATACACTGTACTTGCTGGGAACAGATGCGAGTGCTATTTACACTGTGTATGGCAATGGGAGCGCAACAGTGACTTTATTACCATAAAACAACTCTTGCTCGTAGGACCAAAAACTGCATGTGATTCTACTCCATTTAGGACTGGGAAACAAACGCTAGCTCGCCTTACAAGAAACACACTCTGCTTTTGAGAAAAGAGCAGTCTTCTACTCTACTGTGTTTCCTATGGGGTCCGAACAGTGAGCTTGCTCAGAACAAAAGAACTGTGCTTCCTACACACACGGACCATATGTAGTTCAACTCTGCTTAGGAAACTGACAACAACAGTAGCTCCTATTCAGTCCAATACACTGTACTTGCTGGGAACAGACGCCAGTGCTATTTGCACTGTTTATGGCAATAGGAGCACAATAGTGTCTCTTCTTATCAGAAAACAACTCTTGCTCATAGGACCAGAAACTGCATGGGATTCAACTCCATTTCTGACTGGGAAACAAACACTAGCTCGCCTTACAATAAAGACACTCTGATTTTGAGAAAAGAGCACTCTTCTACTCTACTGTGTTTCCTATGGGGTCCGAATAGTGAGCTTGCTCAGAACCAAAGAACTGTGCTTCCTACACACACGGGCCATATCTAGTTCAACTCTGCTTAGGAAACTGACAAGAACAGTAGCTACGCTTCAGTCCAATACACTGTACTTGCTGGGAACAGATGCGAGTGCTATTTGCACTGTGTATGGCAATGGGAGCACAATAGTGACTTTCCTTACCAGAAAAAAACTCTTGCTCGTAGGACCAGAAACTGCATGTGATTCAGCTCCATTTAGGATGGGAAAAAAAATGCTAGCTTGCCTTACAAGAAACACACTCTGCTTTTGAGAAAAGAGCACTCTTCTACTCTACTGTGTTTCCTTTGGGGTCCAAATACTGAGCTTGCTCAGAACAAAAGAACTGTGCTTCCTACACACAGCGGCCATATCTAGTTCAACTCTGCTTAGCAAACTGAGAAGAACAGTAGCTCCGCTTCAGTCAAATACACTGTACTTGCTGGGAACAGATGCGAGTGCTATTTACACTGTGTATGGCAATGGGAGCGCAACAGTGACTTTATTACCATAAAACAACTCTTGCTCGTAGGACCAAAAACTGCATGTGATTCTACTCCATTTAGGACTGGGAAACAAACGCTAGCTCGCCTTACAAGAAACACACTCTGCTTTTGAGAAAAGAGCAGTCTTCTACTCTACTGTGTTTCCTATGGGGTCCGAACAGTGAGCTTGCTCAGAACAAAAGAACTGTGCTTCCTACACACACGGACCATATGTAGTTCAACTCTGCTTAGGAAACTGACAACAACAGTAGCTCCTATTCAGTCCAATACACTGTACTTGCTGGGAACAGACGCCAGTGCTATTTGCACTGTTTATGGCAATAGGAGCACAATAGTGTCTCTTCTTATCAGAAAACAACTCTTGCTCATAGGACCAGAAACTGCATGGGATTCAACTCCATTTCTGACTGGGAAACAAACACTAGCTCGCCTTACAATAAAGACACTCTGATTTTGAGAAAAGAGCACTCTTCTACTCTACTGTGTTTCCTATGGGGTCCGAATAGTGAGCTTGCTCAGAACAAAAGAACTGTGCTTCCTACACACACGGGCCATATCTAGTTCAACTCTGCTTAGGAAACTGACAAGAACAGTAGCTACGCTTCAGTCCAATACACTGTACTTGCTGGGAACAGACGCGAGTGCTATTTGCACTGTGTATGAAAATGGGAGCACAATAGTGACTTTCTTTACCAGAAAACAACTCTTGCTCGTAGGACCAGAAACTGCATGGGATTCAACTCCATTTCTGACTGGGAAACAAACACTAGCTCGCCTTACAAGAAACACACTCTGCTTTTGAGAAAAGGGCACTCTTCTACTCTACTGTGTTTCCTATGGGGTCCGAACAGTGAGCTTGCTCAGAACAAAAGAACTGTGCTTCCTACACACACGGGCCATATCTAGTTCAACTCTGCTTAGGAAACTGACAAGAACAGTAGCTACGCTTCAGTCCAATACACTGTACTTGCTGGGAACAGATGCGAGTGCTATTTGCAATGTGTATGCCAATGGGAGCGCAATAGTGACTTTATTACCAGAAAACAACTCATGCTCGTAGGACCCAAAACTGGATGTGATTCAACTCCATTTAGGACTGGGAAACAAACGCTAGCTTGCCTTACAAGAAACACACTCAGCTTTTGAGAACAGAGCAGTCTTCTACTCTACTGTGTTTCCTATGGGGTCCGAACAGTGAGCTTGCTCAGAACAAAAGAACTGTGCTTCCTACACACAGGGGCCATATCTAGTTCAACTCTGTTTAGGAAACTGACAAGAACGGTAGCTCTTCTTCAGTCCAATACACTGTACTAGCTGGGAACAGACGCGAGTGCTATTTGCCCTGTGTATGGCAATAGGAGCACAATAGTGACTCTTCTTATCAGAAAACAACTCTTAGTCATAGGACAAGAAACTGCATGGGATTCAACTCCATTTCTGACTGGGAAACAAACACTAGCTTGCCTTACAAGAAAGACTCTCTGATTTTGAGAAAAGAGCACTCTTCTACTCTACTGTGTTTCCCATGGGGTCCAAATACTGAGCTTGCTCAGAACAAAAGAACTGTGCTTCCTACACACAGCGGCCATATCTAGTTCAACTCTGCTTAGCAAACTGAGAAGAATAGTAGCTCCGCTTCAGTCAAATACACTGTACTTGCTGGGAACAGATGCGAGTGCTATTTACACTGTGTATGGCAATGGGAGCGCAACAGTGACTTTATTACCAGAAAACAACTCTTGCTCGTAGGACCAAAAACTGCATGTGATTCAACTCCATTTAGGACTGGGAAACAAACGGTAGCTCGCCTTACAAGAAACACACTCTGCTTTTGAGAAAAGAACAGTCTTCTACTCTACTGTGTTTCCTATGGGGTCCGAACAGTGAGCTTGCTCAGAACAAAAGAACTGTGCTTCCTACACACACGGACCATATGTAGTTCAACTCTGCTTAGGAAACTGACAAGAACAGTAGCTCCTATTCAGTCCAATACACTGTACTTGCTGGGAACAGACGCCAGTGCTATTTGCACTGTGTATGGCAATAGGAGCACAATAGTGTCTCTTCTTATCAGAAAACAACTCTTGCTCATAGGACCAGAAACTGCATGGGATTCAACTCCATTTCTGACTGGGAAACAAACGCTAGCTCGCCTAACAAGAAACACACTCTGCTTTTGAGAAAAGAGCACTCTTCTACTCGACTGTGTATCCTATGGGGTCCGAACAGTGAGCTTGCTCAGAACAAAAGAACTGTGCTTCCTACACACAGGGGCCATATCTAGTTCATCTCTGCTTAGGAAACTGACAAGAACAGTAGCTCTGCTTCAGTCCAATACACTATACTTGCTGGGAACAGACGCGAGTGCTATTTGCACTGTTTATGGAAATGGGAGCGCAATAGTGACTTTCCTTACCAGAAAACACCTCTTGCTCGTAGGTCCAGAAACTGTATGGGATTCAACTCAATTTCTCACTGGGAAACAAACACTAGCTCGCCTTACAAGAAACACACTCTGCTTTTGAAAAAAGAGCACTCTTCTACTCTACTGTGTTTCCTATGGAGTTCGAACAGTGAGCTTGCTCAGAACAAAAGAACTGTGCTTCCACACACACGGGCCATATCTAGTTCAAATCTGCTTAGGAAACTGACAAGAACAGTAGCTCCGCTTCAGTCCAATACACTGTACTTGCTGGGAACAGATGCGAGTGCTATTTGCACTGTGTATGACAATGGGAGCGCAATAGTGACTTTATTACCAGAAAACAACTCTTGATCCTAGGACCAAAAACTGCATGTGATTCAACTCCATTTAGGACTGGGAAACAAACGCTAGCTCGCCTTACAAGAAACACACTCTGCTTTTGAGAAAAGAGCAGTCTTCTACTCTACTGTGTTTCTTATAGGGCCAGAAGAGTGAGCTTGCTCAGAACAAAAGAACTGTGCTTCCTACACACACGGGCCATATCTAGTTCAACTCTGCTTAGGAAACTGACAAGAACAGTAGCTCCTCTTCAGTCCAATACACTGTACTTCCTGGGAACAGACGCGAGTGCTATTAGCACTGTGTATGGCAATGGGAGCACAATAGTGACTCTTCTTACCAGAAAACAACTCTTGCTCGTAGGATCAGAAACTGCATATGATTCAGCTCCATTTAGGACTGGGAAACAAATGCTAGCTCGCCTTACAAGAAACACACTCTGCTTTTGAGAAAAGAGCACTCATCTACTCTACTGTGTTTCCTATGGGGTCCGAACAGTGAGCTTGCTCAGAACAAAAGAACTGTGCTTCCTACACACACGGACCATATGTAGTTCAACTCTGCTTAGGAAACTGACAACAACAGTAGCTCCTATTCAGTCCAATACACTGTACTTGCTGGGAACAGACGCCAGTGCTATTTGCACTGTGTATGGCAATAGGAGCACAATAGTGTCTCTTCTTATCAGAAAACAACTCTTGCTCATAGGACCAGAAACTGCATGGGATTCAACTCCATTTCTGACTGGGAAACAAACACTAGCTCGCCTTACAAGAAAGACACTCTGATTTTGAGAAAAGAGCACTCTTCTACTCTACTGTGTTTCCTATGGGGTCTGAATAGTGAGCTTGCTCAGAACAAAAGAACTGTGCTTCCTACACACAGCAGCCATATCTAGTTCATCTCTGCTTAGGAAACTGACAAGAACAGTAGCTCCGCTTCAGTCCAATACACTATACTTGCTGGGAACAGACGCGAGTGCTTTTGCACTGTGTATGGAAATGGGAGCGCAATAGTGACTTTCCTTACCAGAAAACAACTCTTGCTCGTAGGACCAGAAACTGCATGGGATTCAACTCCATTTCTGACTGGGAAACAAACACTAGCTCGCCTTACAAGAAACACACTCTGCTTTTGAGAAAAGAGCACTCTTCTACTCTACTGTGTTTCCTAGGGAGTTCGAACAGTGAGCTTGCTCAGAACAAAAGAACTGTGCTTCCACACACACGGGCCATATGTAGTTCAAATCTGCTTAGGAAACTGACAAGAACAGTAGCTCCGCTTCAGTCCAATACACTGTACTTGCTGGGAACAGATGCGAGTGCTATTTGCACTGTGTATGGCAATGGGAGCGCAATAGTGACTTTATTACCAGAAAACAACTCTTGCTCGTAGGACCAAAAACTGCATGTGATTCAACTCCATTTAGGACTGGGAAACAAACGCTAGCTCGCCTTACAAGAAACACACTCTGCTTTTGAGAAAAGAGCAGTCTTCTACTCTACTGTGTTTCTTATAGGGCCAGAAGAGTGAGCTTGCTCAGAACAAAAGAACTGTGCTTCCTACACACACGGGCCATATCTAGTTCAACTCTGCTTAGGAAACTGAGCTCCTCTTCAGTCCAATACACTGTACTTGCTGGGAACAGACGCCAGTGCTATTTGCACTGTGTATGGCAATAGGAGCACAATAGTGTCTCTTCTTATCAGAAAACAACTCTTGCTCATAGGACCAGAAACTGCATGGGATTCAACTCCATTTCTGACTGGGAAACAAACACTAGCTCGCCTTACAGGAAACACACTCTGCTTTTGAGAAAAGAGCACTCTTCTACTCTACTGTGTTTCCTATGGGGTCCGAACAGTGAGCTTGCTCAGAACAAAAGAACTGTGCTTCCTACACACACGGGCCATATCTAGTTCAACTCTGCTTAGGAAACTGACAAGAACAGAAGCTCCGCTTCAGTCCAATACACTGTACTTGCTGGGAACAGATGCGAGTGCTACTTGCAATATGTATGGCAATGGGAGCGCAATAGTGACTTTATTACCAGAAAACAACTCTTGCTCGTAGGACCAAAAACTGGATGTGATTCAACTCCATTTAGGACTGGGAAACAAACGCTAGCTTGCCTTACAAGAAACACACTCAGCTTTTGAGAACAGAGCAGTCTTCTACTCTACTGTGTTTCCTATGGGGTCCGAACAGTGAGCTTGCTCAGAACAAAAGAACTGTGCTTCCTACACACACGGGCCATATCTAGTTCAACTCTGTTTAGGAAACTGACAAGAACGGTAGCTCTTCTTCAGTCCAATACACTGTACTAGCTGGGAACAGACGCGAGTGCTATTTGCCCTGTGTATGGCAATAGGAGCACAATAGTGACTCTTCTTATCAGAAAACAACTCTTAGTCATAGGACAAGAAACTGCATGGGATTCAACTCCATTTCTGACTGGGAAACAAACACTAGCTTTCCTTACAAGAAAGACTCTCTGATTTTGAGAAAAAAGCACTCTTCTACTCTACTGTGTTTCCCATGGGGTCCAAATAGTGAGCTTGCTCAGAACAAAAGAACTGTGCTTCCTACACACACGGGCCATATCTAGTTCAACTCTGCTTAGGAAACTGACAAGAACAGTAGCTACGCTTCAGTCCAATACACTGTACATGCTGGGAACAGACGGCAGTGCTATTTGCCCTGTGTATGACAATGGGAGCGCAATAGTGACTCTTCTTACCAGAAAACAACTCTTGCTCCTAGGACAAGAATCTGCATGGGATTCAACTCCATTTCTGACTGGGAAACAAACACTAGCTCGCCTTACAAGAAAGACACTCTGATTTTGAGAAAAGAGCACTCTTCTACTCTACTGTGTTTCCTATGGGGTCCGAATAGTGAGCATGCTCAGAACAAAAGAACTGTGCTTCCCACACACAGGGGCCATATCTAGTTCAACTCTGCTTAGGAAACTGACAAGAACAGTAGCTACGCTTCAGTCCAATACACTGTACTTGCTGGGAACAGACGCGAGTGCTATTTGCACTGTGTATGGACATGGGAGCGCAATAGTGACTTTCCTTACCAGAAAACAACTCTTGCTCGTAGGACCAGAAACTGCATGGGATTCAACTCCATTTCTGACTGGGAAACAAACACTAGCTCGCCTTAAAAGAAACACAATCTGCTTTTCAGAAAAGAGCACTCTTCTACTCTACTGTGTTTCCTATGGGGTCCGAACAGTGAGCTTGCTCAGAACAAAAGAACTGTGCTTCCTACACACACGTGCCATATCTAGTTCAACTCTGCTTAGGAAACTGACAAGAACAGTAGCTCTGCTTCAGTCCAATACACTGTACTTGCTGGGAACAGATGCGAGTGCTATTTGCACTGTGTATGGCAATGGGAGCACAATAGTGACTTTATTACCAGAAAACAACTCTTGCTCGTAGGACCAAAAACTGGATGTGATTCAACTCCATTTAGGACTGGGAAACAAATGCGAGCTCGCATTACAAGACACACACTCTGCTTTTGAGAACAGAGCAGTCTTCTACTCTACTGTGTTTCCTATGGAGTCCGAACAGTGAGCTTACTCAGAACAAAAGAACTGTGCTTCCTACACACAGGGGCCATATCTAGTTCAACTCTGCTTAGGAAACTGACAAGAACGGTAGCTCCTCTTCAGTCCAATACACTGTACTAGCTGGGAACAGACGCGAGTGCTATTTGCCCTGTGTATGGCAATAGGAGCACAATAGTGACTCTTCTTATCAGAAAACAACTCTTAGTCATAGGACAAGAAACTGCATGGGATTCAACTGCATTTCTGACTGGGAAACAAACACTAGCTTGCCTTATAAGAAAGACTCTCTGATTTTGAGAAAAGAGCACTCTTCTACTCTACTGTGTTTCCTATGGGGTCCAAATAGTGAGCTTGCTCAGAACAAAAGAACTGTGCTTCCTACACACAGGGGCCATATCTAGTTCAACTCTGCTTAGGAAACTGACAAGAACAGTAGCTCCGCTTCAGTCCAATACACTGTAATAGCTGGGAACAGACGCGAGTGCTATTTGCACTGTGTATGGAAATGGGTGCGCAATAGTGACTTTCCTTACCAGAAAACAGCTCTTGGTCGGAGGACCAAAAACTGCATGTGATTCAACTCCATTTAGGACTGGGAAACAAATGCTAGCTTGCCTTACAAGAAACACACTCTGCTTTTGAGAAAAGAGCACTCTTCTACTCTACTGTGTTTCCTATGGAGTTTGAACAGTGAGCTTGCTCAGAACAAAAGGACTGTGCTTCCTACACACACGGGCCATATCTAGTTCAAATCTGCTTAGGAAACTGACAAGAACAGTAGCTACGCTTCAGTCCAATACACTGTACTTGCTGGGAACAGATGCGAGTGCTATTTGCACTGTGTTTGGCAATGGGAGCACAATAGTGACTTTATTACCAGAAAACAACTCTTGCTCGTAGGACCAAAAACTGCATGTGATTCAACTCCATTTAGGACTGGGAAACAAACGCTAGCTCGCCTTACAAGAAACACACTCTGCTTTTGAGAAAAGAGCACTCTTCTACTGTACTGTGTTTCCTATAGGGCCAGAAGAGTGAGCTTGCTCAGAACAAAAGAACTGTGCTTCCTACAAATACTGCCATAACTAGTTCCATTCTGCTTAGGAAACTGAAAAGAACAGTAGCTCCTGTTCAGTCCAATACACTGTACATGCTGGGAACAGACGCCAGTGCTATTTGCCCTGTGTATGACAATGGGAGCGCAATAGTGACTCTTCTTTCCAGAAAAAAAATCTTGCTCGTAGGACCAGAAACTGCATGTGATTCAACTCCATTTAGGACTGGGAAACAAACGCTAGCTCGCCTAACAAGAAACACACTCTGCTTTTGAGAAAAGAGCACTCTTCTACTCGACTGTGTATCCTATGGTATCTGAACAGTGAGCTTGCTCAGAACAAAAGAACTGTGCTTCCTACACACAGGGGCCATATCTAGTTCAACTCTGCTTAGGAAACTGACAAGAACAGTAGCTTCTCTTCAGTCCAATACACTGTACTTGCTGGGAACAGATGCGAGTGCTATTTGCACTGTGTATGGCAATGGGAGCACAATAGTGACTTTCCTTACCAGAAAACAACTCTTGCTCGTAGGACCAGAAACTGCATGTGATTCAGCTCCATTTAGGATGGGAAAAAAAATGCTAGCTCGCCTTACAAGAAACACACTCTGCTTTTGAGAAAAGAGCACTCTTCTACTCTACTGTGTTTCCTTTGGGGTCCAAATACTGAGCTTGCTCAGAACAAAAGAACTGTGCTTCCTACACACAGCAGCCATATCTAGTTCAACTCTGCTTAGCAAACTGAGAAGAACAGTAGCTCCGCTTCAGTCAAATACACTGTACTTGCTGGGAACAGATGCGAGTGCTATTTACACTGTGTATGGCAATGGGAGCGCAACAGTGACTTTATTACCAGAAAACAACTCTTGCTCGTAGGACCAAAAACTGCATGTGATTCTACTCCATTTAGGACTGGGAAACAAACGCTAGCTCGCCTTACAAGAAACACACTCTGCTTTTGAGAAAAGAGCAGTCTTCTACTCTACTGTGTTTCCTATGGGGTCCGAACAGTGAGCTTGCTCAGAACAAAAGAACTGTGCTTCCTACACACACGGCCCATATGTAGTTCAACTCTGCTTAGGAAACTGACAACAACAGTAGCTCCTATTCAGTCCAATACACTGTACTTGCTGGGAACAGACGCCAGTGCTATTTGCACTGTTTATGGCAATAGGAGCACAATAGTGTCTCTTCTTATCAGAAAACAACTCTTGCTCATAGGACCAGAAACTGCATGGGATTCAACTCCATTTCTGACTGGGAAACAAACACTAGCTCGCCTTACAATAAAGACACTCTGATTTTGAGAAAAGAGCACTCTTCTACTCTACTGTGTTTCCTATGGGGTCCGAATAGTGAGCTTGCTCAGAACAAAAGAACTGTGCTTCCTACACACACGGGCCATATCTAGTTCAACTCTGCTAAGGAAACTGACAAGAACAGTAGCTACGCTTCAGTCCAATACACTGTACTTGCTGGGAACAGACGCGAGTGCTATTTGCACTGTGTATGAAAATGGGAGCACAATAGTGACTTTCTTTACCAGAAAACAACTCTTGCTCGTAGGACCAGAAACTGCATGGGATTCAACTCCATTTCTGACTGGGAAACAAACACTAGCTCGCCTTACAAGAAACACACTCTGCTTTTGAGAAAAGAGCACTCTTCTACTCTACTGTGTTTCCTATGGGGTCCAAACAGTGAGCTTGCTCAGAACAAAAGAACTGTGCTTCCTACACACACGGGCCATATCTAGTTCAACTCTGCTTAGGAAACTGACAAGAACAGTAGCTCCGCTTCAGTCCAATACACTGTACTTGCTGGGAACAGATGCGAGTGCTATTTGCAATGTGTATGCCAATGGGAGCGCAATAGTGACTTTATTACCAGAAAACAACTCTTGCTCGTAGGACCAGAAACTGCATGGGATTCAACTCCATTTCTGACTGGGAAACAAACGCTAGCTCGCCTAACAAGAAACACACTCTGCTTTTGAGAAAAGAGCACTCTTCTACTCGACTGTGTATCCTATGGGGTCCGAACAGTGAGCTTGCTCAGAACAAAAGAACTGTGCTTCCTACACACAGGGGCCATATCTAGTTCATCTCTGCTTAGGAAACTGACAAGAACAGTAGCTCCGCTTCAGTCCAATACACTATACTTGCTGGGAACAGACGCGAGTGCTATTTGCACTGTGTATGGAAATGGGAGCGCAATAGTGACTTTCCTTACCAGAAAACACCTCTTGCTCGTAGGTCCAGAAACTGCATGGGATTCAACTCAATTTCTCACTGGGAAACAAACACTAGCTCGCCTTACAAGAAACACACTCTGCTTTTGAGAAAAGAGCACTCTTCTACTCTACTGTGTTTCCTATGGAGTTCGAACAGTGAGCTTGCTCAGAACAAAAGAACTGTGCTTCCACACACACGGGCCATATCTAGTTCAAATCTGCTTAGGAAACTGACAAGAACAGTAGCTCCGCTTCAGTCCAATACACTGTACTTGCTGGGAACAGATGCGAGTGCTATTTGCACTGTGTATGACAATGGGAGCGCAATAGTGACTTTATTACCAGAAAACAACTCTTGCTCCTAGGACCAAAAACTGCATGTGATTCAACTCCATTTAGGACTGGGAAACAAACGCTAGCTCGCCTTACAAGAAACACACTCTGCTTTTGAGAAAAGAGCAGTCTTCTACTCTACTGTGTTTCTTATAGGGCCAGAAGAGTGAGCTTGCTCAGAACAAAAGAACTGTGCTTCCTACACACACGGGCCATATCTAGTTCAACTCTGCTTAGGAAACTGACAAGAACAGTAGCTCCTCTTCAGTCCAATACACTGTACTTCCTGGGAACAGACGCGAGTGCTATTAGCACTGTGTATGGCAATGGGAGCACAATAGTGACTCTTCTTACCAGAAAACAACTCTTGCTCGTAGGATCAGAAACTGCATATGATTCAGCTCCATTTAGGACTGGGAAACAAATGCTAGCTCGCCTTACAAGAAACACACTCTGCTTTTGAGAAAAGAGCACTCTTCTACTCTACTGTGTTTCCTATGGGGTCCGAACAGTGAGCTTGCTCAGAACAAAAGAACTGTGCTTCCTACACACACGGACCATATGTAGTTCAACTCTGCTTAGGAAACTGACAACAACAGTAGCTCCTATTCAGTCCAATACACTGTACTTGGTGGGAACAGACGCCAGTGCTATTTGCACTGTGTATGGCAATAGGAGCACAATAGTGTCTCTTCTTATCAGAAAACAACTCTTGCTCGTAGGACCAGAAACTGCATGGGATTCAACTCCATTTCTGACTGGGAAACAAACACTAGCTCGCCTTAAAAGAAACACAATCTGCTTTTCAGAAAAGAGCACTCTTCTACTCTACTGTGTTTCCTTGGGTGTCCGAACAGTGAGCTTGCTCAGAACAAAAGAACTGTGCTTCCTACACACACGTGCCATATCTAGTTCAACTCTGCTTAGGAAACTGACAAGAACAGTAGCTCTGCTTCAGTCCAATACACTGTACTTGCTGGGAACAGATGCGAGTGCTATTTGCACTGTGTATGGCAATGGGAGCACAATAGTGACTTTATTACCAGAAAACAACTCTTGCTCGTAGGACCAAAAACTGGATGTGATTCAACTCCATTTAGGACTGGGAAACAAATGCGAGCTCGCATTACAAGACACACACTCTGCTTTTGAGAACAGAGCAGTCTTCTACTCTACTGTGTTTCCTATGGAGTCCGAACAGTGAGCTTACTCAGAACAAAAGAACTGTGCTTCCTACACACAGGGGCCATATCTAGTTCAACTCTGCTTAGGAAACTGACAAGAACGGTAGCTCCTCTATAGTCCAATACACTGTACTAGCTGGGAACAGACGCGAGTGCTATTTGCCCTGTGTATGGCAATAGGAGCACAATAGTGACTCTTCTTATCAGAAAACAACTCTTAGTCATAGGACAAGAAACTGCATGGGATTCAACTGCATTTCTGACTGGGAAACAAACACTAGCTTGCCTTATAAGAAAGACTCTCTGATTTTGAGAAAAGAGCACTCTTCTACTCTACTGTGTTTCCTATGGGGTCCAAATAGTGAGCTTGCTCAGAACAAAAGAACTGTGCTTCCTACACACAGGGGCCATATCTAGTTCAACTCTGCTTAGGAAACTGACAAGAACAGTAGCTCCGCTTCAGTCCAATACACTGTAATAGCTGGGAACAGACGCGAGTGCTATTTGCACTGTGTATGGAAATGGGTGCGCAATAGTGACTTTCCTTACCAGAAAACAGCTCTTGGTCGGAGGACCAAAAACTGCATGTGATTCAACTCCATTTAGGACTGGGAAACAAATGCTAGCTTGCCTTACAAGAAACACACTCTGCTTTTGAGAAAAGAGCACTCTTCTACTCTACTGTGTTTCCTATGGAGTTTGAACAGTGAGCTTGCTCAGAACAAAAGGACTGTGCTTCCTACACACACGGGCCATATCTAGTTCAAATCTGCTTAGGAAACTGACAAGAACAGTAGCTACGCTTCAGTCCAATACACTGTACTTGCTGGGAACAGATGCGAGTGCTATTTGCACTGTGTTTGGCAATGGGAGCACAATAGTGACTTTATTACCAGAAAACAACTCTTGCTCGTAGGACCAAAAACTGCATGTGATTCAACTCCATTTAGGACTGGGAAACAAACGCTAGCTCGCCTTACAAGAAACACACTCTGCTTTTGAGAAAAGAGCACTCTTCTACTGTACTGTGTTTCCTATAGGGCCAGAAGAGTGAGCTTGCTCAGAACAAAAGAACTGTGCTTCCTACAAATACTGCCATATCTAGTTCCATTCTGCTTAGGAAACTGAAAAGAACAGTAGCTCCTGTTCAGTCCAATACACTGTACATGCTGGGAACAGACGCCAGTGCTATTTGCCCTGTGTATGACAATGGGAGCGCAATAGTGACTCTTCTTTCCAGAATAAAAATCTTGCTCGTAGGACCAGAAACTGCATGTGATTCAACTCCATTTAGGACTGGGAAACAAACGCTAGCTCGCCTAACAAGAAACACACTCTGCTTTTGAGAAAAGAGCACTCTTCTACTCGACTGTGTATCCTATGGTATCTGAACAGTGAGCTTGCTCAGAACAAAAGAACTGTGCTTCCTACACACAGGGGCCATATCTAGTTCAACTCTGCTTAGGAAACTGACAAGAACAGTAGCTTCTCTTCAGTCCAATACACTGTACTTGCTGGGAACAGATGCGAGTGCTATTTGCACTGTGTATGGCAATGGGAGCACAATAGTGACTTTCCTTACCAGAAAACAACTCTTGCTCGTAGGACCAGAAACTGCATGTGATTCAGCTCCATTTAGGATGGGAAAAAAAATGCTAGCTCGCCTTACAAGAAACACACTCTGCTTTTGAGAAAAGAGCACTCTTCTACTCTACTGTGTTTCCTTTGGGGTCCAAATACTGAGCTTGCTCAGAACAAAAGAACTGTGCTTCCTACACACAGCAGCCATATCTAGTTCAACTCTGCTTAGCAAACTGAGAAGAACAGTAGCTCCGCTTCAGTCAAATACACTGTACTTGCTGGGAACAGATGCGAGTGCTATTTACACTGTGTATGGCAATGGGAGCGCAACAGTGACTTTATTACCAGAAAACAACTCTTGCTCGTAGGACCAAAAACTGCATGTGATTCTACTCCATTTAGGACTGGGAAACAAACGCTAGCTCGCCTTACAAGAAACACACTCTGCTTTTGAGAAAAGAGCAGTCTTCTACTCTACTGTGTTTCCTATGGGGTCCGAACAGTGAGCTTGCTCAGAACAAAAGAACTGTGCTTCCTACACACACGGCCCATATGTAGTTCAACTCTGCTTAGGAAACTGACAACAACAGTAGCTCCTATTCAGTCCAATACACTGTACTTGCTGGGAACAGACGCCAGTGCTATTTGCACTGTTTATGGCAATAGGAGCACAATAGTGTCTCTTCTTATCAGAAAACAACTCTTGCTCATAGGACCAGAAACTGCATGGGATTCAACTCCATTTCTGACTGGGAAACAAACACTAGCTCGCCTTACAATAAAGACACTCTGATTTTGAGAAAAGAGCACTCTTCTACTCTACTGTGTTTCCTATGGGGTCCGAATAGTGAGCTTGCTCAGAACAAAAGAACTGTGCTTCCTACACACACGGGCCATATCTAGTTCAACTCTGCTAAGGAAACTGACAAGAACAGTAGCTACGCTTCAGTCCAATACACTGTACTTGCTGGGAACAGACGCGAGTGCTATTTGCACTGTGTATGAAAATGGGAGCACAATAGTGACTTTCTTTACCAGAAAACAACTCTTGCTCGTAGGACCAGAAACTGCATGGGATTCAACTCCATTTCTGACTGGGAAACAAACACTAGCTCGCCTTACAAGAAACACACTCTGCTTTTGAGAAAAGAGCACTCTTCTACTCTACTGTGTTTCCTATGGGGTCCAAACAGTGAGCTTGCTCAGAACAAAAGAACTGTGCTTCCTACACACACGGGCCATATCTAGTTCAACTCTGCTTAGGAAACTGACAAGAACAGTAGCTCCGCTTCAGTCCAATACACTGTACTTGCTGGGAACAGATGCGAGTGCTATTTGCAATGTGTATGCCAATGGGAGCGCAATAGTGACTTTATTACCAGAAAACAACTCTTGCTCGTAGGACCAGAAACTGCATGGGATTCAACTCCATTTCTGACTGGGAAACAAACGCTAGCTCGCCTAACAAGAAACACACTCTGCTTTTGAGAAAAGAGCACTCTTCTACTCGACTGTGTATCCTATGGGGTCCGAACAGTGAGCTTGCTCAGAACAAAAGAACTGTGCTTCCTACACACAGGGGCCATATCTAGTTCATCTCTGCTTAGGAAACTGACAAGAACAGTAGCTCCGCTTCAGTCCAATACACTATACTTGCTGGGAACAGACGCGAGTGCTATTTGCACTGTGTATGGAAATGGGAGCGCAATAGTGACTTTCCTTACCAGAAAACACCTCTTGCTCGTAGGTCCAGAAACTGCATGGGATTCAACTCAATTTCTCACTGGGAAACAAACACTAGCTCGCCTTACAAGAAACACACTCTGCTTTTGAGAAAAGAGCACTCTTCTACTCTACTGTGTTTCCTATGGAGTTCGAACAGTGAGCTTGCTCAGAACAAAAGAACTGTGCTTCCACACACACGGGCCATATCTAGTTCAAATCTGCTTAGGAAACTGACAAGAACAGTAGCTCCGCTTCAGTCCAATACACTGTACTTGCTGGGAACAGATGCGAGTGCTATTTGCACTGTGTATGGCAATGGGAGCGCAATAGTGACTTTATTACCAGAAAACAACTCTTGCTCCTAGGACCAAAAACTGCATGTGATTCAACTCCATTTAGGACTGGGAAACAAACGCTAGCTCGCCTTACAAGAAACACACTCTGCTTTTGAGAAAAGAGCAGTCTTCTACTCTACTGTGTTTCTTATAGGGCCAGAAGAGTGAGCTTGCTCAGAACAAAAGAACTGTGCTTCCTACACACACGGGCCATATCTAGTTCAACTCTGCTTAGGAAACTGACAAGAACAGTAGCTCCTCTTCAGTCCAATACACTGTACTTCCTGGGAACAGACGCGAGTGCTATTAGCACTGTGTATGGCAATGGGAGCACAATAGTGACTCTTCTTACCAGAAAACAACTCTTGCTCGTAGGATCAGAAACTGCATATGATTCAGCTCCATTTAGGACTGGGAAACAAATGCTAGCTCGCCTTACAAGAAACACACTCTGCTTTTGAGAAAAGAGCACTCTTCTACTCTACTGTGTTTCCTATGGGGTCCGAACAGTGAGCTTGCTCAGAACAAAAGAACTGTGCTTCCTACACACACGGACCATATGTAGTTCAACTCTGCTTAGGAAACTGACAACAACAGTAGCTCCTATTCAGTCCAATACACTGTACTTGGTGGGAACAGACGCCAGTGCTATTTGCACTGTGTATGGCAATAGGAGCACAATAGTGTCTCTTCTTATCAGAAAACAACTCTTGCTCATAGGACCAGAAACTGCATGGGATTCAACTCCATTTCTGACTGGGAAACAAACACTAGCTCGCCTTACAAGAAAGACACTCTGATTTTGAGAAAAGAGCACTCTTCTACTCTACTGTGTTTCCTATGGGGTCCGAATAGTGAGCTTGCTCAGAACAAAAGAACTGTGCTTCCTACACACAGCTGCCATATCTAGTTTAACTCTGCTTAGGAAACTGACAAGAACAGTAGCTACGCTTCAGTCCAATACACTGTACTTGCTGGAACAGACGCGAGTGCTATTTGCACTGTGTATGGAAATGCGAGTGCAATAGTGACTTTCCTTACCAGAAAACAACTATTGCTCGTAGGACTAGAAACTGCATGGGATTCAACTCCATTTCTGACTGGGAAACAAACACTAGCTCGCCTTACAAGAAACACACTCTGCTTTTGAGAAAAGAGCACTCTTCTACTCTACTGTGTTTCCTATGGGGTCCGAACAGTGAGCTTGCTCAGAACAAAAGAACTGTGCTTCCTACACACACGGGCCATATCTAGTTCAACTCTGCTTAGGAAACTGACAAGAACAGTAGCTCCGCTTCAGTCCAATACACTGTACTTGCTGGGAACAGATGCGAGTGCTATTTGCAATGTGTATGCCAATGGGAGCACAATAGTGACTTTATTACCAGAAAACAACTCTTGCTCGTAGGACCAAAAACTGGATGTGATTCAACTCCATTTAGGACTGGGAAACAAACGCTAGCTTGCCTTACAAGGAACACACTCAGCTTTTGAGAACAGAGCAGTCTTCTACTCTACTGTGTTTCCTATGGGGTCCGAACAGTGAGCTTGCTCAGAACAAAAGAACTGTGCTTCCTACACACACGGGCCATATCTAGTTCAACTCTGTTTAGGAAACTGACAAGAACGGTAGCTCTTCTTCAGTCCAATACACTGTACTAGCTGGGAACAGACGCGAGTGCTATTTGCCCTGTGTATGGCAATAGGAGCACAATAGTGACTCTTCTTATCAGAAAACAACTCTTAGTCATAGGACAAGAAACTGCATGGGATTCAACTCCATTTCTGACTGGGAAACAAACACTAGCTTGCCTTACAAGAAAGACTCTCTGATTTTGAGAAAAGAGCACTCTTCTACTCTACTGTGTTTCCCATGGGGTCCAAATAGTGAGCTTGCTCAGAACAAAAGAACTGTGCTTCCTACACACAGGGGCCATATCTAGTTCAACTCTGCTTAGGAAACTGACAAGAACAGTAGCTCCTGTTCAGTCCAATACACTGTACATGCTGGGAACAGACGGCAGTGCTATTTGCCCTGTGTATGACAATGGGAGCGCAATAGTGACTCTTCTTACCGGAAAACAACTCTTGCTCCTAGGACAAGAATCTGCATGTGATTCAACTCCATTTAGGACTGGGAAACAAACGCTAGCTCGCCTAAC
This sequence comes from Peromyscus eremicus, assembly GCF_949786415.1. NCBI lineage: Eukaryota > Metazoa > Chordata > Mammalia > Rodentia > Cricetidae > Peromyscus > Peromyscus eremicus. The sequence continues at coordinate 41,701 of NW_026734569.1, read as the reverse complement.
AAGAAACACACTCTGCTTTTGAGAAAAGAGCACTCTTCTACTCCACTGTGTATCCTATGGGGTCCGAACAGTGAGCTTGCTCAGAACAAAAGAACTGTGCTTCCTACACACACGGGCCACATCTAGTTCAACTCTGTTTAGGAAACTGACAAGAACGGTAGCTCTTCTTCAGTCCAATACACTGTACTAGCTGGGAACAGACGCGAGTGCTATTTGCCCTGTGTATGGCAATAGGAGCACAATAGTGACTCTTCTTATCAGAAAACAACTCTTAGTCATAGGACAAGAAACTGCATGGGATTCAACTCCATTTCTGACTGGGAAACAAACACTAGCTCTCCTTACAAGAAAGACACTCTGATTTTGAGAAAAGAGCACTCTTCTACTTTACTGTGTTTCCTATGGGGTCCGAATAGTGAGCTTGCTCAGAACAAAAGAACTGTGCTTCCTACACACAGGGGCCATATCTAGTTCAACTCTGCTTAGGAAACTGACAAGAACAGTAGCTACGCTTCAGTCCAATACACTGTACTTGCTGGGAACAGACGCGAGTGCTATTTGCACTGTGTGTAGAAATGGGAGTGCAATAGTGACTTTCCTTACCAGAAAACAACTCTTGGTCGTAGGACAAAAAACTGCATGTGATTCAACTCCATTTAGGACTGGGAAACAAACGCTATCTCGCCTTACAAAAAACACACTCTACTTTTGAGAAAAGAGCACGCTTGTACTCTACTGTGTTTTCTAGGGGGTCTGAACAGTGAGCTTGATCAGAACAAAAGTACTGAGCTTCCTACACACACGGGCCATATCTAGTTCAACTCTGCTTAGGAAACTGACAAGAACAGTAGCTCTGCTTCAGTCCAATACACTGTACTTGCTGGGAACAGATGCGAGTGCTATTTGCACTGTGTAAGGCAATGGGAGCACAATAGTGACTTTATTACCAGAAAACAACTCTTGCTCGTAGGACCAAAAACTGCATGTGATTCAACTCCATTTAGGACTGGGAAACAAACGCTATCTCGCCTTACAAAAAACACACTCTACTTTTGAGAAAAGAGCACGCTTCTACTCTACTGTGTTTTCTAGGGGGTCTGAACAGTGAGCTTGATCAGAACAAAAGTACTGTGCTTCCTACACACACGGGCCATATCTAGTTCAACTCTGCTTAGGAAACTGACAAGAACAGTAGCTCTGCTTCAGTCCAATACACTGTACTTGCTGGGAACAGATGCGAGTGCTATTTGCACTGTGTAAGGCAATGGGAGCGCAATAGTGACTTTATTACCAGAAAACAACTCTTGCTCGTAGGACCAAAAACTGCATGGGATTCAACTCCATTTAGGACTGGGAAACAAACGCTAGCTCGCCTTACAAGAAACACACTCTGATTTTGAGAAAAGAGCACTCTTCTACTCTACTGTGTTTCCTATGGGGTCCGAACAGTGAGCTTGCTCAGAACAAAAGAACTGTGCTTCCTATACACACGGGCCATATCTAGTTCAACACTGCTTAGGAAACTGACAACAATGGTAGCTCCTCTTCAGTCCAATACACTGTACTAGCTGGGAACAGACGCGAGTGCTATTTGCCCTGTGTATGTCAATAGGAGCACAATAGTGACTCTTCTTATCAGAAAACAACTCTTACTCATAGGACAAGAAACTGCATGGGATTCAACTCCATTTCTGACTGGGAAACAAACACTAGCTCGCCTTACAAGAAACACACTCTGCTTTTAAGAAAGAGCACTCTTATACTCTACTGTGTTTCCTATGGGGTCCGAATAGTGAGCTTGCTCAGAACAAAAGAACTGTGCTTCCTACACACAGCGGCCATATCTAGTTCAACTCTGCTTAGCAAACTGAGAAGAACAGTAGCTACGCTTCAGTCCAATACACTGTACTTGCTGGGAACAGACGCGAGTGCTATTTGCACTGTGTATGGAAATGGGAGCGCAACAGTGACTTTATTACCAGAAAACAACTCTTGCTCGTAGGACCAGAAACTGCATGGGATTCAACTCCATTTCTGACTGGGAAACAAACACTAGCTCGCCTTACAAGAAACACACTCTGCTTTTGAGAAAAGAGCACTCTTCTACTCTACTGTGTTTCCTTGGGTGTCCGAACAGTGAGCTTGCTCAGAACAAAAGAACTGTGCTTCCTACACACACGGGCCATATCTAGTTCAAATCTGCTTAGGAAACTGACAAGAACAGTAGCTCCGCTTCAGTCCAATACAGTGTACTTGCTGGGAACAGACGCGAGTGCTATTTGCACTGTGTATGGCAATGGGAGCGCAATAGTGACTTTATTACCAGAAAACAACTCTTGCTCGTAGGACCAAAAACTGCATGTGATTCAACTCCATTTAGGACTGGGAAACAAACGCTAGCTCGCCTTACAAGAAACACACTCTGCTTTTGAGAAAAGAGCACTCTTCTACTGTACTGTGTTTCTTATAGGGCCAGAAGAGTGAGCTTACTCAGAACAAAAGAACTGTGCTTCCTACAAATACTGCCATATCTAGTTCCATTCTGCTTAGGAAACTGAAAAGAACAGTAGCTCCTGTTCAGTCCAATACACTGTACATGCTGGGAACAGACGCCAGTGCTATTTGCCCAGTGTATGACAATGGGAGCGCAATAGTGACTCTTCTTTCCAGAAAAAAAATCTTGCTCGTAGGACCAGAAACTGCATGTGATTCAACTCCATTTAGGACTGGGAAACAAACGCTAGCTCGCCTAACAAGAAACACACTCTGCTTTTGAGAAAAGAGCACTCTTCTACTCGACTGTGTATCCTATGGTATCCGAACAGTGAGCTTGCTCAGAACAAAAGAACTGTGCTTCCTACACACAGGGGCCATATCTAGTTCAACTCTGCTTAGGAAACTGACAAGAACAGTAGCTCCGCTTCAGTCCAATACACTGTACTTGCTGGGAACAGATGCGAGTGCTATTTACACTGTGTATGGCAATGGGAGCACAACAGTGACTTTATTACCAGAAAACAACTCTTGCTCGTAGGAACAAAAACTGCATGTGATTCAACTCCATTTAGGACTGGGAAACAAACGCTAGCTCGCCTTACAAGAAACACACTCTGCTTTTGAGAAAAGAGCAGTCTTCTACTCTAATGTGTTTCCTATAGGGTCCGAACATTGTGCTTGCTCAGAACAAAAGAACTGTGCTTCCTACACACACGGGCCATATCTAGTTCAACTCTGCTTAGGAAACTGACAAGAACAGTAGCTTCTCTTCAGTCCAATACACTGTACTTGCTGGGAACAGATGCGAGTGCTATTTGCACTGTGTATGGCAATGGGAGCGCAATAGTGACTCTTCTTATCAGAAAACAACTCTTACTCATAGGACAAGAAACTGCATGGGATTCAACTCCATTTCTGACTGGGAAACAAACACTAGCTCGCCTTACAAGAAACACACTCTGCTTTTAAGAAAAGAGCACTCTTGTACTCTACTGTGTTTCCTATGGGGTCCGAATAGTGAGCTTGCTCAGAACAAAAGAACTGTGCTTCCTACACAGAGCGGCCATATCTAGTTCAACTCTGCTTAGCAAACTGAGAAGAACAGTAGCTACGCTTCAGTCCAATACACTGTACTTGCTGGGAACAGACGCGAGTGCTATTTGCACTGTGTATGGAAATGGGAGCGCAACAGTGACTTTATTACCAGAAAACAACTCTTGCTTGTAGGACCAGAAACTGCATGGGATTCAACTCCATTTCTGACTGGGAAACAAACACTAGCTCGCCTTACAAGAAACACACTCTGCTTTTGAGAAAAGAGCACTCTTCTACTCTACTGTGTTTCCTTGGGTGTCCGAACAGTGAGCTTGCTCAGAACAAAAGTACTGTGCTTCCTACACACACGGGCCATATCTAGTTCAAACCTGCTTAGGAAACTGACAAGAACAGTAGCTCTGCTTCAGTCCAATACACTGTACTTGCTGGGAACAGATGCGAGTGCTATTTGCCCTGTGTATGGCAATGGGAGCACAATAGTGACTTTATTACCAGAAAACAACTCTTGCTCGTAGGACCAAAAACTGCATGTGATTCAACTCCATTTAGGACTGGGAAACAAACGCTAGCTCGCCTTACAAGAAACACACTCTGCTTTTGAGAAAAGAGCACTCTTCTACTGTACTGTGTTTCTTATAGGGCCAGAAGAGTGAGCTTACTCAGAAAAAAAGCACTGTGCTTCCTACAAATACTGCCATATCTAGTTCCATTCTGCTTAGGAAACTGAAAAGAACAGTAGCTCCTGTTCAGTCCAATACACTGTACATGCTGGGAACAGACGCCAGTGCTATTTGCCCTGTGTATGACAATGGGAGCGCAATAGTGATTCTTCTTTCCAGAAAAAAAATCTTGCTCGTAGGACCAGAAACTGCATGTGATTCAACTCCATTTAGGACTGGGAAACAAACGCTAGCTCGCCTAACAAGAAACACACTCTGCTTTTGAGAAAAGAGCACTCTTCTACTCGACTGTGTATCCTATGGTATCCGAACAGTGAGCTTGCTCAGAACAAAAGAACTGTGCTTCCTACACACAGGGGCCATATCTAGTTCAACTCTGCTTAGGAAACTGACAAGAACAGTAGCTCCGCTTCGGTCCAATACACTGTACTTGCTGGGAACAGATGCGAGTGCTATTTACACTGTGTATGGCAATGGGAGCACAACAGTGACTTTATTACCAGAAAACAACTCTTGCTCGTAGGAACAAAAACTGCATGTGATTCAAGTCCATTTAGGACTGGGAAACAAACGCTAGCTCGCCTTACAAGAAACACACTCTGCTTTTGAGAAAAGAGCAGTCTTCTACTCTACTGTGTTTCCTATAGGGTCCGAACATTGTGCTTGCTCAGAACAAAAGAACTGTGCTTCCTACACACACGGGCCATATCTAGTTCAACTCTGCTTAGGAAACTGACAAGAACAGTAGCTTCTCTTCAGTCCAATACACTGTACTTGCTGGGAACAGATGCGAGTGCTATTTGCACTGTGTATGGCAATGGGAGCGCAATAGTGACTTTCCTTACCAGAAAACAACTCTTGCTCGTAGGACCAGAAACTGCATGTGATTCAGCTCCATTTAGGATGGGAAAAAAAATGCTAGCTCGCCTTACAAGAAACACAGTCTGCTTTTGAGAAAAGAGATCTCTTCTACACTACTGTGTTTCCAATGGGGTCCGAACAGTGAGCTTGCTCAGAACAAAAGAACTGTGCTTCCTACACACACGGACCATATGTAGTTCAACTCTGCTTAGAAAACTGACAAGAACAGTAGCTCCCATTCAGTCCAATACACTGTAATTGCTGGGAACAGAGGCGAGTCCTATTTGCACTGTGTATGGCAATAGGAGCACAATAGTGACCCTTCTTATCAGAAAACAACTCTTGCTCATAGGACCAGAAACTGCATGGGATTCAACTCCATTTCTGACTGGGAAACAAACACTAGCTCTCCTTACAAGAAAGACACTCTGATTTTGAGAAAAGAGCACTCTTCTACTTTACTGTGTTTCCTATGGGGTCCGAATAGTGAGCTTGCTCAGAACAAAAGAACTGTGCTTCCTACACACAGGGGCCATATCTAGTTCAACTCTGCTTAGGAAACTGACAAGAACAGTAGCTACGCTTCAGTCCAATACACTGTACTTGCTGGGAACAGACGCGAGTGCTATTTGCACTGTGTATGGAAATGGGAGCGCAATAGTGACTTTCCTTACCAGAAAACAACTCTTGGTCGTAGGACCAAAAACTGCATGTGATTCAACTCCATTTAGGACTGGGAAACAAACGCTAGCTCGCCTTACAAGAAACACACTCTGCTTTTGAGAAAAGAGCACTCTTCTACTGTACTGTGTTTCTTATAGGGCCAGAAGAGTGAGCTTACTCAGAACAAAAGCACTGTGCTTCCTACAAATACTGCCATATCTAGTTCCATTCTCCTTAGGAAACTGAAAAGAACAGTAGCTCCTGTTCAGTCCAATACACTGTACATGCTGGGAACAGACGCCAGTGCTATTTGCCCTGTGTATGACAATGGGAGCGCAATAGTGACTCTTCTTTCCAGAAAAAAAATCTTGCTCGTAGGACCAGAAACTGCATGTGATTCAACTCCATTTAGGACTGGGAAACAAACGCTAGCTCGCCTAACAAGAAACACACTCTGCTTTTGAGAAAAGAGCACTCTTCTACTCGACTGTGTATCCTATGGTATCCGAACAGTGAGCTTGCTCAGAACAAAAGAACTGTGCTTCCTACACACAGGGGCCATATCTAGTTCAACTCTGCTTAGGAAACTGACAAGAACAGTAGCTCCGCTTCAGTCCAATACACTATACTTGCTGGGAACAGATGCGAGTGCTATTTGCACTGTATATGAAAATGGGAGCACAATAGTGACTTTCTTTACCAGAAAACAACTCTTGCTCGTAGGACCAGAAACTGCATGGGATTCAACTCCATTTCTGACTGGGAAACAAACACTAGCTCGCCTTACAAGAAACACACTCTGCTTTTGAGAAAAGAGCACTCTTCTACTCTACTGTGTTTCCTATGGGGTCCGAACAGTGAGCTTGCTCAGAACAAAAGAACTGTGCTTCCTACACACACGGGCCATATCTAGTTCAACTCTGCTTAGGAAACTGACAAGAACAGTAGCTCCGCTTCAGTCCAATACACTGTACTTGCTGGGAACAGATGCGAGTGCTATTTGCAATGTGTATGCCAATGGGAGCGCAATAGTGACTTTATTACCAGAAAACAACTCTTGCTCGTAGGACCAAAAACTGGATGTGATTCAACTCCATTTAGGACTGGGAAACAAACGCTAGCTCGCCTTACAAGAAACACACTCAGCTTTTGAGAACAGAGCAGTCTTCTACTCTACTGTGTTTCCTATGGGGTCCGAACAGTGAGCTTGCTCAGAACAAAAGAACTGTGCTTCCTACACACACGGGCCATATCTAGTTCAACTCTGTTTAGGAAACTGACAAGAACGGTAGCTCTTCTTCAGTCCAATACACTGTACTAGCTGGGAACAGACGCGAGTGCTATTTGCCCTGTGTATGGCAATAGGAGCACAATAGTGACTCTTCTTATCAGAAAACAACTCTTAGTCATAGGACAAGAAATTGCATGGGATTCAACTCCATTTCTGACTGGGAAACAAACGCTATCTCGCCTTACAAAAAACACACTCTACTTTTGAGAAAAGAGCACGCTTCTACTCTACTGTGTTTTCTAGGGGGTCTGAACAGTGAGCTTGATCAGAACAAAAGTACTGTGCTTCCTACACACACGGGCCATATCTAGTTCAACTCTGCTTAGGAAACTGACAAGAACAGTAGCTCTGCTTCAGTCCAATACACTGTACTTGCTGGGAACAGATGCGAGTGCTATTTGCACTGTGTAAGGCAATGGGAGCGCAATAGTGACTTTATTACCAGAAAACAACTCTTGCTCGTAGGACCAAAAACTGCATGGGATTCAACTCCATTTAGGACTGGGAAACAAACGCTAGCTCGCCTTACAGGAAACACACTCTGATATTGAGAAAAGAGCACTCTTCTACTCTACTGTGTTTCCTATGGGGTCCGAACAGTGAGCTTGCTCAGAACAAAAGAACTGTGCTTCCTACACACAGGGGCCATATCTAGTTCAACTCTGTTTAGGAAACTGACAAGAACGGTAGCTCTTCTTCAGTCCAATACACTGTACTAGCTGGGAACAGACGCGAGTGCTATTTGCCCTGTGTATGGCAATAGGAGCACAATAGTGACTCTTCTTATCAGAAAACAACTCTTAGTCATAGGACAAGAAACTGCATGGGATTCAACTCCATTTCTGACTGGGAAACAAACACTAGCTTGCCTTACAAGAAAGACTCTCTGATTTTGAGAAAAGAGCACTCTTCTACTCTACTGTGTTTCCCATGGGGTCCAAATAGTGAGCTTGCTCAGAACAAAAGAACTGTGCTTCCTACACACAGGGGCCATATCTAGTTCAACTCTGCCTAGGAAACTGACAAGAACAGTAGCTCCTGTTCAGTCCAATACACTGTACATGCTGGGAACAGACGGCAGTGCTATTTGCCCTGTGTATGACAATGGGAGCGCAATAGTGACTCTTCTTACCAGAAAACAACTCTTGCTCCTAGGACAAGAATCTGCAAGTGATTCAACTCCATTTAGGACTGGGAAACAAACGCTAGCTCGCCTAACAAGAAACACACTCTGCTTTTGAGAAAAGAGCACTCTTCTACTCGACTGTGTATCCTATGGGGTCCGAACAGTGAGCTTGCTCAGAACAAAAGAACTGTGCTTCCTACACACACGGGCCACATCTAGTTCAACTCTGTTTAGGAAACTGACAAGAACGGTAGCTCTTCTTCAGTCCAATACACTGTACTAGCTGGGAACAGACGCGAGTGCTATTTGCCCTGTGTATGGCAATGGGAGCACAATAGTGACTCTTCTTATCAGAAAACAACTCTTAGTCATAGGACAAGAAACTGCATGGGATTCAACTCCATTTCTGACTGGGAAACAAACACTAGCTCTCCTTACAAGAAAGACACTCTGATTTTGAGAAAAGAGCACTCTTCTACTTTACTGTGTTTCCTATAGGGTCCGAATAGTGAGCTTGCTCAGAACAAAAGAACTGTGCTTCCTACACACAGGGGCCATATCTAGTTCAACTCTGCTTAGGAAACTGACAAGAACAGTAGCTACGCTTCAGTCCAATACACTGTACTTGCTGGGAAAAGACGCGAGTGCTATTTGCACTGTGTATAGAAACGGGAGCGCAATAGTGACTTTCCTTACCAGAAAACAACTCTTGGTCGTAGGACAAAAAACTGCATGTGATTCAACTCCATTTAGGACTGGGAAACAAACGCTATCTCGCCTTACAAAAAACACACTCTACTTTTGAGAAAAGAGCACGCTTCTACTCTACTGTGTTTTCTAGGGGGTCTGAACAGTGAGCTTGATCAGAACAAAAGTACTGTGCTTCCTACACACACGGGCCATATCTAGTTCAACTCTGCTTAGGAAACTGACAAGAACAGTAGCTCTGCTTCAGTCCAATACACTGTACTTGCTGGGAACAGATGCGAGTGCTATTTGCACTGTGTAAGGCAATGGGAGCGCAATAGTGACTTTATTACCAGAAAACAACTCTTGCTCGTAGGACCAAAAACTGCATGGGATTCAACTCCATTTAGGACTGGGAAACAAACGCTAGCTCGCCTTACAGGAAACACACTCTGATATTGAGAAAAGAGCACTCTTCTACTCTACTGTGTTTCCTATGGGGTCCGAACAGTGAGCTTGCTCAGAACAAAAGAACTGTGCTTCCTACACACAGGGGCCATATCTAGTTCAACTCTGTTTAGGAAACTGACAAGAACGGTAGCTCTTCTTCAGTCCAATACACTGTACTAGCTGGGAACAGACGCGAGTGCTATTTGCCCTGTGTATGGCAATAGGAGCACAATAGTGACTCTTCTTATCAGAAAACAACTCTTAGTCATAGGACAAGAAACTGCATGGGATTCAACTCCATTTCTGACTGGGAAACAAACACTAGCTTGCCTGACAAGAAAGACTCTCTGATTTTGAGAAGAGCACTCTTTTACTCTACTGTGTTTCCCATGGGGTCCAAATAGTGAGCTTGCTCAGAACAAAAGAACTGTGCTTCCTACACACAGGGGCCATATCTAGTTCAACTCTGCTTAGGAAACTGACAAGAACAGTAGCTCCTGTTCAGTCCAATACACTGTACATGCTGGGAACAGACGGCAGTGCTATTTGCCCTGTGTATGACAATGGGAGCGCAATAGTGACTCTTCTTACCAGAAAACAACTCTTGCTCCTAGGACAAGAATCTGCATGTGATTCAACTCCATTTAGGACTGGGAAACAAACGCTAGCTCGCCTAACAAGAAACACACTCTGCTTTTGAGAAAAGAGCACTCTTGTACTCTACTGTGTTTCCTATGGGGTCCGAATAGTGAGCTTGCTCAGAACAAAAGAACTGTGCTTCCTACACACAGCGGCCATATCTAGTTCAACTCTGCTTAGCAAACTGAGAAGAACAGTAGCTACGCTTCAGTCCAATACACTGTACTTGCTGGGAACAGACGCGAGTGCTATTTGCACTGTGTATGGAAATGCGAGCGCAACAGTGACTTTATTACCAGAAAACAACTCTTGCTCGTAGGACCAGAAACTGCTTGGGACTCAACTCCATTTCTGACTGGGAAACAAACACTAGCTCGCCTTACAAGAAACACACTCTGCTTTTGAGAAAAGAGCACTCTTCTACTCTACTGTGTTTCCTTGGGTGTCCGAACAGTGAGCTTGCTCAGAACAAAAGAACTGTGCTTCCTACACACACGGGCCATATCTAGTTCAAATCTGCTTAGGAAACTGACAAGAACAGTAGCTCCGCTTCAGTCCAATACACTGTACTTGCTGGGAACAGATGCGAGTGCTATTTGCACTGTGTATGGCAATGGGAGCGCAATAGTGACTTTATTACCAGAAAACAACTCTTGCTCGTAGGACCAAAAACTGCATGTGATTCAACTCCATTTAGGACTGGGAAACAAACGCTAGCTCGCCTTACAAGAAACACACTCTGCTTTTGAGAAAAGAGCACTCTTCTACTGTACTGTGTTTCTTATAGGGCCAGAAGAGTGAGCTTGCTCAGAACAAAAGAACTGTGCTTCCTACAAATACTGCCATATCTAGTTCCATTCTGCTTAGGAAACTGAAAAGAACAGTAGCTCCTGTTCAGTCCAATACACTGTACATGCTGGGAACAGACGCCAGTGCTATTTGCCCTGTGTATGACAATGGGAGCGCAATAGTGACTCTTCTTTCCAGAAAAAAAATCTTGCTCGTAGGACCAGAAACTGCATGTGATTCAACTCCATTTAGGACTGGGAAACAAACGCTAGCTCGCCTAACAAGAAACACACTCTGCTTTTGAGAAAAGAGCACTCTTCTACTCGACTGTGTATCCTATGGTATCCGAACAGTGAGCTTGCTCAGAACAAAAGAACTGTGCTTCCTACACACAGGGGCCATATCTAGTTCAACTCTGCTTAGGAAACTGACAAGAACAGTAGCTCCGCTTCAGTCCAATACACTATACTTGCTGGGAACAGATGCGAGTGCTATTTGCACTGTGTATGAAAATGGGAGCACAATAGTGACTTTCTTTACCAGAAAACAACTCTTGCTCGTAGGACCAGAAACTGCATGGGATTCAACTCCATTTCTGACTGGGAAACAAACACTAGCTCGCCTTACAAGAAACACACTCTGCTTTTGAGAAAAGAGCACTCTTCTACTCTACTGTGTTTCCTATGGGGTCCGAACAGTGAGCTTGCTCAGAACAAAAGAACTGTGCTTCCTACACACACGGGCCATATCTAGTTCAACTCTGCTTAGGAAACTGACAAGAACAGTAGCTCCGCTTCAGTCCAATACACTGTACTTGCTGGGAACAGATGCGAGTGCTATTAGCAATGTGTATGCCAATGGGAGCGCAATAGTGACTTTATTACCAGAAAACAACTCTTGCTCGTAGGACCAAAAACTGGATGTGATTCAACTCCATTTAGGACTGGGAAACAAACGCTAGCTCGCCTTACAAGAAACACACTCAGCTTTTGAGAACAGAGCAGTCTTCTACTCTACTGTGTTTCCTATGGGGTCCGAACAGTGAGCTTGCTCAGAACAAAAGAACTGTGCTTCCTACACACACGGGCCATATCTAGTTCAACTCTGTTTAGGAAACTGACAAGAACGGTAGCTCTTCTTCAGTCCAATACACTGTACTAGCTGGGAACAGACGCGAGTGCTATTTGCCCTGTGTATGGCAATAGGAGCACAATAGTGACTCTTCTTATCAGAAAACAACTCTTAGTCATAGGACAAGAAATTGCATGGGATTCAACTCCATTTCTGACTGGGAAACAAACACTAGCTCGCCTTACAAGAAACACACTCTGATTTTGAGAAAAGAGCACTCTTCTACTCTACTGTGTTTCCTATGGAGTTCGAACAGTGAGCTTGCTCAGAACAAAAGAACTGTGCTTCCTACACACAGGGGCCATATCTAGTTCAACTCTGCTTAGGAACCTGACAAGAACAGTAGCTCCGCTTCAGTCCAATACACTGTACTTGCTGGGAACAGACGCGAGTGCTATTTGCACTGTGTATAGAAACGGGAGCGCAATAGTGACTTTCCTTACCAGAAAACAACTCTTGGTCGTAGGACAAAAAACTGCATGTGATTCAACTCCATTTAGGACTGGGAAACAAACGCTATCTCGCCTTACAAAAAACACACTCTACTTTTGAGAAAAGAGCACGCTTCTACTCTACTGTGTTTTCTAGGGGGTCTGAACAGTGAGCTTGCTCAGAACAAAAGTACTGTGCTTCCTACACACACGGGCCATATCTAGTTCAACTCTGCTTAGGAAACTGACAAGAACAGTAGCTCTGCTTCAGTCCAATACACTGTACTTGCTGGGAACAGATGCCAGTGCTATTTGTACTGTGTAAGGCAATGGGAGCCCAATAGTGACTTTATTACCAGAAAACAACTCTTGCTCGTAGGACCAGAAACTGCATGGGATTCAACTCCATTTAGGACTGGGAAACAAACGCTAGCTCGCCTTACAGGAAACACACTCTGATATTGAGAAAAGAGCACTCTTCTACTCTACTGTGTTTCCTATGGGGTCCGAACAGTGAGCTTGCTCAGAACAAAAGAACTGTGCTTCCTACACACACGGGCCATATCTAGTTCAACTCTGTTTAGGAAACTGACAAGAACGGTAGCTCTTCTTCAGTCCAATACACTGTACTAGCTGGGACCAGACGCGAGTGCTATTTGCCCTGTGTATGGCAATAGGAGCACAATAGTGACTCTTCTTATCAGAAAACAACTCTTAGTCATAGGACAAGAAACTGCATGGGATTCACCTCCATTTCTGACTGGGAAACAAACACTAGCTTGCCTTACAAGAAAGACTCTCTGATTTTGAGAAAAGAGCACTCTTTTACTCTACTGTGTTTCCCATGGGGTCCAAATAGTGAGCTTGCTCAGAACAAAAGAACTGTGCTTCCTACACACAGGGGCCATATCTAGTTCAACTCTGCTTAGGAAACTGACAAGAACAGTAGCTCCTGTTCAGTCCAATACACTGTACATGCTGGGAACAGACGGCAGTGCTATTTGCCCTGTGTATGACAATGGGAGCGCAATAGTGACTCTTCTTACCAGAAAACAACTCTTGCTCCTAGGACAAGAATCTGCATGTGATTCAACTCCATTTAGGACTGGGAAACAAACGCTAGCTCGCCTAACAAGAAACACACTCTGCTTTTGAGAAAAGAGCACTCTTGTACTCTACTGTGTTTCCTATGGGGTCCGAATAGTGAGCTTGCTCAGAACAAAAGAACTGTGCTTCCTACACACAGCGGCCATATCTAGTTCAACTCTGCTTAGCAAACTGAGAAGAACAGTAGCTACGCTTCAGTCCAATACACTGTACTTGCTGGGAACAGACGGGAGTGCTATTTGTACTGTGTATGGAAATGCGAGCGCAATAGTGACTTTATTACCAGAAAACAACTCTTGCTCGTAGGACCAGAAACTGCTTGGGACTCAACTCCATTTCTGACTGGGAAACAAACACTAGATCGCCTTACAAGAAACACACTCTGCTTTTGAGAAAAGAGCACTCTTCTACTCTACTGTGTTTCCTTGGGTGTCCGAACAGTGAGCTTGCTCAGAACAAAAGAACTGTGCTTCCTACACACACGGGCCATATCTAGTTCAAATCTGCTTAGGAAACTGACAAGAACAGTAGCTCCGCTTCAGTCCAATACACTGTACTTGCTGGGAACAGATGCGAGTGCTATTTGCACTGTGTATGGCAATGGGAGCGCAATAGTGACTTTATTACCAGAAAACAACTCTTGCTCGTAGGACCAAAAACTGCATGTGATTCAACTCCATTTAGGACTGGGAAACAAACGGTAGCTCGCCTTACAAGAAACACACTCTGCTTTTGAGAAAAGAGCACTCTTCTACTGTACTGTGTTTCCTATAGGGCCAGAAGAGTGAGCTTGCTCAGAACAAAAGAACTGTGCTTCCTACAAATACTGCCATATCTAGTTCCATTCTGCTTAGGAAACTGAAAAGAACAGTAGCTCCTGTTCAGTCCAATACACTGTACATGCTGGGAACAGACGCCAGTGCTATTTGCCCTGTGTATGACAATGGGAGCGCAATAGTGACTCTTCTTTCCAGAAAAAAAATCTTGCTCGTAGGACCAGAAACTGCATGTGATTCAACTCCATTTAGGACTGGGAAACAAACGCTAGCTCGCCTAACAAGAAACACACTCTGCTTTTGAGAAAAGAGCACTCTTCTACTCGACTGTGTATCCTATGGTATCCGAACAGTGAGCTTGCTCAGAACAAAAGAACTGTGCTTCCTACACACAGGGGCCATATCTAGTTCAACTCTGCTTAGGAAACTGACAAGAACAGTAGCTCCGCTTCAGTCCAATACACTATACTTGCTGGGAACAGATGCGAGTGCTATTTGCACTGTGTATGAAAATGGGAGCACAATAGTGACTTTCTTTACCAGAAAACAACTCTTGCTCGTAGGACCAGAAACTGCATGGGATTCAACTCCATTTCTGACTGGGAAACAAACACTAGCTCGCCTTACAAGAAACACACTCTGCTTTTGAGAAAAGAGCACTCTTCTACTCTACTGTGTTTCCTATGGGGTCCGAACAGTGAGCTTGCTCAGAACAAAAGAACTGTGCTTCCTACACACACGGGCCATATATAGTTCAACTCTGCTTAGGAAACTGACAAGAACAGTAGCTCCGCTTCAGTCCAATACACTGTACTTGCTGGGAACAGATGCGAGTGCTATTTGCAATGTGTATGCCAATGGGAGCGCAATAGTGACTTTATTACCAGAAAACAAATCTTGCTCGTAGGACCAAAAACTGGATGTGATTCAACTCCATTTAGGACTGGGAAACAAACGCTAGCTTGCCTTACAAGAAACACACTCAGCTTTTGAGAACAGAGCAGTCTTCTACTCTACTGTGTTTCCTATGGGGTCCGAACAGTGAGCTTGCTCAGAACAAAAGAACTGTGCTTCCTACACACACGGGCCATATCTAGTTCAACTCTGTTTAGGAAACTGACAAGAACGGTAGCTCTTCTTCAGTCCAATACACTGTACTAGCTGGGAACAGACGCGAGTGCTATTTGCCCTGTGTATGGCAATAGGAGCACAATAGTGACTCTTCTTATCAGAAAACAACTCTTAGTCATAGGACAAGAAATTGCATGGGATTCAACTCCATTTCTGACTGGGAAACAAACACTAGCTCGCCTTACAAGAAACACACTCTGATTTTGAGAAAAGAGCACTCTTCTACTCTACTGTGTTTCCTATGGAGTTCGAACAGTGAGCTTGCTCAGAACAAAAGAACTGTGCTTCCACACACACGGGCCATATCTAGTTCAAATCTGCTTAGGAAACTGACAAGAACAGTAGCTCCGCTTCAGTCCAATACACTGTACTTGCTGGGAACATATGCGAGTGCTATTTCACTGTGTATAGAAATGGGAGCGCAATAGTGACTTTCTTTACCAGAAAACAACTCTTGCTCGTAGGACCAGAAACTGCATGGGATTCAACTCCATTTCTGACTGGGAAACAAACACTAGCTCGCCTTACAAGAAACACACTCTGCTTTTGAGAAAAGAGCACGCTTCTACTCTACTGTGTTTGCTTGGGTGTCCGAACAGTGAGCTTGCTCAGAACAAAAGAACTGTGCTTCCTACACACACGGGCCATATCTAGTTCAAATCTGCTTAGGAAACTGACAAGAACAGTAGCTCCGCTTCAGTCCAATACACTGTACTTGCTGGGAACAGATGCGAGTGCTATTTGCACTGTGTATGGCAATGGGAGCGCAATAGTGACTTTATTACCAGAAAACAACTCTTGCTCGTAGGACCAAAAACTGCATGTGATTCAACTCCATTTAGGACTGGGAAACAAACGCTAGCTCGCCTTACAAGAAACACACTCTGCTTTTGAGAAAAGGGCACTCTTCTACTGTACTGTGTTTCTTATAGGGCCAGAAGAGTGAGCTTACTCAGAACAAAATAACTGTGCTTCCTACAAATACTGCCATATCTAGTTCCATTCTGCTTAGGAAACTGAAAAGAACAGTAGCTCCTGTTCAGTCCAATACACTGTACATGCTGGGAACAGACGCCAGTGCTATTTGCCCTGTGTATGACAATGGGAGCGCAATAGTGACTCTTCTTTCCAGAAAAAAAATCTTGCTCGTAGGACCAGAAACTGCATGTGATTCAACTCCATTTAGGACTGGGAAACAAACGCTAGCTCGCCTAACAAGAAACACACTCTGCTTTTGAGAAAAGAGCACTCTTCTACTCGACTGTGTATCCTATGGTATCCGAACAGTGAGCTTGCTCAGAACAAAAGAACTGTGCTTCCTACACACAGGGGCCATATCTAGTTCAACTCTGCTTAGGAAACTGACAAGAACAGTAGCTCCGCTTCAGTCCAATACACTGTACTTGCTGGGAACAGATGCGAGTGCTATTTACACTGTGTATGGCAATGGGAGCACAACAGTGACTTTATTACCAGAAAACAACTCTTGCTCGTAGGAACAAAAACTGCATGTGATTCAACTCCATTTAGGACTGGGAAACAAACGCTAGCTCGCCTTACAAGAAACACACTCTGCTTTTGAGAAAAGAGCAGTCTTCTACTCTACTGTGTTTCCTATAGGGTCCGAACATTGTGCTTGCTCAGAACAAAAGAACTGTGCTCCCTACACACACGGGCCATATCTAGTTCAACTCTGCTTAGGAAACTGACAAGAACAGTAGCTTCTCTTCAGTCCAATACACTGTATTTGCTGGGAACAGATGCGAGTGCTATTTGCACTGTGTATGGCAATGGGAGCGCAATAGTGACTTTCCTTACCAGAAAACAACTCTTGCTCGTAGGACCAGAAACTGCATGTGATTCAGCTCCATTTAGGATGGGAAAAAAAATGCTAGCTCGCCTTACAAGAAACACAGTCTGCTTTTGAGAAAAGAGATCTCTTCTACACTACTGTGTTTCCAATGGGGTCCGAACAGTGAGCTTGCTCAGAACAAAAGAACTGTGCTTCCTACACACACGGACCATATGTAGTTCAACTCTGCTTAGGAAACTGACAAGAACAGTAGCTCCCATTCAGTCCAATACACTGTAATTGCTGGGAACAGAGGCGAGTCCTATTTGCACTGTGTATGGCAATAGGAGCACAATAGTGACGCTTCTTATCAGAAAACAACTCTTGCTCATAGGACCAGAAACTGCATGGGATTCAACTCCATTTCTGACTGGGAAACAAACACTAGCTCTCCTTACAAGAAAGACACTCTGATTTTGAGAAAAGAGCATTCTTCTACTTTACTGTGTTTCCTATGGGGTCCGAATAGTGAGCTTGCTCAGAACAAAAGAACTGTGCTTCCTACACACAGGGGCCATATCTAGTTCAACTCTGCTTAGGAAACTGACAAGAACAGTAGCTACGCTTCAGTCCAATACACTGTACTTGCTGGGAACAGACGCGAGTGCTATTTGCACTGTGTATGTAAATGGGAGCGCAATAGTGACTTTCCTTACCAGAAAACAACTCTTGGTCGTAGGACAAAAAACTGCATGTGATTCAACTCCATTTAGGACTGGGAAACAATCGCTATCTCGCCTTACGAAAAACACACTCTGCTTTTGAGAAAAGAGCACTCTTCTACTCTACTGTGTTTTCTAGGGGGTCTGAACAGTGAGCTTGATCAGAACAAAAGTACTGTGCTTCCTACACACACGGGCCATATCTAGTTCAACTCTGCTTAGGAAACTGACAAGATCAGTAGCTCTGCTTCAGTCCAATACACTGTACTTGCTGGGAACAGATGCGAGTGCTATTTGCACTGTGTATGGCAATGGGAGCGCAATAGTGACTTTATTACCAGAAAACAACTCTTGCTCGTAGGACCAAAAACAGGATGTGATTCAACTCCATTTAGGACTGGGAAACAAACGCTAGCTTGCCTTACAAGGAACACACTCAGCTTTTGAGAACAGAGCAGTCTTCTACTCTACTGTGTTTCCTATGGGGTCCGAACAGTGAGCTTGCTCAGAACAAAAGAACTGTGCTTCCTACACACACGGGCCATATCTAGTTCAACTCTGTTTAGGAAACTGACAAGAACGGTAGCTCTTCTTCAGTCCAATACACTGTACTAGCTGGGAACAGACGCGAGTGCTATTTGCCCTGTGTATGGCAATAGGAGCACAATAGTGACTCTTCTTATCAGAAAACAACTCTTAGTCATAGGACAAGAAACTGCATGGGATTCAACTCCATTTCTGACTGGGAAACAAACACTAGCTTGCCTTACAAGAAAGACTCTCTGATTTTGAGAAAAGAGCACTCTTCTACTCTACTGTGTTTCCCATGGGGTCCAAATAGTGAGCTTGCTCAGAACAAAACAACTGTGCTTCCTACACACAGGGGCCATATCTAGTTCAACTCTGCTTAGGAAACTGACAAGAACAGTAGCTCCTGTTCAGTCCAATACACTGTACATGCTGGGAACAGACGGCAGTGCTATTTGCCCTGTGTATGACAATGGGAGCGCAATAGTGACTCTTCTTAACAGAAAACAACTCTTGCTCCTAGGACAAGAATCTGCATGTGATTCAACTCCATTTAGGACTGGGAAACAAACGCTAGCTCGCCTAACAAGAAACACACTCTGCTTTTGAGAAAAGAGCACTCTTCTACTCGACTGTGTATACTATGGGTTCCGAACAGTGAGCTTGCTCAGAACAAAAGAACTGTGCTTCCTACACACACGGGCCACATCTAGTTCAACTCTGTTTAGGAAACTGACAAGAACGGTAGCTCTTCTTCAGTCCAATACACTGTACTAGCTGGGAACAGACGCGAGTGCTATTTGCCCTGTGTATGGCAATAGGAGCACAATAGTGACTCTTCTTATCAGAAAACA
This sequence comes from Peromyscus eremicus, assembly GCF_949786415.1. Taxonomy (NCBI): domain Eukaryota; kingdom Metazoa; phylum Chordata; class Mammalia; order Rodentia; family Cricetidae; genus Peromyscus; species Peromyscus eremicus. The sequence goes on along the minus strand of NW_026734569.1, from coordinate 22,491 downwards.
ACTCTTAGTCATAGGACAAGAAACTGCATGGGATTCAACTCCATTTCTGACTGGGAAACAAACACTAGCTCTCCTTACAAGAAAGACACTCTGATTTTGAGAAAAGAGCACTCTTCTACTTTACTGTGTTTCCTATGGGGTCCGAATAGTGAGCTTGCTCAGAACAAAAGAACTGTGCTTCCTACACACAGGGGCCATATCTAGTTCAACTCTGCTTAGGAAACTGACAAGAACAGTAGCTACGCTTCAGTCCTATACACTGTACTTGCTGGGAACAGACTCGAGTGCTATTTGCACTGTGTATAGAAACGGGAGCGCAATAGTGACTTTCCTTACCAGAAAACAACTCTTGGTCATAGGACAAAAAACTGCATGTGATTCAACTCCATTTAGGACTGGGAAACAAACGCTATCTCGCCTTAGAAAAAACACACTCTACTTTTGAGAAAAGAGCACGCTTCTACTCTACTGTGTTTTCTAGGGGGTCTGAACAGTGAGCTTGATCAGAACAAAAGTACTGTGCTTCCTACACACACGGGCCATATCTAGTTCAACTCTGCTTAGGAAACTGACAAGAACAGTAGCTCTGCTTCAGTCCAATACACTGTACTTGCTGGGAACAGATGCGAGTGCTATTTGCACTGTGTAAGGCAATGGGAGCGCAATAGTGACTTTATTACCAGAAAACAACTCTTGCTCGTAGGACCAAAAACTGCATGGGATTCAACTCCATTTAGGACTGGGAAACAAACGCTAGCTCGCCTTACAGGAAACACACTCTGATTTTGAGAAAAGAGCACTCTTCTACTCTACTGTGTTTCCTATGGGGTCCGAACAGTGAGCTTGCTCAGAACAAAAGAACTGTGCTTCCTACACACACGGGCCATATCTAGTTCAACACTGCTTAGGAAACTGACAACAACGGTAGCTCCTCTTCAGTCCAATACACTGTACTAGCTGGGAACAGACGCGAGTGCTATTTGCCCTGTGTATGGCAATAGGAGCACAATAGTGACTCTTCTTATCAGAAAACAACTCTTAGTCATAGGACAAGAAACTGCATGGGATTCAACTCCATTTCTGACTGGGAAACAAACACTAGCTTGCCTTACAAGAAAGACTCTCTGATTTTGAGAAAAGAGCACTCTTCTACTCTACTGTGTTTCCCATGGGGTCCAAATAGTGAGCTTGCTCAGAACAAAAGAACTGTGCTTCCTACACACAGGGGCCATATCTAGTTCAACTCTGCTTAGGAAACTGACAAGAACAGTAGCTCCTGTTCAGTCCAATACACTGTACATGCTGGGAACAGACGGCAGTGCTATTTGCCCTGTGTATGAAAATGGGAGCGCAATAGTGACTCTTCTTACCAGAAAACAACTCTTGCTCCTAGGACAAGAATCTGCATGTGATTCAACTCCATTTAGGACTGGGAAACAAACGCTAGCTCGCCTAACAAGAAACACACTCTGCTTTTGAGAAAATAGCACTCTTCTACTCGACTGTGTATCCTATGGGGTCCGAACAGTGAGCTTGCTCAGAACAAAAGAACTGTGCTTCCTACACACACGGGCCACATCTAGTTCAACTCTGTTTAGGAAACTGACAAGAACGGTAGCTCTTCTTCAGTCCAATACACTGTACTAGCTGGGAACAGACGCGAGTGCTATTTGCCCTGTGTATGGCAATAGGAGCACAATAGTGACTCTTCTTATCAGAAAACAACTCTTAGTCATAGGACAAGAAACTGCATGGGATTCAACTGCATTTCTGACTGGGAAACAAACACTAGCTCTCCTTACAAGAAAGACACTCTGATTTTGAGAAAAGAGCACTCTTCTACTTTACTGTGTTTCCTATGGGGTCCGAATAGTGAGCTTGCTCAGAACAAAAGAACTGTGCTTCCTACACACAGGGGCCATATCTAGTTCAACTCTGCTTAGGAAACTGACAAGAACAGTAGCTCCGCTTCAGTCCAATACACTGTACTTGCTGGGAACAGACGCGAGTGCTATTTGCACTGTGTATAGAAACGGGAGCGCAATAGTGACTTTCCTTACCAGAAAACAACTCTTGGTCGTAGGACAAAAAACTGCATGTGATTCAACTCCATTTAGGACTGGGAAACAAACGCTATCTCGCCTTACAAAAAACACACTCTACTTTTGAGAAAAGAGCACGCTTCTACTCTACTGTGTTTTCTAGGGGGTCTGAACAGTGAGCTTGATCAGAACAAAAGTACTGTGCTTCCTACACACACGGGCCATATCTAGTTCAACTCTGCTTAGGAAACTGACAAGAACAGTAGCTCTGCTTCAGTCCAATACACTGTACTTGCTGGGAACAGATGCGAGTGCTATTTGCACTGTGTAAGGCAATGGGAGCGCAATAGTGACTTTATTACCAGAAAACAACTCTTGCTCGTAGGACCATAAACTGCATGGGATTCAACTCCATTTAGGACTGGGAAACAAACGCTAGCTCGCCTTACAAGAAACACACTCTGATTTTGAGAAAAGAGCACTCTTCTACTCTACTGTGTTTCCTATGGGGTCCGAACAGTGAGCTTGCTCAGAACAAAAGAACTGTGCTTCCTATACACACGGGCCATATCTAGTTCAACACTGCTTAGGAAACTGACAAGAACGGTAGCTCTTCTTCAGTCCAATACACTGTACTAGCTGGGAACAGACGCGAGTGCTATTTGCCCTGTGTATGACAATAGGAGCACAATAGTGACTCATCTTATCAGAAAACAACTCTTACTCATAGGACCAGAAACTGCATGGGATTCAACTCCATTTCTGACTGGGAAACAAACACTAGCTCGCCTTACAAGAAACACACTCTGCTTTTGAGAAAAGAGCACTCTTCTACTCTACTGTGTTTCCTTTGGGGTCCAAAACTGAGCTTGCTCAGAACAAAAGAACTGTGCTTCCTACACACACGGGCCATATCTAGTTCAACTCTGCTTAGGAAACTGACAAGAACAGTAGCTCCGCTTCAGTCCAATACACTGTACTTGCTGGGAACAGATGCGAGTGCTATTTGCAATGTGTATGGCAATGGGAGCGAAATAGTGACTTTATTACCAGAAAACAACTCTTGCTCGTAGGACCAAAAACTGCATGTGATTCAACTCCATTTAGGACTGGGAAACAAACGCTAGCTTGCCTTACAAGGAACACACTCAGCTTTTGAGAACAGAGCAGTCTTCTACTCTACTGTGTTTCCTATGGGGTCCGAACAGTGAGCTTGCTCAGAACAAAAGAACTGTGCTTCCTACACACACGGGCCATATCTAGTTCAACTCTGTTTAGGAAACTGACAAGAACGGTAGCTCTTCTTCAGTCCAATACACTGTACAAGCTGGGAACAGACGCGAGTGCTATTTGCCCTGTGTATGGCAATAGGAGCACAATAGTGACTCTTCTTATCAGAAAACAACTCTTAGTCATAGGACAAGAAACTGCATGGGATTCAACTCCATTTCTGACTGGGAAACAAACACTAGCTTGCCTTACAAGAAAGACTCTCTGATTTTGAGAAAAGAGCACTCTTCTACTCTACTGTGTTTCCCATGGGGTCCAAATAGTGAGCTTGCTCAGAACAAAAGAACTGTGCTTCCTACACACAGGGGCCATATCTAGTTCAACTCTGCTTAGGAAACTGACAAGAACAGTAGCTCCTGTTCAGTCCAATACACTGTACATGCTGGGAACAGACGGCAGTGCTATTTGCCCTGTGTATGACAATGGGAGCGCAATAGTGACTCTTCTTACCAGAAAACAACTCTTGCCCTAGGACAAGAATCTGCATGTGATTCAACTCCATTTAGGACTGGGAAACAAACGCTAGCTCGCCTAACAAGAAACACACTCTGCTTTTGAGAAAAGAGCACTCTTCTACTCGACTGTGTATCCTATGGGGTCCGAACAGTGAGCTTGCTCAGAACAAAAGAACTGTGCTTCCTACACACACGGGCCACATCTAGTTCAACTCTGTTTAGGAAACTGACAAGAACGGTAGCTCTTCTTCAGTCCAATACACTGTACTAGCTGGGAACAGACGCGAGTGCTATTTGCCCTGTGTATGGCAATAGGAGCACAATAGTGACTCTTCTTATCAGAAAACAACTCTTAGTCATAGGACAAGAAACTGCATGGGATTCAACTCCATTTCTGACTGGGAAACAAACACTAGCTCTCCTTACAAGAAAGACACTCTGATTTTGAGAAAAGAGCACTCTTCTACTTTACTGTGTTTCCTATGGGGTCCGAATAGTGAGCTTGCTCAGAACAAAAGAACTGTGCTTCCTACACACAGGGGCCATATCTAGTTCAACTCTGCTTAGGAAACTGACAAGAACAGTAGCTACGCTTCAGTCCAATACACTGTACTTGCTGGGAACAGACGCGAGTGCTATTTGCACTGTGTATAGAAACGGGAGCGCAATAGTGACTTTCCTTACCAGAAAACAACTCTTGGTCGTAGGACAAAAAACTGCATGTGATTCAACTCCATTTAGGACTGGGAAACAAACGCTATCTCGCCTTACAAAAAACACACTCTACTTTTGAGAAAAGAGCACGCTTCTACTCTACTGTGTTTTCTAGGGGGTCTGAACAGTGAGCTTGCTCAGAACAAAAGTACTGTGCTTCCTACACACACGGGCCATATCTAGTTCAACTCTGCTTAGGAAACTGACAAGAACAGTAGCTCTGCTTCAGTCCAATACACTGTACTTGCTGGGAACAGATGCGAGTGCTATTTGCACTGTGTAAGGCAATGGGAGCGCAATAGTGACTTTATTACCAGAAAACAACTCTTGCTCGTAGGACCAAAAACTGCATGGGATTCAACTCCATTTAGGACTGGGAAACAAACACTAGCTCGCCTTACAGGAAACACACTCTGATTTTGAGAAAAGAGCACTCTTCTACTCTACTGTGTATCCTATGGGGTCCGAACAGTGAGCTTGCTCAGAACAAAAGAACTGTGCTTCCTACACACACGGGTCATATCTAGTTCAACACTGCTTAGGAAACTGACAACAACGGTAGCTCCTCTTCAGTCCAATACACTGTACTAGGTGGGAACAGACGCGAGTGCTATTTGCCCTGTGTATGTCAATAGGAGCACAATAGTGACTCTTCTTATCAGAAAACAACTCTTACTCATAGGACAAGAAACTGCATGGGATTCAACTCCATTTCTGACTGGGAAACAAACACTAGCTCGCCTTACAAGAAACACACTCTGCTTTTAAGAAAAGAGCACTCTTGTACTCGACTGTGTTTCCTATGGGGTCCGAATAGTGAGCTTGCTCAGAACAAAAGAACTGTGCTTCCTACACACAGCGGCCATATCTAGTTCAACTCTGCTTAGCAAACTGAGAAGAACAGTAGCTACGCTTCAGTCCAATACACTGTACTTGCTGGGAACAGACGCGAGTGCTCTTTGCACTGTGTATGGAAATGGGAACGCAACAGTGACTTTACTACCAGAAAACAACTCTTGCTCGTAGGACCAAAAACTGGATGTGATTCAACTCCATTTAGGACTGGGAAACAAACGCTAGCTTGCCTTACAAGGAACACACTCAGCTTTTGAGAACAGAGCAGTCTTCTACTCTACTGTGTTTCCTACGGGGTCCGAACAGTGAGCTTGCTCAGAACAAAAGAACTGTGCTTCCTACACACACGGGCCATATCTAGTTCAACTCTGTTTAGGAAACTGACAAGAACGGTAGCTCTTCTTCAGTCCAATACACTGTACTAGCTGGGAACAGACGCGAGTGCTATTTGCCCTGTGTATGGCAATAGGAGCACAATAGTGACTCTTCTTATCAGAAAACAACTCTTAGTCATAGGACAAGAAACTGCATGGGATTCAACTGCATTTCTGACTGGGAAAAAAACACTAGCTTGCCTTATAAGAAAGACTCTCTAATTTTGAGAAAAGAGCACTCTTCTACTCTACTGTGTTTCCTATGGGGTCCAAATAGTGAGCTTGCTCAGAACAAAAGAACTGTGCTTCCTACACACAGGGGCCATATCTAGTTCAACTCTGCTTAGGAAACTGACAAGAACAGTAGCTACGCTTCAGTCCAATACACTGTACTTGCTGGGAACAGACGCGAGTGCTATTTGCACTGTGTATAGAAACGGGAGCACAATAGTGACTTTCCTTACCAGAAAACAACTCTTGGTCGTAGGACAAAAAACTGCATGTGATTCAACTCCATTTAGGACTGGGAAACAAACGCTATCTCGCCTTACAAAAAACACACTCTACTTTTGAGAAAAGAGCACGCTTCTACTCTACTGTGTTTTCTAGGGGGTCTGAACAGTGAGCTTGCTCAGAACAAAAGTACTGTGCTTCCTACACACACGGGCCATATCTAGTTCAACTCTGCTTAGGAAACTGACAAGAACAGTAGCTCTGCTTCAGTCCAATACACTGTACTTGCTGGGAACAGATGCGAGTCTATTTGCACTGTGTAAGGCAATGGGAGCGCAATAGTGACTTTATTACCAGAAAACAACTCTTGCTCGTAGGACCAAAAACTGCATGGGATTCAACTCCATTTAGGACTGGGAAACAAACGCTAGCTCGCCTTACAGGAAACACACTCTGATTTTGAGAAAAGAGCACTCTTCTACTCTACTGTGTTTCCTATGGGGTCCGAACAGTGAGCTTGCTCAGAACAAAAGAACTATGCTTCCTACACACACGGGCCATATCTAGTTCAACACTGCTTAGGAAACTGACAACAACGGTAGCTCCTCTTCAGTCCAATACACTGTACTAGGTGGGAACAGACGCGAGTGCTATTTGCCCTGTGTATGTCAATAGGAGCACAATAGTGACTCTTCTTATCAGAAAACAACTCTTACTCATAGGACAAGAAACTGCATGGGATTCAACTCCATTTCTGACTGGGAAACAAACACTAGCTCGCCTTACAAGAAACACACTCTGCTTTTAAGAAAAGAGCACTCTTGTACTCGACTGTGTTTCCTATGCTGTCCGAATAGTGAGCTTGCTCAGAACAAAAGAACTGTGCTTCCTACACACAGCGGCCATATCTAGTTCAACTCTGCTTAGGAAACTGACAAGAACAGTAGCTCCTGTTCAGTCCAATACACTGTACATGCTGGGAACAGACGGCAGTGCTATTTGCCCTGTGTATGACAATGGGAGCGCAATAGTGACTCTTCTTACCAGAAAACAACTCTTGCTCCTAGGACAAGAATCTGCAAGTGATTCAACTCCATTTAGGACTGGGAAACAAACGCTAGCTCGCCTAACAAGAAACACACTCTGCTTTTGAGAAAAGAGCACTCTTCTACTCGACTGTGTATCCTATGGGGTCCGAACAGTGAGCTTGCTCAGAACAAAAGAACTGTGCTTCCTACACACACGGGCCACATCTAGTTTAACTCTGTTTAGGAAACTGACAAGAACGGTAGCTCTTCTTCAGTCCAATACACTGTACTTGCTGGGAACAGACGCGAGTGCTATTTGCCCTGTGTATGGCAATAGGAGCACAATAGTGACTCTTCTTATCAGAAAACAACTCTTAGTCATAGGACAAGAAACTGCATGGGATTCAACTCCATTTCTGACTGGGAAACAAACACTAGCTCTCCTTACAAGAAAGACACTCTGATTTTGAGAAAAGAGCACTCTTCTACTTTACTGTGTTTCCTATGGGGTCCGAATAGTGAGCTTGCTCAGAACAAAAGAACTGTGCTTCCTACACACAGGGGCCATATCTAGTTCAACTCTGCTTAGGAAACTGACAAGAACAGTAGCTACGCTTCAGTCCAATACACTGTACTTGCTGGCAACAGACGCGAGTGCTATTTGCACTGTGTATAGAAAGGGGAGCGCAATAGTGACTTTCCTTACCAGAAAACAACTCTTGGTCGTAGGACAAAAAACTGCATGTGATTCAACTCCATTTAGGACTGGGAAACAAACGCTAACTCGCCTTACAAAAAACACACTCTACTTTTGAGAAAAGAGCACGCTTCTACTCTACTGTGTTTTCTAGGTGGTCTGAACAGTGAGCTTGATCAGAACAAAAGTACTGTGCTTCCTACACACACGGGCCATATCTAGTTCAACTCTGCTTAGGAAACTGACAAGAACAGTAGCTCTGCTTCAGTCCAATACACTGTACTTGCTGGGAACAGATTAGAGTGCTATTTGCACTGTGTAAGGCAATGGGAGCGCAATAGTGACTTTATTACCAGAAAACAACTCTTGCTCGTAGGACCAAAAACTGCATGGGATTCAAATCCATTTAGGACTGGGAAACAAACGCTAGCTCGCCTTACAGTAAACACACTCTGATATTGAGAAAAGAGCACTCTTCTACTCTACTGTGTTTCCTATGGGGTCCGAACAGTGAGCTTGCTCAGAACAAAAGAACTGTGCTTCCTACACACACGGGCCATATCTAGTTCAACTCTGTTTAGGAAACTGACAAGAACGGTAGCTCTTCTTCAGTCCAATACACTGTACTAGCTGGGAACAGACGCGAGTGCTATTTGCCCTGTGTATGGCAATAGGAGCACAATAGTGACTCTTCTTATCAGAAAACAACTCTTAGTCATAGGACAAGAAACTGCATGGGATTCAACTCCATTTCTGACTGGGAAACAAACACTAGCTTGCCTTACAAGAAAGACTCTCTGATTTTGAGAAAAGAGCACTCTTCTACTCTACTGTGTTTCCCATGGGGTCCAAATAGTGAGCTTGCTCAGAACAAAAGAACTGTGCTTCCTACACACAGGGGCCATATCTAGTTCAACTCTGCTTAGGAAACTGACAAGAACAGTAGCTCCTGTTCAGTCCCATACACTGTACATGCTGGGAACAGACGGCAGTGCTATTTGCCCTGTGTATGACAATGGGAGCACAATAGTGACTCTTCTTACCAGAAAACAACTCTTGCTCCTAGGACAAGAATCTGCATGTGATTCAACTCCATTTAGGACTGGGAAACAAATGCTAGCTCGCCTAACAAGAAACACACTCTGCTTTTGAGAAAAGAGCACTCTTGTACTCTACTGTGTTTCCTATGGGGTCCGAATAGTAAGCTTGCTCAGAACAAAAGAACTGTGCTTCCTACACACAGCGGCCATATCTAGTTCAACTCTGCTTAGCAAACTGAGAAGAACAGTAGCTACGCTTCAGTCCAATACACTGTACTTGCTGGGAACAGACGCGAGTGCTATTTGCACTGTGTATGGAAATGGGTGCGCAACAGTGACTTTATTACCAGAAAACAACTCTTGCTCGTAGGACCAGAAACTGCATGGGATTCAACTCCATTTCTGACTGGGAAACAAACACTAGCTCGCCTTACAAGAAACACACTCTGCTTTTGAGAAAAGAGCACTCTTCTACTCTACTGTGTTTCCTTGGGTGTCCGAACAGTGAGCTTGCTCAGAACAAAAGAACTGTGCTTCCTACACACACGGGCCATATCTAGTTCAAATCTGCTTAGGAAACTGACAAGAACAGTAGCTCCGCTTCAGTCCAATACACTGTACTTGCTGGGAACAGATGCGAGTGCTATTTGCACTGTGTATGGCAATGGGAGCGCAATAGTGACTTTATTACCAGAAAACAACTCTTGCTCGTAGGACCAAAAACTGCATGTGATTCAACTCCATTTAGGACTGGGAAACAAACGGTAGCTCGCCTTACAAGAAACACACTCTGCTTTTGAGAAAAGAGCACTCTTCTACTGTACTGTGTTTCTTATAGGGCCAGAAGAGTGAGCTTGCTCAGAACAAAAGAACTGTGCTTCCTACAAATACTGCCATATCTAGTTCCATTCTGCTTAGGAAACTGAAAAGAACAGTAGCTCCTGTTCAGTCCAATACACTGTACATGCTGGGAACAGACGCCAATGCTATTTGCCCTGTGTATGACAATGGGAGCGCAATAGTGACTCTTCTTTCCAGAAAAAAAATCTTGCTCGTAGGACCAGAAACTGCATGTGATTCAACTCCATTTAGGACTGGGAAACAAACGCTAGCTCGCCTAACAAGAAACACACTCTGCTTTTGAGAAAAGAGCACTCTTCTACTCGACTGTGTATCCTATGGTATCCGAACAGTGAGCTTGCTCAGAACAAAAGAACTGTGCTTCCTACACACAGGGGCCATATCTAGTTCAACTCTGCTTAGGAAACTGACAAGAACAGTAGCTCCGCTTCAGTCCAATACACTATACTTGCTGGGAACAGATGCGAGTGCTATTTGCACTGTGTATGAAAATGGGAGCACAATAGTGACTTTCTTTACCAGAAAACAACTCTTGCTCGTAGGACCAGAAACTGCATGGGATTCAACTCCATTTCTGACTTGGAAACAAACACTAGCTCGCCTTACAAGAAACACACTCTGCTTTTGAGAAAAGAGCACTCTTCTACTCTACTGTGTTTCCTATGGGGTCCGAACAGTGAGCTTGCTCAGAACAAAAGAACTGTGCTTCCTACACACACGGGCCATATCTAGTTCAACTCTGCTTAGGAAACTGACAAGAACAGTAGCTCCGCTTCAGTCCAATACACTGTACTTGCTGGGAACAGATGCGAGTGCTATTTGCAATGTGTATGCCAATGGGAGCGCAATAGTGACTTTATTACCAGAAAACAACTCTTGCTCGTAGGACCAAAAACTGGATGTGATTCAACTCCATTTAGGACTGGGAAACAAACGCTAGCTCGCCTTACAAGAAACACACTCAGCTTTTGAGAACAGAGCAGTCTTCTACTCTACTGTGTTTCCTATGGGGTCCGAACAGTGAGCTTGCTCAGAACAAAAGAACTGTGCTTCCTACACACACGGGCCATATCTAGTTCAACTCTGTTTAGGAAACTGACAAGAACGGTAGCTCTTCTTCAGTCCAATACACTGTACTAGCTGGGAACAGACGCGAGTGCTATTTGCCCTGTGTATGGCAATAGGAGCACAAGAGTGACTCTTCTTATCAGAAAACAACTCTTAGTCATAGGACAAGAAATTGCATGGGATTCAACTCCATTTCTGACTGGGAAACAAACACTAGCTCGCCTTACAAGAAACAAACTCTGATTTTGAGAAAAGAGCACTCTTCTACTCTACTGTGTTTCCTATGGAGTTCGAACAGTGAGCTTGCTCAGAACAAAAGAACTGTGCTTCCACACACACGGGCCATATCTAGTTCAAATCTGCTTAGGAAACTGACAAGAACAGTAGCTCCGCTTCAGTCCAATACACTGTACTTGCTGGGAACAGATGCGAGTGCTATTTGCACCGTGTATGGCAATGGGAGCGCAATAGTGACTTTATTACCAGAAAACAACTCTTGCTCGTAGGACCAAAAACTGCATGTGATTCAACTCCATTTAGGACTGGGAAACAAACGCTAGCTCGCCTTACAAGAAACACACTCTGCTTTTGAGAAAAGAGCAGTCTTCTACTCTACTGTGTTTCTTATAGGGCCAGAAGAGTGAGCTTGCTCAGAACAAATGAACTGTGCTTCCTACACACACGGGCCATATCTAGTTCAACTCTGCTTAGGAAACTGACAAGAACAGTAGCTCCTCTTCAGTCCAATACACTGTACTTCCTGGGAACAGACGCGAGTGCTATTAGCACTGTGTATGGCAATGGGAGCACAATAGTGACTCTTCTTACCAGAAAACAACTCTTGCTCGTAGGATCAGAAACTGCATATGATTCAGCTCCATTTAGGACTGGGAAACAAATGCTAGCTCGCCTTACAAGAAACACACTCTGCTTTAGAGAAAAGAGCACTCTTCTACTCTACTGTGTTTCCTATGGGGTCCAAACAGTGAGCTTGCTCAGAACAAAAGAACTGTGCTTCCTACACACACGGGCCATATCTAGTTCAACTCTGTTTAGGAAACTGACAAGAACGGTAGCTCTTTTTCAGTCCAATACACTGTACTAGCTGGGAACAGACGCGAGTGCTATTTGCCCTGTGTATGGCAATAGGAGCACAATAGTGACTCTTCTTATCAGAAAACAACTCTTAGTCATAGGACAAGAAACTGCATGGGATTCAACTGCATTTCTGACTGGGAAACAAACACTAGATTGCCTTACAAGAAAGACTCTCTAATTTTGAGAAAAGAGCACTCTTCTACTCTACTGTGTTTCCTATGGGGTCCAAATAGTGAGCTTGCTCAGAACAAAAGAACTGTGCTTCCTACACACAGGGGCCATATCTAGTTCAACTCTGCTTAGGAAACTGACAAGAACAGTAGCTCCGCTTCAGTCCAATACACTGTAATAGATGGGAACAGACGCGAGTGCTATTTGCACTGTGTATGGAAATGGGTGCGCAATAGTGACTTTCCGTACCAGAAAACAGCTCTTGGTCGGAGGACCAAAAACTACATGTGATTCAACTCCATTTAGGATTGGGAAACAAATGCTAGCTTGCCTTACAAGAAACACACTCTGCTTTTGAGAAAAGAGCACTCTTCTGCTCTACTGTGTTTCCTAGGGGGTCTGAACAGTGAGCTTGCTCAGAACAAAAGAACTGTGCTTCTTACACACGCGGGCCATATCTAGTTCATCTCTGCTTAGGAAACTGACAAGAACAGTAGCTCCGCTTCAGTCCAATACACTATACTTGCTGGGAACAGACGCGAGTGCTATTTGCACTGTGTATGGAAATGGGAGCGCAATAGTGACTTTCCTTACCAGAAAACACCTCTTGCTCGTAGGACCAGAAACTGCATGGGATTCAACTCCATTTCTGACTGGGAAACAAACACTAGCTCGCCTTACAAGAAACACACTCTGCTTTTGAGAAAAGAGCACTCTTCTACTCTACTGTGTTTCTTATGGAGTTTGAACAGTGAGCTTGCTCAGAACAAAAGAACTGTGCTTCCTACACACACGGGCCATATCTAGTTCAAATCTGCTTAGGAAACTGACAAGAACAGTAGCTCCGCTTCAGTCCAATACACTGTACTTGCTGGGAACAGATGCGAGTGCTATTTGCACTGTGTATGGCAGTGGGAGCGCAATAGTGACTTTATTACCAGAAAACAACTCTTGCTCGTAGGACCAAAAACTGCATGTGATTCAACTCCATTTAGGACTGGGAAACAAACGCTAGCTCGCCTTACAAGAAACACACTCTGCTTTTGAGAAAAGAGCACTCTTCTACTGTACTGTGTTTCTTATAGGGCCAGAAGAGTGAGCTTGCTCAGAACAAAAGAGCTGTGCTTCCTACAAATACTGCCATATCTAGTTCCATTCTGCTTAGGAAACTGAAAAGAACAGTAGCTCCTGTTCAGTCCAATACACTGTACATGCTGGGAACAGACGCCAGTGCTATTTGCCCTGTGTATGAAAATGGGAGTGCAATAGTGACTCTTCTTTCCAGAAAAAAAATCTTGCTCGTAGGACCAGAAACTGCATGTGATTCAACTCCATTTAGGACTGGGAAACAAACGCTAGCTCTCCTAACAAGAAACACACTCTGCTTTTGAGAAAAGAGCACTCTTCTACTCGACTGTGTATCCTATGGTATCCGAACAGTGAGGTTGCTCAGAACAAAAGAACTGTGCTTCCTACACACACGGGCCATATCTAGTTCAACTCTGCTTAGGAAACTGACAAGAACAGTAGCTCCGCTTCAGTCCAATACACTGTACTTGCTGGGAACAGATGCGAGTGCTATTTACACTGTGTATGGCAATGGGAGCACAACAGTGACTTTATTACCAGAAAACAACTCTTGCTCGTAGGAACAAAAACTGCATGTGATTCAACTCCATTTAGGACTGGGAAACAAATGCTAGCTCGCCTTACAAGAAACACACTCTGCTTTTGTAAAAGAGCAGTCTTCTACTCTACTGTGTTTCCTATAGGGTCCGAACATTGTGCTTGCTCAGAACAAAAGAACTGTGCTTCCTACACACACGGGCCATATCTAGTTCAACTCTGCTTAGGAAACTGACAAGAACAGTAGCTTCTCTTCAGTCCAATACACTGTACTTGCTGGGAACAGATGCGAGTGCTATTTGCACTGTGTTTGGCAATGGGAGCGCAATAGTGACTTTCCTTACCAGAAAACAACTCTTGTTCGTAGGACCAGAAACTGCATGTGATTCAGCTCCATTTAGGATGGGAAACAAATGCTAGCTCGCCTTACAAGAAACACACTCTGCTTTTGAGAAAAGAGAACTCTTCTACACTACTGTGTTTCCAATGGGGTCCGAACAGTGAGCTTGCTCAGAACAAAAGAACTGTGCTTCCTACACACACGGACCATATGTAGTTCAACTCTGCTTAGGAAACTGACAAGAACAGTAGCTCCCATTCAGTCCAATACACTGTAATTGCTGGGAACAGAGGCGAGTCCTATTTGCACTGTGTATGGCAATAGGAGCACAACAGTGACACTTCTTATCAGAAAACAACTCTTGCTCATAGGACCAGAAACTGCATGGGATTCAACTCCATTTCTGACTGGGAAACAAACACTAGCGCTCCTTACAATAAAGACACTCTGATTTTGTGAAAAGAGCACACTTCTACTCTACTGTGTTTCCTATGGGGTCCGAATAGTGAGCTTGCTCAGAACAAAAGAACTGTGCTTCCTACACACAGGGGCCATATCTAGTTCAACTCTGCTTAGGAAACTGACAAGAACAGTAGCTACGCTTCAGTCCAATACACTGTACTTGCTGGGAACAGACGCGAGTGCTATTTGCACTGTGTATGAAAATGGGAGCACAATAGTGACTTTCTTTACCAGAAAACAACTCTTGCTCTTAGGACCAGAAACTGCATGGGATTCAACTCCATTTCTGACTGGGAAACAAACACTAGCTCGCCTTACAAGAAACACACTCCGCTTTTGAGAAAAGAGCACTCTTCTACTCTACTGTGTTTCCTATGGGGTCCGAACAGTGAGCTTGCTCAGAACAAAAGAACTGTGCTTCCTAAACACACGGGCCATATCTAGTTCAACTCTGCTTAGGAAACTGACAAGAACAGTAGCTACGCTTCAGTCCAATACACTGTACTTGCTGGGAACAGACGTGAGTGCTATTTGCACTGTGTATGAAAAAGGGGGCACAATAGTGACTTTCTTTACCAGAAAACAACTCTTGCTCGTAGGACCAGAAACTGCATGGGATTCAACTCCATTTCTGACTGGGAAACACACACTAGCTCGCCTTACAAGAAACACACTCTGCTTTTGAGAAAAGAGCACTCTTCTACTCTACTGTGTTTCCTATGGGGTCCGAACAGTGAGCTTGATCAGAACAAAAGAACTGTGCTTCCTACACACACGGGCCATATCTAGTTCAACTCTGCTTAGGAAACTGACAAGAACAGTAGCTCCGCTTCAGTCCAATACACTGTACTTGCTGGGAACAGATGCGAGTGCTATTTGCAATGTGTATGGCAATGGGAGCGCAATAGTGACTTTATTACCAGAAAACAACTCTTGCTCGTAGGACCAAAAACTGGATGTGATTCAACTCCATTTAGGACTGGGAAACAAACGCTAGCTTGCCTTACAAGAAACACACTCAGCTTTTGAGAACAGAGCAGTCTTCTACTCTACTGTGTTTCCTATGGGGTCCGAACAGTGAGCTTGCTCAGAACAAAAGAACTGTGCTTCCTACACACACGGGCCATATCTAGTTCAACTCTGTTTAGGAAACTGACAAGAATGGTAGCTCTTCTTCAGTCCAATACACTGTACTAGCTGGGAACAGACGCGAGTGCTATTTGCCCTGTGTATGGCAATAGGAGCACAATAGTGACTCTTCTTATCAGAAAACAACTCTTAGTCATAGGACAAGAAACTGCATGGGATTCAACTCCATTTCTGAATGGGAAACAAACACTAGCTCGCCTTACAAGAAAGACTCTCTGATTTTGAGAAAAGAGCACTCTTCTACTCTACTGTGTTTCCCATGGGGTCCAAATACTGAGCTTGCTCAGAACAAAAGAACTGTGCTTCCTACACACAGCGGCCATATCTAGTTCAACTCTGCTTAGCAAACTGAGAAGAACAGTAGCTCCGCTTCAGTCAAATACACTGTACTTGCTGGGGACAGATGCGAGTGCTATTTACACTGTGTATGGCAATGGGAGCGCAACAGTGACTTTATGACGAGAAAACAACTCTTGCTCGTAGGACCAAAAACTGCATGTGATTCAACTCCATTTAGGACTGGAAAACAAACGCTAGCTCGCCTTACAAGAAACACACTCTGCTTTTGAGAAAAGAGCAGTCTTCTACTCTACTGTGTTTCCTATGGGGTCCGAACAGTGAGCTTGCTCAGAACAAAAGAACTGTGCTTCCTACACACAGGGGCCATATGTAGTTCAACTCTGCTTAGGAAACTGACAAGAACAGTAGCTCCTATTCAGTCCAATACACTGTACTTGCTGGGAACAGACGCCAGTGCTATTTGCACTGTGTATGGCAATAGGAGCACAATAGTGTCTCTTCTTATCAGAAAACAACTCTTGCTCATAGGACCAGAAACTGCATGGGATTCAACTCCATTTCTGACTGGGAAACACACACTAGCTCTCCTTAAAATAAAGACACTCTGATTTTGAGAAAAGAGCACTCTTCTACTCTACTGTGTTTCCTATGGGGTCCGAATAGTGAGCTTGCTCAGAACAAAAGAACTGTGCTTCCTACACACAGGGGCCATATCTAGTTCAACTCTGCTTAGGAAACTGACAAGAACAGTAGCTACGCTTCAGTCCAATACACTGTACTTGCTGGGAACAGACGCGAGTGCTATTTGCACTGTGTATGAAAATGGGAGCACAATAGTGACTTTCTTTACCAGAAAACAACTCTTGCTCATAGGACCAGAAACTGCATGGGATTCAACTCCATTTCTGAATGGGAAACAAACACTAGCTCGCCTTACAAGAAACACACTCTGCTTTTGAGAAAAGAGCACTCTTCTACTCTACTGTGTTTCCTATGGGGTCCGAACAGTGAGCTTGCTCAGAACAAAAGAACTGTGCTTCCTACACACACGGGCCATATCTAGTTCAACTCTGCTTAGGAAACTGACAAGAACAGTAGCTCCGCTTCAGTCCAATACACTGTACTTGCTGGGAACAGATGCGAGTGCTATTTGCGATGTGTATGCCAATGGGAGCGCAATAGTGACTTTATTACCAGAAAACAACTCTTGCTCGTAGGACCAAAAACTGGATGTGATTCAACTCCATTTAGGACTGGGAAACAAACGCTAGCTTGCCTTACAAGAAACACACTCAGCTTTTGAGAACAGAGCAGTCTTCTACTCTACTGTGTTTCCTATGGGGTCCGAACAGTGAGCTTGCTCAGAACAAAAGAACTGTGCTTCCTACACACACGGGCCATATCTAGATCAACTCTGTTTAGGAAACTGACAAGAACAGTAGCTCCTATTCAGTCCAATACACTGTACTAGCTGGGAACAGACGCGAGTGCTATTTGCCCTGTGCATGGCAATAGGAGCACAATAGTGACTCTTCTTATCAGAAAACAACTCTTAGTCATAGGACAAGAAACTGCATGGGATTCAACTCCATTTCTGACTGGGAAACAAACACTAGCTTGCCTTACAAGAAAGACTCTCTGATTTTGAGAAAAGAGCACTCTTCTACTCTACTGTGTTTCCTATGGGGTCCAAATAGTGAGCTTGCTCAGAACAAAAGAACTGTGCTTCCTACACACAGGGGCCATATCTAGTTCAACTCTGCTTAGGAAACTGACAAGAACAGTAGCTCCGCTTCAGTCCAATACACTGTAATAGCTGGGAACAGACGCGAGTGCTATTTGCACTGTGTATGGAAATGGGAGCACAATAGTGACTTTCCTTACCAGAAAACAGCTCTTGGTCAGAGGACCAAAAACTGCATGTGATTCAACTATATTTAGGACTGGGAAACAAATGCTAGCTTGCCTTACAAGAAACACACTCTGATTTTGAGAAAAGAGCACTCTTCTACTCTACTGTGTTTCCTAGGGGGTCTGAACAGTGAGCTTGCTCAGAACAAAAGAACTGTGCTTCTTACACACGCGGGCCATATCTAGTTCATATCTGCTTAGGAAACTGACAAGAACAGTAGCTCCGCTTCAGTCCAATACACTATACTTGCTGGGAACAGACGCGAGTGCTATTTGCACTGTGTATGGAAATGGGAGCACAATAGTGACTTTCCTTACCAGAAAGCACCTCTTGCTCGTAGGACCAGAAACTGCATGGGATTCAACTCCATTTCTGACTGGGAAACAAACACTAGCTCGCCTTACAAGAAACACACTCTGCTTTTGAGAAAAGAGCACTCTTCTACTCTACTGTGTTTCCTATGGAGTTCGAACAGTGAGCTTGCTCAGAACAAAAGAACTGTGCTTCCACTCACACGGGCCATATGTAGTTCAAATCTGCTTAGGAAACTGACAAGAACAGTAGCTCCGCTTCAGTCAAATACACTGTACTTGCTGGGAACAGATGCGAGTGCTATTTGCACTGTGTATGGCAATGGGAGCGCAATAGTGACTTTATTACCAGAAAACAACTCTTGCTCGTAGAACCAAAAACTGCATGTGATTCAACTCCATTTAGGACTGGGAAACAAACGCTAGCTCGCCTTACAAGAAACACACTCTGATTTTGAGAAAAGAGCAGTCTTCTACTCTACTGTGTTTCTTATAGGGCCAGAAGAGTGAGCTTGCTCAGAACAAAAGAACTGTGCTTTGTACACACACGGGCCATATCTAGTTCAACTCTGCTTAGGAAACTGACAAGAACAGTAGCTCCTCTTCAGTCCAATACACTGTACTTCCTGGGAACAGACGCGAGTGCTATTAGCACTATGTATGGCAATGGGAGCACAATAGTGACTCTTCTTACCAGAAAACAACTCTTGCTCGTAGGATCAGAAACTGCATATGATTCAGCTCCATTTAGGACTGGGAAACAAATGCTAGCTCACCTTACAAGAAACACACTCTGCTTTTGAGAAAAGAGCACTCTTCTACTCTACTGTGTTTCCTATGGAGTTCGAACAGTGAGCTTGCTCAGAACAAAAGAACTGTGCTTCCTACACACATGGACCATATGTAGTTCAACTCTGCTTAGGAAAGTGACAACAACAGTAGCTCCTATTCAGTCCAATACACTGTACTTGCTGGGAACAGACGCCAGTGCTATTTGCACTGTGTATGGCAATAGGAGCACTATAGTGTCTCTTCTTATCAGAAAACAACTCTTGCTCATAGGACCAGAAACTGCATGGGATTCAACTCCATTTCTGACTGGGAAACAAACACTAGCTCGCCTTACAAGAAACACACTCTGATTTTGAGAAAAGAGCACTCTTCTACTCTACTGTGTTTCCTATGGGGTCCGAATAGTGAGCTTGCTCAGAACAAAAGAACTGTGCTTCCTACACACAGGGGCCATATCTAGTTTAACTCTGCTTAGGAAACTGACAAGAACAGTAGCTCCGCTTCAGTCCAATACACTGTACTTGATGGGAACAGACGCGAGTGCTATTTGCACTGTGTATGGAAATGCTAGCGCAATAGTGACTTTCCTTACCAGAAAACAACTCTTGCTCGTAGGACCAGAAACTGCATGGGATTCAACTCCATTTCTGACTGGGAAACAAACACTAGCTCGCCTTACAAGAAACACACTCTGCTTTTGAGAAAAGAGCACTCTTCTACTCTACTGTGTTTCCTATGGGGTCCGAACAGTGAGCTTGCTCAGAACAAAAGAACTGTGCTTCCGACACACACGGGCCATATCTAGTTCAACTCTGCTTAGGAAACTGACAAGAACAGTAGCTACGCTTCAGTCCAATACACTGTACTTGCTGGGAACAGACGCCAGTGCTATTTGCACTGTGTATAGAAATGGGAGCGCAATAGTGACTTTCCTTACCAGAAAACAACTCTTGGTCGTAGGACAAAAAACTGCATGTGATTCAACTCCATTTAGGACTGGGAAACAAACGCTATCTCGCCTTACAAAAAACACACTCTGCTTTTGAGAAAAGAGCACGCTTCTACTCTACTGTGTTTTCTAGGGGGTCTGAACAGTGAGCTTGATCACAACAAAAGTACTGTGCTTCCTACACACACGGGCCATATCTAGTTCAACTCTGCTTAGGAAACTGACAAGAACAGTAGCTCTGCTTCAGTCCAATACACTGTACTTGCTGGGAACAGATGCGAGTGCTATTTGCACTGTGTAAGGCAATGGGAGCGCAATAGTGACTTTATTACCAGAAAACAACTCTTGCTCGTAGGACCAAAAACTGCATGGGATTCAACTCCATTTACGACTGGGAAACAAACGCTAGCTCGCCTTACAAGAAACACACTCTGCTTTTGAGAAAAGAGCACTCTTCTACTCTACTGTGTTTCCTATGGGGTCCGAACAGTGAGCTTGCTCAGAACAAAAGAACTGTGCTTCCTCCACACACGGGCCATATCTAGTTCAACACTGCTTAGGAAACTGACAACAACGGTAGCTCCTCTTCAGTCCAATACACTGTACTAGCTGGGAACAGACGCGAGTGCTATTTGCCCTCTGTATGTCAATAGGAGCACAATAGTGACTCTTCTTATCAGAAAACAACTCTTAGTCATAGGACAAGAAATTGCATGGGATTCAACTCCATTTCTGACTGGGAAACAAACACTAGCTCGCCTTACAAGAAACACACTCTGATTTTGAGAAAAGAGCACTCTTCTACTCTACTGTGTTTCCTATGGAGTTCGAACAGTGAGCTTGCTCAGAACAAAAGAACTGTGCTTCCACACACACGGGCCATATCTAGTTCAAATCTGCTTAGGAAACTGACAAGAACAGTAGCTCCGCTTCAGTCCAATACACTGTACTTGCTGGGAACAGATGCGAGTGCTATTTGCACTGTGTATGGCAATGGGAGCGCAATAGTTTCTTTATTACCAGAAAACAACTCTTGCTCGTAGGACCAAAACCTGCATGTGATTCAACTCCATTTAGGACTGGGAAACAAACGCTAGCTCGCCTTACAAGAAACACACTCTGCTTTTGAGAAAAGAGCAGTCTTCTACTCTACTGTGTTTCTTATAGGGCCAGAAGAGTGAGCTTGCTCAGAACAAAAGAACTGTGCTTCCTACACACACTGGCCATATCTAGTTCAACTCTGCTTAGGAAACTGACAAGAACAGTAGCTCCTCTTCAGTCCAATACAATGTACTTCCTGGGAACAGACGCGAGTGCTATTAGCACTGTGTATGGCAATGGGAGCACAATAGTGACTCTTCTTACCAGAAAACAACTCTTGCTCGTAGGATCAGAAACTGCATATGATTCAGCTCCATTTAGGACTGGGAAACAAATGCTAGCTCGCCTTACAAGAAACACACTCTGCTTTTGAGAAAAGAGCACTCTTCTACTCTACTGTGTTTCCTATGGGGTCCGAACAGTGAGCTTGCTCAGAACAAAAGAACTGTGCTTCCTACACACATGGACCATATGTAGTTCAACTCTGCTTAGGAAAGTGACAACAACAGTAGCTCCTATTCAGTCCAATACACTGTACTTGCTGGGAACAGACGCCAGTGCTATTTGCACTGTGTATGGCAATAGGAGCACTATAGTGTCTCTTCTTATCAGAAAACAACTCTTGCTCATAGGACCAGAAACTGCATGGGATTCAACTCCATTTCTGACTGGGAAACAAACACTAGCTCGCCTTACAAGAAACACACTCTGATTTTGAGAAAAGAGCACTCTTCTACTCTACTGTGTTTCCTATGGGGTCCGAATAGTGAGCTTGCTCAGAACAAAAGAACTGTGCTTCCTACACACAGGGGCCATATCTAGTTTAACTCTGCTTAGGAAACTGACAAGAACAGTAGCTACGCTTCAGTCCAATACACTGTACTTGCTGGGAACAGACGCGAGTGCTATTTGCACTGTGTATGGAAATGCTAGCACAATAGTGACTTTCCTTACCAGAAAACAACTCTTGCTCGTAGGACCACAAACTGCATGGGATTCAACTCCATTTCTGACTGGGAAACAAACACTAGCTCGCCTTACAAGAAACACACTCTGCTTTTGAGAAAAGAGCACTCTTCTACTCTACTGTGTTTCCTATGGGGTCCGAACAGTGAGCTTGCTCAGAACAAAAGAACTGTGCTTCCGACACACACGGGCCATATCTAGTTCAACTCTGCTTAGGAAACTGACAAGAACAGTAGCTACGCTTCAGTCCAATACACTGTACTTGCTGGGAACAGACGCCAGTGCTATTTGCACTGTGTATAGAAATGGGAGCGCAATAGTGACTTTCCTTACCAGAAAACAACTCTTGGTCGTAGGACAAAAAACTGCATGTGATTCAACTCCATTTAGGACTGGGAAACAAACGCTATCTCGCCTTACAAAAAACACACTCTGCT